>NC_050483.2:37877716-38180747 GCF_012460135.2 Molothrus ater | reverse complement strand
ATGTGCCTTCCAACATCAACTACTCTCTAATTCTGTGATCTTGCAAGACAAAAGAACTAAAACATGGGACATATGCTGGAAGTTTATTATCTTATCCCAGTTCATTTCAAACTTCCTGACCCTCATGAGGGTAAAGCCCTCTGACCCATGCTCACAGACCTACACATTTTGATTACACCTCCATAAAGATTTCCTTCATCATCAGGGTACAGTGTATGATGTAACTGAAAACTTGCACCAGAATATTTTCAAATTAAGTGTACCCTTGTACTTTTGTGATTGCATGTTTGTACTTTGAGAATCAAATTTACAGACCATACATCTTCTTTTAAAGCCTTTCTGTCCTTCCAGTCAGAACATCCCTGTCTGTGTCTACCAAAATAATTTCATGCCTTAACATCATAACTGTGCCTATTTACTTAAAATCTCTTGCTCTGGACATAAAGCAAAACTCACCTTGACTTCTGAGGGCTTAAGGATTGCATCAGCAGAACCTTCTGACAAAATAAAACCTTTAAAACCTTAAATTCAAGACCAAGGTGTCTTTTTGCCGTATCAGTTTTGATAGTGTGATTTTTGCATTGCATAATTACATGTGTAAGGGATGGTATCTGTACAGTCTCTTGTGCCTAGTGATGTTTTCCAGGTCACCAGCTTCAGGTGAGCCAGATGAGTTTGCAAAAGACATGCATGCATATTTCCACATGTATACTGGTAAATCTGATGTGTCTGTGCATAGTAATTGTGATAGCTGCAGGTTTCTGTGCCAGTCCAGGGTTCTGTGAGATGCTGGTTCTGACATATATATATGTGTGTGTGTGTGTGTGTGTGTGTGTGTGTGCTGTCTTTCTTAAGGGCTTAACAAAACTTTTCAGTCTTGTGATTAACATGCAAAAATCCCAGATACAGTTATTCCTTTGAGACACAGGAAATGACTGTGATTTAGACTAAATCAAGGAAAGCAAAATATTTAGAAATACTTAAACCCACCACGATATGTGCTGGATTTTTTTTTTTCTGTGCAGTAAACACTGAGTCAGGAAACTGATTTCTCTGCTAGCTTTCACAGTTTTTTATACCTGAGCAGAGGTCTGTAATTTACAATCTCACAGAACCGGTGGTGGGTTTGTACCCACTTTGGACAGGCACACGGAGTTTCTACAGATGGGAAACGCGGGAGATGCGAGCCTTCAAGCCCTGCAGCGAGAAATACAACCTGAGCCATCGGGTGTAGCAGCGTTGTGGGCGCCAGCAGAGGCCTTGCTCTGGGAAGCGATGCTCCGCTCCGGCTCCTCTAGAGGGGGGTAGATACCTGCACACTGCTGCCAGCACAGCCCGGCTGCAGCGCCCCGGCCTCCGGGCTCTGCCAGAATCCCTGAAAATGCCCCTGAATCCCCTGGAAAGCATCACTTGCTGGGGCTGGAGGCGCTGGCCTGTGGGAAGCCTTTAGCAATCCCTGCTCTGGTGCCTGTGGGGACTCAGTGGCATCGCCTGAGGTTCTGCTCAAAGCACGGCCACAGGCTGTGGAACCGGGCAGAGCTGCACACACAACCTGCTCACATCTCCTGCTCACTCATAAGTGCTCCTGGGCTTCTTCAGAACCCTCCTCCACTGCCACACTAGAAGGCCTGAAGACACCTAGTGCTCTCCTGTCACACCCTGGAGGATGAGGCAATAAAGGTTCGGTTAAGACCTAATTAGATAAAGACTTAATCAAGTTAAGACTTAAGCGTGCCTGCTTGCCTTGTGGGCACTCTGGGAGTGAAGTTTTGAGATAGAGATTTGGTTTATCATAAGCAGAGGAACATGTTGCTCCCGTGAGAATGTGTGACACGTTGTTCCACAAAAGTCCTGAGCATCAGTAATGCAAAGTACTGTAAATATGAAGAATATAAACAAAATAATGAATATAAATAATTCCTCTTGCCCTCCTCATTCCTGCCAGTCATTCAAGAGATAAGGGAACAGAATGATGGCTAGCATGGATATTGTATATAAATGATCTTCGGATGGAAAAGGAATGTCACTTACTTGGAGTTTCCAGAAATTTGGAAGCCCCAGACACTCTGGTGTGGACATTCACTGCACAGCCCATGCACAAGGTGTCTGGAGATGCTGAGCACCTCTGCTGTGCCCCTGTCTTGTGCACATGTACTCAGCTGGATGTAGCTGCAGTGTGCTGGGTGCCCTGTGCACAGGCTGCCCATGGATGCACCGGCTGCTCTGCTTAGAGCTGCCCCGCCCTGGAAGTGCAGGAGTCAGGAGCCCCCCATGCACAGGACAAGCAGCCACTTTTTAAGCATAGGTTTCCCCAGAAGAACGAGAAGAGATCTTCTCTTTGCAGTCAGTGGACTAGCAGATCTTTTTGGGACCTGTTTTGGCTTAGGGAAATATTTCCAACTTGTATTTTCTTTAGGTCAGAGCTGAACCACACTTAAATGGTGATACTAGACAATATCCAAAACTAGAGATTTTCAGAAGTTAAGGTACTGAAAAAATGTCACCTTTTTCCTGTTCTGGAAAAAAACCCTAACAATATAGAGAAAAAAAAATAAATAAAATAAAATTGGATATTTTTTTGCCTCTTCAACACTGAAAGTAGATTAGGTATAATTTACTTAGAATTTAGAAACTCCTGCAAGTTAAAACTTTCAAATAAATAAATATTACAGAATGTAAATATCATGGTACCATGGCAAGACTGCACATGAAAGCACAACAATTTTTTTATATTGACACACCTTTACATTAAGTAAAATCTTACATTGCAAAAGAGAAAATTTAGACTCAGTCTCTAAACCTTGTGAGCTTACAAATACAATATTACAAAATATATGTAATATTATTAATTTCTGTAATACTGTTTTGTAGAACAGAATTGCAGCAAAATGCCATCAATTTAACTTTAAATTTCAAAAGATCAAAATCTGTGTCGAGAAAAAGTCCTTTCCTTTTTTCTTCTTTTTTTAAAATTTTCTATGCTTATTGTATATTGGGCAATTTTAATATTCACCTTGGAGAGGGTGCTGGGTCATCTTGTCTAGATTGTGCTTTTGAAAAAAAAGTTGGACCAGCTGATGCTTGGGTTCTCCTTCCAACCTGCTATTACATGATAATATGAAATTATTTCCTTTCCATGGTCAGAGCAAGGTCCACTTGCTGGCCATCAGGGATTTCTCCCCTGGTGAGAATGTGAAGCCTACATAATACATACATCAGTTAGAATTAACATTTCAAAATTCCTTCTTCAGGGCATCTTTGTGCTTTTACTGATCCTCTTCCCACTCAGTTTTTTTCTGCGGGATCTTATGGCATCAGTGAGGGAGTTTTACAGCTTTACATTGGTTTCATTAAGACATGAGCAGAACCAAGGAACTCAATTATTTTCTGGAGAGAGTTTCATATTTAGTAGTTCTCTGACCTGTGCAGTACTTTGGCTGCTTTTGGACACAGTAACATTTCAAAGCAATGACTTTTATCCACTACACAAAGATTTCCCTCCTTAATCTCTGTACCTGACTCTTCAGCTGATTCCTCTTTCAAAGGTCATTGAATTACCTTGCAGAAAATAGAGTAGACCTTTGGCTACATTCACTGCCTTGATCCCGATCTGCTAGGCTGAAAATCTCAGTTACAGAGGATGAGAGGGCTGTTGAGTTGCAAAAACTCACAATATCCCTCTTATATTTGCTTTTGTGATCTCGAAAGGCCAAGAAGACACATCGTAGTCAACAACAGCAAAAATTCCTAGGCTTGCTAAAATTCTTCCTAGGAAGTGAAATAATCACAGCATTTCTAAGTACTCCCTGGTTTATTTTAGAATTGCTGCTTTTTGACCATATGCACTTGTACGGATGTGAAAAGTGACTTGAGGTAAACAGAAATCAAATAAAGGAGCTCCAGTTTATTATAATTATTGCTGATTCCATGGAACCTATAACTGAAGTTAAGGTTATAAAGTATTTTACTTTATATAGCTCATTGGGTTGAGTCACAATGAAATTAGAAGAGGGTCGAACAGCTGAGGAAAACCATACACCTTTTTTCACTCCCATGCAAAAGGATTTTCACCCTCTGAATAAGCTGCAGACAACCTCTCAGCTTCAGATAATAGGTTCTCTTCAGTTACTAGTTGCTTGCTTGAGCAATTTAAATTTTTCCAGAGAGAAAAGTCTAGAAAATGGGGATGTTCAGCCTTTTCTGAGCTGCAAGACAAAGCTGGTGGCCTGCGTGATTTGTCTATGCAGCTTTGCTCATTTGAGGGCAAAAATCATACTAAATATCTGCTTTGATTCTGAAGTAATTTATGGAATCCTGGGGTGACCTAAGTTCCTTGCCAACAGCTAATTTCACGTGAGTCTGTTCCAACATCGAGACCCTTCTGGGGCAGAAGTCACACCACTGAATATGGCGGGGTCTGGCTCCTGTACATGCTCTTGGGTTCTGTATTTATCCTGCTAAGTACCAACACCTTTTGGGTGCCAGGCATGGATGTCTCAGCTTTCCCAGTTACCCAACCTGCCTGTGTATGGCCCCACCTGGGGCTTGGGAGGAGGGGTACCTGGCAGGCTCACACATTGTCCTCATGGCACAGAGAGCAGCAGAGGGCAGTTGTGATGGGGACAGGGTTAGAACAGGGGAAAAAACATTCTCCTGGTTCTGGGAGGTTCCCTGTGGTTTGGGGATCCTGTGGCCAGCTGGGAGGGGAGAGGAGCAATAAGACCCCCATGTTTCAAACCCAAGAGAAATGTGGTCAGGCAAAGGAAAATGCAAATTTCCATGATGTTTAAAATCAAAGGTAAATTGACTATAATGAACAACTCTTCCACAGAATCCTGTCAATCTATGTATTGAGTTTTGGTCAGTCATAATCAAAAGATTAAATTCTGGGGGAAGTAATCATATTTTTGATATGAGTAATCAGTGCTTGGACAATAACAATTTTTATTAGAACAGAAAAAAATTTGTAACTTCTGTTTCAAACTTTTGGAGAAACTTCTTTTCTCTAAAAAAATTTTTTTTTTGCAAAAATCAGAATAAAAATATTAAAATTGCTCATGACACGAAATACTTCAAAAAGACACCCACAATAAACTTCAGTCTTTTTGCATTGACTTCAGTGCTTACAGTTCAGGCTATTATGTTATTTTGCTAAAGTCAAAATATTACATCTGTATTGAAGTGCTTTGGCCATAGAAAGGCAGAGTACTTCAAGCTGATAAAATGAAATGTTCTCATATTTTTCCACTGAGCAACTTAGGTAAACCTTTTATCTTAGTGAGTCTTCAGACAACAAAGAACTAGCGGCTGGCTGCAGAAGGATGCAAGGAAGAAAATCACATTGTGGGGCAAGGGAAATAAATGGAGTGGAAGGTTGACAAGAGCTTTTTACTTACCAGTTTTAAAGGACTTTGTTTGGGAGGGAAAGACACTTTAAAAATAAGCATTGCTAGGATTCCCTTTCTGTGCTGTCTTTATGCTACCATGAAATATTTCAGGTTATAACAAAGAAGACAATGCAGGAGGGGCGAAAACAAACTGTGTTCTTCTCATGTCCAGGTCCCAGCAGCTCCAGCAGCTTCCTTGTCCTACTCACAAGCCTCTAACATCTACGTGACTTTTTCCTGTTTATGCTGGCTGTCCTACCCTAGAGACGCCTACACAGAATATGAACATAACAACCTGGTGCATTTCCACAAGCTTCAGTTCTCCAAGCCCTCTGCTGCCTCCTGGTACATTAGCCAGTGGCATACAGGCTCCTGGCTCCAGCATGCACTGGGCCATTAATACTCCACTCGCTGGGGTAAGAACTGTTTCCATCCACTCATTCTGCTGCAGAACTAACAAGTGTCCTGTTTAGTTTGGAACCACTGTCAGAGCACATCGATCTCCTTCATGCCACCTGCAGTGGAGCTGAGTATCAGAAAATTGCCAGCAAACTTCATTCCCTGAAGGATTTAATTTAATTTAATGCTGCTGCTGTACATTTAAGCCTGCAGACTAAGCAACAGTTGATATTTTTCTCAACACGTGGTTTTAAAGGCCTTAAAAACACCAGCTCAGTTTGTCTTTCTGTCCTTCTGAACAGGACCAAATAGCTATGTTGCAGGAAAACCTCTGCCAACTTTTTCCTGCCTAAAGCCATATATACCTATTAAAAGCCATATATACCTATTAAAAATCATATAGCCATATATAGCTATTAAAAATCACCGTCCCTCATGGCATTTAGGGCTTAATCAATATTTTTCTATTTCTATCACCACCTTTTAATTTGAGTCCCCTGAACAATGTTAATTCTTCAAGACTGCAATGTAATATGTCATTACTGTAAAAAATAGAAATGCAGCTTGTTATTTAAACTAAGGGCCTCACTCTGCCAATAAACATCAAAGTATGTTAAAGTAAATACAAACACAATGCAGATGCCCTGGAAAGGCATTTTGTATTGTCAGAGGAATGGGATGAGGCCTTTGTAGGGCTGATGAGTCTCACAGATTTACAGTAATTTGATTTTTTCCTTCAAAGCCCCAAGTCCTGGCATCATATGAATGTAAAAGAAACAGCTTTCAAAGAAGGTTAATTTCTAGCTTTTGTGTATGCAGGATATCATTTTTCAAAAGGATCTTAGAACCAGGTTGTCTATTACAATATGATTATAATTAGCTCATCTTAAGGGCAACATTGCAGCATGTTTTTTTCATATTACATCTGAAAAAAAAAACCCTCTGTTGAAAATTCTTGAAAACATTTACTTGTGTAGTGATCTTAAGAAAGATTACAGTGAGGCTAATACATTATTTCTGATGTAAATATAACATTTTGAACTGTATAATTCCTCTAAAATATTGATGCTGAATGCTAATTATAATGATTCTTTCTTTGAAAGGCTAATGTACATCTCAGATTATGTCCCAGGAAAAAATCTGGAGAGGAAGACATGTTCAAACCCAGAGACAGAGAAACCATGCCATGCATGCTTTCTCTGTTCAGAGACAGAGAAACCATGCAAACAGCTTACTTGCTATTTACAGCAGAAATGGAAGAGCAAGTAATTTTGAAAGGCCAAAAAGTTGTTAGGAAAAAAACCAGAAGCCGTGGCACTTCCTTTCCACCGGTTGAAGGGACACAGGCTACTGCCAGTACTCCCTGGAAGTAAACTCCTAGCAGTGGTGCCCAGACTGCAGCCTTTAGTATGTTGTTACAAACTCTGCCTTTTCCATCTTGAGCATATTCATAGCTCTTTAATAACAAGTGTGTCTTTAAACTGCTCTGTAGAAATGGACAAAGGAGGTAGATTTTCAATAAAAGTTAATGGACCTATATGATGGCAGAATACAGAAGCTGTGCAAGCTGTAATTCCACGATATAGTTATATATTACACCGTATGGAAGAAGAAAAAAAAGAAAAAATAAATAAAAAAAGGGGGAAAAAGTTAAAAATAATAACTAAAAAAAAGAAATAAAGAAAAATAAAAAGGAAGGGGGGTTTCTGCACTCTGGATAACATCTCTATTTAGCACAATCCTTTCTCTAAAATGCTGTAGAGTCTGGAAGCTGTGCTGCCTGACTCTCTTCTCTGTTATTCCTATTTGTGTGATGCAATTTGCTGCCAGACAAGCCTGCCCTGGGCATCCAGCCGGACTGGGAGTGGACAGTCTGTGCTGGAGTGCTGCTGGATGCTAAGGAGCAGCATTAGCTCTCACCTTCCCTGCTGCTTCTTGGCATGCAGCCTGTTCCCATGACATTATCTGAAGCTGGTTGTGGAGATTTATGGTTTATTTTTTTAGCAATATTTTCAAGCTGTTATCTTCCAACTTGTAGCTACAGGCCTTTATACTCTCAGTCTAGCAAAGGCTCAGCTCTGTAAATCCACTTGTTAAGACTTCCCTCATGTCTGCACACTAAACACATTGTTAACCTTGACAAGCAGTTAAACACTTAACCAGCACTGCAAAATTTCAGTTCATTTTCAAGTGTTACAAGCCTTCATTTCTCCTGTCTGTCCTGAAAGCCTGGAATGGTAAGGCAATAAGGAAAGGAGTAAAATAGCTAAAGCCAGGAACTTAACTGGTTTATACCTAGGTAGCTCCACTAAGTCAGTGGGGCAATAGAGTATACACTGAAAATCTGGTTTTATGTATAACAAAATCTCAGTACTCACTGGTTTTCCTAAGTCTACCTGTATTTTATTTCTCTTTTGTTGTTTTGCTCAGTGTGTTTATTTAAAAGAATGCTGAGATCTTATTAGTCAATATTGATTTGAATGTGCTTCAATTGGCATAGCTGCCTTGAATAGATGAGAATATCTCAGACTAAGACTCATGTCAGTGAGTGTTACATCTTCACAATGGATTGAAAATCCAGGCTCTGATTCTGTATTGCACTATTATGTTCTATAGTTAGGGTAACTCAAATGATAGGATTAGAGATGCAGAAGAATCATCTGAAAATGTTCTGAGCCAGGCTTCCCTTTGCTGGGTGTGGTACACAAAATGTAACATGCATTTCACATCCTAGTCATAGGCAAATTCTGTAGCCTGAGGTTTTGGATCTGGAAGAGGAAAAGGGAAAATGTTGCTGTAGTGGTTACTGCACAAGTGAAACACCAAACAGAGCATATGAGGATCAAAAATGAGCAGGAAGAACACAACTAAACACTCTGCGTACAAAGACTAATTACATAAAATAAAAGCTGGAAAAAATAAAAGAACCAAACGAAGCAGTACAGGAAATTTCTAAAAATGTTGCTGTTGACACTAAAGAAAGACAGAATATTTTGCCTGCAGCTGCAACACAGCTGTCACATCCAAACAAATTAAAACCCTCTGAGGACCAAAAACCACAATAAACTGTAACATTATTTAAGTGAAGCAGTATCTTTTATCTGCATCCCCAGCCAATTACTTATTTAAGGTGCAAAAAAGCATCCTGGGAGCACCCAGTGGCACAAAAGACCCTTCTGGGTCCAGGAAAGCTTAAGTACTGATTTTGTGGATGTTAAAATACATCTCCTTGCTGTCTTGCTGCCACTGTAAGAATTACATGGTTTTCCATCTCCATTCCAAAAGTCCTGATGGGATATTCTGAGGCTGCTGATTTTGGTGACCTAAGCAATCAGAAGGTGCAGATGTACACTTTTAAACTGAGTGCTGCAGTACTGCCTAGCAGCCTGGCTTCTCTGCTGCGTGGCCCTTCAGGCAGTACTGTACAAAAAGAGCAGCTGGGCTCTGCATGCTGCTAGAGGTTTGCTCCCAGGAGTGCCCCAGCCTCCCAATCCCATCCCAGTCGCACTTGGTTACCGAGAAAGTTTTTGCATTCATGATAAGGTGCTTATCCTGATTTACAAAGCCATTAAAGAGCAGGGCCCGAGTTACCTTTCTGAGTTAGTGACTCTTTACTCTGCTGGTCACAGGCTGAGGTCAGCTGAGGCAGGTCCTGTGCGTGCTCAGTGTGAGCTGCCCCACTTTGGGTGGTCGCTCTTTCAGCCATTGTGAGCGTGGCCCCGAGCTCCTGGCGGCACCGGCGCTGTCACCTTCCCTGCGGTCAGGATCCGCAGGCAGCACGCGGCCGGGCTCAGCAGCCCTTGGCTGGATGCTCATCATTGTCATTTCTGAGGAATCCCTGCTAACACTGTTTTTTCAATCATTTCCCTTTAGTGTTTTGAGATGTGTCTGCGAGACAGGCACTAAAAGGAATGTTTGCTTTTTTTCCCCCTCTGCCATTCCATTTTTATTTTCTGTTTGCAAATGCAATTCCCCCCCGTGGTACAGCAGGAAAGCATGCATAATGTAACTATGTGAGCACAGCTGAACTTTTCCCTACTCTAAAGAAAACATTTATTATGGACCGAAGCACAGAATAGCTTTACAGAGTACTTCTTTGGTTAAATACATAAAATAAACCAGCTGCTGCTGTAAGGAAGCATAAAATATTTATCAGATTAAGTATGGATCGTGCAACCTTATGTTGACTGTTTAGCCTTAAATGCCTACTAAATCAATGCAACAGATCTGAATTCACAGAAGAAGTCATCCTTCTAAAGCCATTACTATTAATCATTACTTTAAGTTCTGTAAATCTCTTTGATGTTGTCCATAATACATATGATTTTGTGAGCTGAAATTTCACCTTTATTGTTAATCAATAGATGTTTTTGCTGGCTGGATGAAAAACAGAGGAAGGAAACATATTAGGGAAGAAAAAAAAAAGAATTAAAAAAAATTTGAATATGTCTGCTCCAAAAACTGTAAAGCAGGTTTTTTTCCAGTGATGCAAGAAATTCCATAAAATGTGAACTATTATACAAAGGTTGCTCATTATTAAAGGTATGCCACAAAATGTCATGGCAATAGAGTGTTGTCATGGGATAAATATATCTCACTTTGAAATACTCTCCATAAATTCCACAGTCACCACAACTTCCATTTAGCTGCCGAGGGCTGGCAGGAATGTTTTGTTTTAAAATTAATCATCCACTATTCTTCCTTCCTGTCACTAGACTTAAGCACTGCAATATGAGGGAGAAAATCTTGGAAATGTTTTTTTATTCACCCAGTGCCCAAGTCTGGAGGCAGAAAGGGATATTCACAAACCTGATTTGGGGAATATCATAATTTTGAGAAATTCAGTGAAAGCTCTCACTTAGCTGCAGTACCCAAAAAAGTAAGCTGCTCTAACTCAAATAGAACTGACCATTAGGTATTTCAAGTGGTTAGCATTTGACCTGCAAAAATCTGCAAAAATATCACAAACAAGGGCCCCAGCATTATTAATTCCATGTATTTTAATTTAGGAAGGATGTCAGTGCACAATAAGTCACCAGAGAAGTTAGCAATGATTCAATTGAGTTTAAAACTGTGTGTGTGGAGCTGACTGCACACTCCTAAAGAAAATAACAATGATGTACAACCTTACGCTGGGATCAGCTTGAAAAAGAGGGCAGAGATGGGGAGGTTCAGCAGTCATTTATTCACTATTAGTTATTGTGTGTTCTTTTAGTCCCTTGGCTTTTTGTACCCCCTGCTTCCTGAGCCTGTGTGTTCAGGATTTGTCTGATGCCTCAGCTGGCATCTTCTCTGACAAACCTGCCAGAGGATTTGTTGGCTGTTTTTGTAGGGCATGAAGCAGAGTCAGATTCTGCCCTGTCTCTACACCCACAAGGATTAAATCACTCTCCAGTGCCTGCCCCTGCCCACAGCAATCTCAAGGGGAGTACATAACTCCGAAACATCATGCAAGTCCACTCAAGGTCAAAAAAACCCAAAAAGCACATCTGTGAGCATTCACAAAGATTAATTTCTAACAAGGCAGCAGGTTGTGTGCTCAGCAGTTGAGCATTGCCATGAAGTTGTGCTGGGAGAGGAACATGATGACAAGTGGGGGTGAAGTGGTGTGGAATCAAATTGGATTTATCTACATTGTTAATTGCTGCCCATAAGTAAAAATTAGCTTTTCCTTTTTTAACAGTACCAGTGCCTGGCTGAAAACTTTATGAGCAATTGCTTCTGGCTTTTTTTATGGGAGCTCCAGCAGCTCACATTTTGGAAGCTGTTACTTAATATGATGTCACTGGCTCTGCAGGTGAGTAAAACACCCAAATAGCTTTTCTTTTGAAATGTTCTTGCAGCAGCTGTTTCAACATATGAATCATAACTTCTCTGCCTTGACAACTGCAGCTATTTGAATAGCTTCACTGAACAAAAGCATGACACACACAAATCCAGAATGAAACACAAATGTTTCCATGACATACCTGTTTCCACAAACTCATACGAGTGATTATTTAGAATTTTTAAGGCATTTTTTGTAGTTAATGCACTATGTGGATATCCAACCATCACACCACATACAACTACAGCAGTTGTTAGAGAAAGCTGATTTAGTAGAATCTGACCCTATTTTAAAGGCAGGGAAATAGATCGAGGAAGCACAAAGCTGTATGGGATAAAAGTGTCAGAACCAAACTACATTTCAGAATTTCCTCCATCCTCATCTAGCACATCTCCTTTATATCATGTTACTTTATTACTCAAGATGGATTTTGACAATTGCTGTGCAAATGAACCTTTGAGAAAATAACTTGAGGGGATTCTACATGTAAAGTAGCTGCATAAACTTATTTTCTTGTTTCAGTTAAATGACTACATTTCTGCCTATGCCCCAATCTAGATCTGCCTTATTGGAGTCCTCATTGCCCTTTGGGGCTACATTTATATAACATGAAAGCAAAATGAGGACCAGATCTTTTAAAGCTTAGCTGCTCAGTTTTATTATTTAGGTTGGAAAAACCCTCTAAGGTCATTGGGTCCAACCATTACTCCAGCATTGCCAAGGCCACCATTAAACCATGTCCCTCAGTGCTGCATCTACACGTCTTCTAAATACCTCCAGTGACTCCAACACTTCCCTGGGCATACTGTTCCACTGCTTGACAATCCTTCCATTTAAGTAATTTTCCTAATGTCCTCTAAAACTCCTCTGGTGCAACTTGAGGCCACTTCCTCTTGTCCTATTACTTGTTTCTTGTGAGAAGAGACAGATGTGCAGGTCACTGTGACCTTCTTTCAGGTAGTTGTAGAGAGCGATAAGGTTATGCATTCCCTCCACGGCTTCTCATCAGACTTGCATGCCAGACCCTTCACCAGCTTTGTTGCCCTTCTCTGCACACATTCCAGCACCTCAGTGTCCTTCTTGTTTAGTGAGGGACCCAAAACTGAGCACAGGATTTGAGGTGTGGCCTCACCACTGCCAAGCATAGGAGGAGGATTGCTTCCCTAGTCCTGCTGACCACTCTGTTTCTGGTACAAGCCAGGAAAATTATTAATGGCATTTAAGAAAGTGTGACAGGATAGAAAAATTACTACAGGTTCTCCTGGCTTCTTAATGCAACCTCTGATGATACAGATGTTCAGAGGATGTTCAGAGGATGTTCAGTGAAAATTATAAAGGGACCTTTTAGAATTCTGCAATTTTGCCAGTTTTATTCTAATAATTTGGTAGAATTCCACTAATAGAGAATAATTTATCAGAATTTAATGACTACTTTAAAATGTAAGCAATACAACATAGTGTAGAACAAGGAATTACACATCGATATCAAGTATATATCCTTCTAAATGATCCAAAGCACAAAATACCTTTTGTCATTATGAACATCTATTGAATGTGATGGCATTGGTCAACAGGACAGCTTTTCCCAAGGAAACTTTTGTCCTCTATTGCAGCTTCTCAGTAACTGCTTAAGGACTTTCCTTCTGTCTTACCACTCCCCTTGTTTTCCTAGCAGCACCCAGTTTTGGAGCCAGATTCTCAAGAGGCTTTAGGCACCTAATTCCCTATGGAGCAAAGAGTGGTTAGAAGCCTAAATGCAAGGTGTACCTGGGTCAGGGTCTCTGCCTCTGCCTGAGTAGCCCCTTTCAAGGTCATTGAAGCTACTGGCTGCCCCTGAGCTCCAGATGAACCATCTCCACCTGGGAGCCCAAACATCTTACACAGGGGTGTTACCCAGGAAGGAGAAGAGGCCACATGCTCCAGATACAAGCTGAACCTGGGCCCAAGATTATGCCCTGTCTTGGGCAAGCTTTACCCTTCAGCTGGAACCTGCCTTTCTGTACATCCCGTGAAGGCTGAAAGTGCAGGATAAAAGCTGAGCAGAGACAAATGGCGTTGCAGAGGTGGAAGGTACAGAGCTTGTATTCCAGCCAGCTCTTAACAGAGCAACTGCTGCAGTTTCATGAGCCAGATAACCCCAGTGGGAAGCAAAAGCCCCATCCCTTCAGTCTTTCCTGGGAGCTGAGCTTCAAGGAGCCCAAAGGAAGAAAAGCACAAGCAACTGGCGAGCCCTGCTCATGCTGTCTACACCAGTTTGGCTCAGCACAAACTAGTCCCAAACCAACTTACAGAGCAATGGGGGGTTGTCCCTTGCTGCTTTTCTTTCAATCAACTTGCAAAATAATTTCTCTGGGATGATCACACAGAGCAAATGAAAAACTCAATCCTGAATCCTCCACTGCTGTGAGACATCCCTGTTTCAAGGAGCAAAGTCTCCTGTTTAAATGCAGAATGGAGGGCTTCATAAAAAGTGTAAGTCTTGAATAGCATACTTTCCATATATCAGATTTAATAATTATCCTTTATTTTAAATTAACAAGCTCCGGAGGAAAAAAAAAAAAGAGAAGAAAAAACAAACAAAAAACCCCCACAAAACAAAACAAGAAAACCCAGCAAAATAAAACTGATAGGAAAGGGGTTCATGATTTTGATGGGATGGGAGTTAGTTCACCAGAGAATAAGCATATTCAAAATTGGCTACAAAAGAAAGTTTATTTTGTTTGTTGAAGTTCTTAATAGGTTAAAGTCGATGTATTTAGTCATTAAAAAAAAAAGAAATAAAGGAGCTGGTGCAGGTTGTTCAGATGTATCAAGAAATGTGCACAGCAAATGTCATTGTTCTACAAGGAAGGAGAGACAAATACAACATACAGAAATATATAGAAACCAGTTTTCCTGTAAGGTATATTCCATGTCTTCCACAGTCTTGCCCTAATTAGAAAGTGTATTACAATGAGTACCAGCTGCAAAGCAAAAAGACAAATAAGGGGTTATATTAATTTTCAAAGTCTAAAGCTGGTTTGTAGTTGAGAGGGAAAGATAAAAGATACTATTTTCAGATAATGAAGGAAAAGGGTTTAAAGTTATGGGAAAATTCATTACTGGGAAAAAATGAAGTAAAGAATTCTTTGGTTTTTACATAAAAGTTGAAATTTTGCCTGTTTTAAAAAAAAAAAAATTTGGAATTTTGCCTGTTTAAAAATAAATTCCAAAATTCACATTAAATTCTGTGAGATCAGGTTTTCATTTCAGTCACTTCAGAGTATTGCATTTAACGCCCCTGTAGATACAGTGTGGAGAGGTCCTCCTTAAAGCCGGGACTGCACCAATTAGAGCCAGACGGACTCTGTGTTGATAATATTTTCTTTTCCTTTTTTTTTTTTTTCCTTTCTCTCCTCCTCTATGAAAGTGTAGGGACGACAAACTGGTGTAGGAAAATACTTGATTTCTGCATCTCACATACATCGATTTGGTCAATCTGCTTTGCAATCCTCCACTGAGCACAGTAAATGAACCCATTCAAGTAGGAAGGGGGAAAAAAAAAAAGGAATTATAGAAAAAGCCGCTATTTTCTGAGGTGGTCGGAGGTGTTTTTGCGGCGGGGGCTGGTAAGGCCGCGGTACCCTGAGCCGGCCGGGCCGCCTCTCGGGCAGCAAACCGCGCGGTCGCTCTGAGGCTCCGGTTCGCCGGGGAGCAGCCCGGTCCATGCTGCGGGGTTATCTCCGCCGGTGTCCGCCACAGGAGCGCCACGGCCACCGCGCCCGCGCTTCGCCAGCTCCAGGGCTGCGGGGACACGGCCGGCTCCGGGCTCCTCGCTCCCCTAGCCCGTCTCTCATGAGCCGCAGCCACAGGTGGCCGTCGGCGGATGAGCGGAAAAGCGTGCGGCGTGCAGTGTGAAAACAAGCAAAGTTAAAAAAAAAAAATATGAAGCCCCTTGGAAAGGTGAAAATTCATTCAAATGGGCGAGGGCCTGGGGGAAGCGAAGTGTTTCTGTGGATTTATCTGGAGGGCACACGCAGCCATCCCCTACGGGCCCACGGAGGCCAACAAGGTCTCATCCCGTGGGCCCCAGAGACGGGCCCACGTCGCGGGGCGGATCCTGCCACAGGACCCCGGCGCACCTGCGGGCGGAGCACACCGTGGGCCCTGCCGCGTACTTCTTACAGCCCCGGAGAAACGATTGCCCCTTCTCTTCCCGTGGATACCGCCGGGGCGGCTCTCGGTGGGACGCCGAAGCGGCCGGTACAGAGAGGTGAGGGCAAACCCACCTCTCGGTCCGAGGATGCCTCCCCACGGGAACGGCAGCTCCAGGGTCCCGTGGGCAGACACGCGGGAGTCTGGCGGGAGAGAGTGAAATGTGAACCGGCAAACCCCGAAATGAGGCCGGGCGGCCAGAGCTGAAAAGCGTCCAAGTCTGTCTCAAGCAAACCAAGAGATGAAACATTTCGGGTTATTACGTTCTGCCTTTGAAGCAAACCATTCCCCGCAGATAACAATGCGTAGGTATATTTAGACAGCTCGGCTCGTCCAAGGGGAATGTGTCTTGCGCTATTTGAGAAAAAACTCTAAGAGTAAGTGCAAATATTTGACGCTGAAGAGCTCTTAAGGCTTGAAGAGTACCATTTACTTATTTCTACACATCAGTGTGGGCTTAGGATGTTAAATAGATTAAAAGGCTAAGAGAGGTCACTGAAGTAGACTCTCTTTCTCTCATCCTGACTTTTTTTCCTTGCAAAGTTTTTGCACTTTCTTTCGAGTGTCCTTGGCAAACTCCTCTTAAGGGCCACCTCGGATACTGTATAAGTTTGTGGCGCTCTGAACTCCGGCCCCCTCCCCTGCTCTGGTCGAGCCTCCCGAAGCTCCTCTCCTGCGCAGGCATTCAGCAAATATTTGCCTGTGGGGTCAAGATATTAATAAGCGCTTTTCGGTCGCCTTTTATAGCCGGGGCGCTCGGGAGCGCGGGGCAGCGGCGGCGCTGGGGCCGGGCCTGGGCAGGTGAGCGCGGCCGTACCTGGCAGCGGGGGGGCCGTGCCCCTGTCCCCCGCCGGGCCTGGGCTGCCCCGGCGGTGACACGGGCACTCGGGGCCCAAGGGGACACAGGGGCGACCGCGGGAGTAGCCGCTCCGCCGAGGACGGACACGTCGTTTCAATTTAATCTCATTTAAAAAGACGTAACTAATAAATTTGTATGGACGGGGCTGCCGGAGACGTAAAGCAGAGTCGATAGTGGTTCAATCCCATTGAACCCTATTGAAAACCATGACAACAAGGAACAAGCTCCGATTTATCCCGGAGAGTTAAAGCACATTGTGGGAAGGCGTCAATCACCTATTATTCCAGATCTGAACAAATGCAAAATCTTGACTGGAACAAATGCTTCCAACAGGTCCGGGACATAGGGCTACATTTCCCTTTTGTTCACGGCCTAGCAGTTGGCATGTATTTGTGCTCCCCTCGCTCCGACCACCCAGGACGGCTGGGAGGCTGTGCTCGGAGCTGGGAGATAACTACTGTCACCAGGCACGCTTGATAGGTGGCTGCAGTAATCACGGCCTGGGAATCGTTTATATGGAGCCTGTCCAGTCCCGAAGAAATATGCGGGAAGGTGGCCAAATGAAGCCTTGTGCCCCGTTCATCTCGCCCACAAATCTCGCCGATATAAATCTCACCTCTCCCTCGCCGCTATTGCTCATTGACATTTTCCCCGGGAATCGTAACTGCTCCCAGAGGCGACACCCAGACCAGGGCGGGGAGGGGCGGTCGCGGCCGGGGGCACGCGGGCAGCAGGTCTGGGGGACGAGAGAGGGGCTGGATAGATATAATCTATACACAATAGCTTATAGATGCCTGTTTGGACAGGGAAACAAGAACCGACAAAGCGGCCGGAGAGAAGAGTATCTCCGCGTGTGTCTGAGTTTCCCTTTGCAGGCCCGCAGGGCACCGCCGCAGGGGTTCGCCACGTTCCCCCGTCGGGGATGCGCTGTGAGAGCCTCGGCCCGCGTTCAAAGGAAAGCTGATCTGCTGGGGAGAGCCTAGGTGCCTCCTTCTCTCCAGGCTTTGCTCCATCCAGCCGGACTGGCCTCCTGCTGCTCTCCGCGGCGTGCGCCGGTGCCTCCCGCGAAGGCGGCGGGGAGCGGTGGGGAAGGGCAGCGTGTCCCGCCTCCGCCCTCTGCGCGACCCGCGGGAAACATCGCCCCCATCGGTCACTTGTACCGCCGCCCTGCCGCCGGGGACCGAGCCCTGTCACTGCGGGCTTGCGTTTGAACGGCACGCTGGGCTGCTTCTTTCTGTGCCGTATTTTCTTATGAGTCCTCGGCGGCCATCGAGGCTGGGCAAAGCCCGGCCACAGCTTCGAGAGGGGACAAGGGCCGCCCGGTGAAAGAAGGAGGGGAGGTGAAGCTGAGAGAAGGTGCTTGTCCCGCGGAGCGTCCCCGAACCGCGCCCAGACAGTGTCAGCACCCTCCTCCCGGGGGGCGCCGGTCCTCGGCTTCGTTTGCTGCCTCTTTCGGCAGATGAAGCGGCGGTCGGCAGGGACGGCGCGGATAAATAGACGCGCCGTGTTTGATCTTTTCTCCCCCTCCTCAGCTGGAGTCGTTTCATCACTCACACACCCCGTCCGATGAGATATTCCTCGGGTTAGTGATTAAAAAAAAAAAAAAATCACCTCTACCCCCCTCCTGACTCTTCCTCATGGACCGAGTATGCCAAGCTCCCGCTATCATCTTTCTCGAGATAAAGATGCACCTTCCATCTACCATGCCCAGGAGACGCAAAAAAAAACCCATGCCAGAGATCCCATTCCTTAACGCACACACCCGCCAGCCTTCCCCGCCGAGAGCCCAGTCGAGGTGTGAAAAATGCCCCGTTGAGGGTAAGAAACCTGCCAACAACAAGAAGAGAATTTGAGGTAGCACTGCAAACAGTCCGGCAAATAAAACAAATAACGACATAAATTCCATCCAGATTTAAAGAAAGAGGCAAGAGAGGGGGGGAAATAAAGAGGGAGAAGTGGGGAGGGGGCTCTCGGCATGCTCTGCGGATGTCCTGGGAGGATTCACTTTGTCTGCGGATAGAAGGGACGCTGGTGGCTTCGGTGGCGGATGGAGGGGGGTGGTTGTTGGTCATCCACATGCCACCCAAGATGTTATTCACTGCTAACAATTACCATTATCTGTCCCCACTTTTGGCTAATCAGACAGAATATGTAATGATGACGCCTGTTTCCTGCTGTCTTTGGGAGGTAACGGGTTATTCTCTCATGGGGGTGGCGGAGGGGGGGGTTACACCTACTCCCATTAGGGCTTTAGCACTTGACTAATTCAGGTACTTAGCATCCTATAGACAGGGACGGTTTGAAAGCAGGCAGTGTTTGCAGTGGGGAGGACTGTTTATATAAACAGGACACCTCTGTAAACGACACTAATATTTGAGGTTAGGTGGCGATGGAAAGGAAGGTCCTCTCGAGCCGAGAGATTCCCCACTAACTGGACGCAATCCTTTCCTCGCAGCTTTTAAGGAAGGGGATTCGGCTTGGGGTGATATTTTTTTGGGGGTGTGTGCACAACCTACCATGGCCACATCTGGGAGGATCAGTTTTACAGTGAGGAGCATTTTGGATTTACCAGAGCAGGATGCTAATAGCATAAAGCAAGCCTCTGACCATCGCCACTCAGCGGAGAACTACACCGGCTCGCCGTATCGAGGGTGGATAGAAACAGACAGAAATCACTATCCCTGTGAGTATAAAACGGACAGGAATTCGCCACCTCCGCACAATTATCTTTTATTTGTTTTCCCCCCAATTCCTTTGACGAAGATGCGAAGCAGCGAATTGACAGTGTACATAGCCTACAGGATCGAGGGAGTCCAGGCTGGGAATTTTATTAAATATTACTGAATTGCAACAACGAATCAGCAGAAATGTCCCGGGCACGATCTTAAGACAGAAAAGATGGTTTGGGTTTTGTTGTGGGCTATTTTGGGAGGCTTTTTGGGGGCTTTTTGGTAGATCAGTGCATATTCTCAGCTATGGCAGAAACCAAAATCTCAGCCTGCGTCCACCACTCTCTGTGCGTTTATCGTTTAAGCCTACTTCCCGGATTAGTTTTTTACCCCCGTTCCACTGTTGCAAGAAATCCTGTCTTTTTGTGCTGAAGGGTTTGGGGCCACCCCACGCTCCGCAGAGGAAAGCTGAGCACCCCCGTGCCTCGCTTCCCCGAGCTGCCGCCTCGATCCACGCACCTGCCAGCGCGGCGGGCGGGCTCCGGCTCGCAAACCCAGCTGTGCAGCATATGGGTCGCACCTCGCACGCATAAATTGTGCCACAGATACACGGTGTTTATTGTATACCTGTGTATACAGGGTGCGCAGTGGGATATCGCCCTTTGAATGGGTGCGGGAACACCACCGGGATAGGTTAAATATTAAGGTAATCGAGCGGCGAGCGAAAAGCAGTTATGAAAGGAGAGGGGAGCCCCATATTCTGTTTCAGTACCCAGGGAACACGAGGGCTGCAGCCCGCAATCCCCGGGCTGTGCGCGGCGAAGCGGCCGTGCCCCTGCTGGGATTGCCGGCGGGGAAAAGCGGGTCCCAGCCCGGACGACAGCCCGCTCCGTGCCGTGGGCTCGGTTTAATGTGTTCGTGGGGTTAGCTCACATTTCTCCTTGACTGTTGGGATTAATCCGGCCCGGTAGACAGACGGGGCTCTCCCTGCGAGAGGCATTTCAACTCTCGGCGGCCTCCTCGATGCCTGCCGCGCTCCCCGGCCCGGGCTGCTCCCTCTCTCTAACCCACTCGCTGTCCCCAGCTTCCGACGAGAGCGGCCCGGAGATGAGCTTGCCCGACTCCACCCAAAGGTCGCTCCCCGCCCGCGGCTCGGAGGCCGAGGAGAAGAAGAAGAAGCGGCGAGTGCTCTTCTCCAAGGCGCAGACGCTGGAGCTGGAGCGGCGGTTCCGGCAGCAGCGATACCTTTCGGCACCGGAGCGGGAGCAGCTGGCCCGGCTGCTCAGCCTCACCCCCACACAGGTGAAGATCTGGTTCCAGAACCACCGCTACAAGATGAAGCGGGCGCGAAGCGAGGGCCCCGGCAGCCCGCAGCCGCGCCCGCCCGCCCTGCTGCGCCGGGTGGTGGTGCCGGTGCTGGTGCGGGACGGGGAGCCCTGCCGCGGCTGCCCCGCCAGCCCACCGGCTCCCGCGGCGCGCCCCAAGCTGGGCTGCGCCCTGGCGGGATGCAGCGCCCAGGCCGCCCTCGCCCTGCAGGGCTACCGAGCCTGCCCGCCCGCCGCCGCCCTCGGCGTCTTCCCCGCGTACCAGCACTTAGCGCACCCGGCCGTGGTCTCCTGGGGATGGTGACAGCGGCACTCAGCCCTCTGGGGCCGGACTCATCCCACGGGCGCGGGGCCGCCCGCCCCAGCCCCGGGCTGTAGCGCGGCGAAGGCGCCGCGGAAGGCGCCGGGGCACGGCGCGGCCGCGCTCGGGCGGGCCGGGCGGCGGAGCGCGGCTCTGGGGCGGCGGCAGGCCGGGACGAAGCTGGCCGGGGCCACGCTCCCCTACACCGGCCTCACCCGAGGGCGAGGATGCCGCGTGAGGCGCGAATTTTGTAAAACCTCTGCTCCTCCTCTTCCTGTTCGAGAGATTTCTTGTTAAAAATTAATGATCATCCTAGCGACCTAGTGTGTTTTAAAATAGCTGACTCTTCCAGTGACTAATAAAATGATTTTTGGCAAATAAATTTTTCCCGGCGGAGAAGTGTAGTTTTGACGATTGGGGACTGTTTCGTAGGATTGCCTCCTGTGCTATAAAATCTTAAATACTTGTCTCAATATCTCCAGTCGAATTTGACTTTCGAGTTCTTTTATTTTATCCATATGAGCCAGTAAACGGCAAATAAATTTTGCTGCAAGCATCTCACTGTAAACGCGGTCGTAATTCCTATGGGAAGCATGAGCCCAGAGTCTCCCGCTCTGGCGAGCGGGCTCCCACGACTTTGTGTTTTAAGCGGCGATGTCTTCCATATAGGCACTATGGCAGGATCCAGAATTAAGTCAATCTTTCCGTTAGCCCGAAACCGTTCCAAATTTCGACTGGGGAAGGATAGCCAAGAAAATTATGTTTTGAAACTATTGATAACTATTGATTTATTGCTTTGGGGTGAAAATAATAATATATATTATCTGCCAACCGCCAATGGGGAAAAACCCTATAAATCTCCCTACAAAGCTAAATCCAGGTCCCTGAAATATGGACTAGACCGGTTGCTTCCATCCCTCCGACGGCACCTGCGGACCACGAACGCTGAGGGAATATTTGGGGCAAAGACCCCACGGGGACTGATGCAGACAACGTGGCCGCCGAGGAAAAGGTGTCGACGGAAAGGGACCCGCAGAAGATATTTAAGTGGGGATTTTATTACACTTTTTTTATTTATTTATTCCCTGTAAGGGGATAATTTTGGACGCGGTATGCCCCTGGGATGTGGTGTGCTGCCTACACATGCCGGAGAGCGCACGGAGAGCGAAGCTGGGAGGTGCTGCCGTCGCGGATGAGGAGGCGACCAAAAGCACGCACCAGTTTCCGTGGGTGATTTCGGCCGCCTCCCGAGCCGGCATGGCCCCGCTCTCCTCCCAGCTCTGCCTTACTCCGGGGCTTCGCACCCTCCACCTGGGCTGCTCGGTGTCGCCTCTGCCCCCGGTGCGGGAGGATCAGACGCAGCTACAGTGAGGACAGGCTGGGGAGAGCGAAAGGACGCCAGTCCTCCCACCTACGTCTCCTTCCCTGCTTGGGCAGGAGGCCGTGTGCCAAGACAGAGGCACAGAGCGGATCAGGCCTCCGGGCTGTGCGGGAGGACCTGGGGAAACAGCTTCTGTGTCACCTGGGTTTGGTTTTATTGTTTGGCTGGTTGGTTGGTGGGTTTTGATTTTTTGTTGTTGTTGTTCTTCCCCCGCCCCTTTCCCTTTATTTTTTCTCCTGCCATCCGAAATCTTTTTTTTTCGTCTCAGCTGCTGGCCACCTTGTCTCCCATATGGATGGGGTTATCTTAGAAGAATCTCCCAGAGAATCGCTCCTTAAACCTCCTTTTGTCTTGGAGGTTGAAAAGAGCATTGTTGTGCATGAAAAGGACCTAGACAAAATCCGCACTGTTTCGATTCAGGACTGTTTAATCAGTCCCTAGTGACAATTTTATGGGTTTTAGGCGGTACAATAGCATCTTTTAAAACCTTGTGGCCTTCACGAAAACAAAGGGCTTGAATTTTATGGGCTTACAACTCCAATTAGAACAGTGCCAATGTGTATGGGAGATTATCAAATTTGTATCATAAAACCCCTCTAATAATAAATGATTACTGGAAGCTGGGGAGGGGCAGGGGGTAGAAAGGACCCAGACTTCAAGCAATGGACTTTGTCGCATGTAGTTTTAAGAGTACAGATGCTGCCCACCATTTTAACCCTTTGCGAGCCAGCTATGCAGTAGGATAATCTGTGAAAATAGTGTGACAACGTCATTAGAAAAGGAAACCAAGACAACGGGACAAGACTGCTCCTCCTCAGCGCAAATCCATCTTCCGTCAGCTTGCTGAGTGTTTGCAGCATCTCACCTGGAAGGGTCCTTCCCTGGCTCCTCACTCATCTGAGCTGCTGTCCTGCCCAGGAGCCCACACCCGGCCATGGGAAGGCTCTGCAGAATAGGAGGGCTTCCTTAAATTACTGCTTTTATGAGCTACTATACGCCCGGGTAATGACAGGGGATGTCCCTTCCTAATCCCAGGTTGCAGTAATTTTCTCTGATCACCAGCAGCAATGTCACCTGATGTGGGTTTCTTCACAAAAAATGTGTGATTTGTGTGTTGCCTTTTACCAAGCCCAGGGAATGGGAAAGGTGCAATTCCTGGGCACTGGGAAAGGCAAACGAGGTGCTCCAGCAGGGTGAGTGAAGGCATCTCAACAGGGGTGCAGGGAAGATGGCAGAGTCCTGTTCAAGCATGGAGAAAAGCAATCCCCCTTATTTTAATGTATCCAAGTAGAAAGAAGACTGTATTAAATAATGAGGCAATTCAATAGTCTATAGAGATTTACAGTAAAGAAAAAGTCTTGTGAAGAGGATAGGGTGGGACTGAAACTATTCCTTTTTCCCGACAGAAACAAATTAATCTGTCTCAATTTTAAGCACATTTAGCAAGGAAAGTAGTTAACTTTGCCAATGGTTAAACTGTATATAGGAGACACTTTTTAACAAGTGCCATTGATAACAGCTTTAGGGCAAGAGAAACTTAGCACCTTTCAAAGTAGTTTCTGTTACTTTGACATGTTTTTGGTAAGGCACAAAATCATCTCACTTGTGGGTTTGGATTTTTTTGCCTCCTCCTCAAAGGGGTGAATGCACAGTTTCTGCTTTTCTCTTTATTTTTCTCCACCAAGTCTCATTGTTACTTTCACTCTGCAAACAGGCCTGTGAATTTCACTGAAACTAATGAATAAGCATACCATGATCATAACCTAATGGCATCTTCAGCTAATGAAAAGCATTGCTAACATCTACAAACATATTCCTGTGTGCTTTATTCTTAGTTAGTAAATAAACTATTGACTTTGCTAAGGCCCAGTCCTGTTTCAGTGGGAGCTGCTGGGCACATGTTTGTTAACTTAGAACTAAGACCTTAAAACAAGTCACCAGATTGCCTCTAGTTTTTGGACAATAGTTCCGAAATATGATCCAGCCTCTTTGTGATACTTCATGAACAAGTTGAGTGTGCCCCTGCCAATGCACATTCATCATTTGTCTTTGTATGTAAACACACTGTGCATTTTAAAAATTACAACAGATGAAAAACATCACCTCTGAAGCAGAGCTCTGCCATGCTGCAAATTCTCTTGTCACTGACTTAGGAAAGGCTCCTGGCAGCCGTGCAATATCTATGTCTTGGTTAATAAACCATCTGGAGTGTGTTGATATCTAAGTGCAGGTCAGGTCTGTTGAAACTTTTGGAATTTCAAACCCCTGTACCTTGTAGCATTTGATAGGAATAGGCCTCCACCCTTGGTGAGAGCCCAGCTGATGCTCTAGGGTCACAGTGAGCTCACTTTGCTTTCAGAAACTGGTGGTGTCCAACTCTGTTTGTGGAGAAGCCCAGTTCTGGCTCTCCCTGTACTCAGTGACCTTCAGAAGTTGCAGTTCATTGTTTAAGATCGTGTCTTACTGGACTTGAGTCCCCAGTAGCTGCTGCTTCTTGGGAGATGGGAACAGCTGAGACACAAGGAGGAAGGAGGAAGAAGAGGGGTTGTTCAGAGCTCTGGAATTTGTTTTTCCCAGTTACTGGGGAACTAGGGAACTGTCTGATGAACACTTGCCTGCCCATGAGAAGAGGTGAATTGTTTTGCTTTGTTTGTGTGAGTGACTTTTGTTTCCCCTCTTAAACTGCCTTTGTCTCAACTCATGAATTTTCTCACTTTTTCCTTTTAATTCTCTCCCCCATCCCTCAGTGGCAGAATGTGTGGTGCTCAGTTGCTGGCTGGAGTTAAACCATGGCACTCAGTTTAAAGAGAACTTCCTGTGGGAAAGGAGGCAATGGGTGGAGAGTTACCCATAGCAGAAAAGTTGCTTTATGCTCCTCAGGCATGGAGCTCAAGTAACACTCAGGAGCAGAGGAGCTCAGATCAACAGTAACACTATTAAAATTATTTAAAAAAACACACATCTACTGGGTGTAACAAGCCTAAAGAGATCTCTGTCTGTCACCAAGCACAGATTACTGAGCTAGGAGATCAGGTTGCTTTGTTTTGTATTCAGGCTCACAATTGCCTTCTAAATGATGAAGGAAATCAGCTCTCTAGACTATGGATGTTGGCAGTTTTCATCCTATTTTTCTCCAGTGCTTTTCTATTTAAAAGAGGTCATAATGTGTTCTGGAAAAAGCAAAAATCTCTCCAGGACACAGCTACAACTTTTTTAATATTCAGGACCAACATGGAGAAAAGTCCATTTCTGACATCCACGAGTTTCAGGCTACCTTCCTGAATAAAAGGAAACCTAAACATTTACTTCTTCACAGATCTTTGCTGAATCTAATTCTTAAACTTCAGAACTTCAGAGTTAGATGTCCTCTTCAGAATCTCATGGCATTTGATTCCAGATGAGTAATACTTAAAAAGAGAAAAGAAACAGAGAGACACAGCAAAAAGACATAGGAAAACCAGTGAAAACAGTGAAAAGAATAAATTTCCCTGCTACTTTTGGTGCATAGGATGTATTTTCAGGGGACTGTCCTTGCTGCTTTTGAACAGTCAGGGGCATCTCCCATGCAGGACAGCCCTGTTCATTAGTTCATCATGTGGACAAAAGTGATTTCTTGATATTCCCACAGTGTTTGACTTTGCAATATTTTTTGGCAGGAAGCATCTGACTTTTTACACTGAGAATGCAGTTTTATGTCCTTATTTTCCTGTTTGAGTTGGTGGTGGTTTTGGTACTAAGGTAATGGCTTTATGATATTCAACTAATCATGATTTTACTAAGTCATAAATATAGCCACTTAAAAATATAATAAAATATTGATCTGGAGAAAAAAAAAACCACTTCTGTTGTTTGTGTGCATTCATGTAGAGCTCCTAATTGGACACATCTGCTTTCTGCAAAATGCAGTATCATCCATGATGATTGCTTTGCCATCACACTTTAGAAAACTCCTCTTCTGCTGTTTGCTGGGCCCATTTGGGAGGTCCTCATGATCTCTTCCATTTCTCTGTTGCTTTCAGGGAGTTTCCTGCTATCAGATATCCTTCTATGCTATTTGCATGCACAGTTAAAAGGCAGATGTGACTGTTTTTACTCAGATTTTCCCTTTACTTCTGCTACACTGGCCTCAGGATGCTACTGTTGGTATCTTTAATGCTGAAGTTCTGCCTCCATCACCAAGTATTTCCCCTGTTCATGGTTTACCTGCCTCCTACTAGTGGCTGAGATGGTGTCAATATTCTTTCCTCCCTCATATTTTCTTTTTAAGCCAGTAATTTAATACTTTATTTTCTTCACCCATGTCTAATATAATGATCTCGGGAAAATAATTTTACTACTGTGCAATTTTCAAACTCAGACAGTTTTCCAGGTCACAGATTGCTGAAATCAAAAATATGTTATAGGGAAAAACCAAAAATAAGTGAGGAACTATTGGACGGGATAACAGTATTCACTGATGGTTCAGGAAAAACTCACAAATCAGTAATCATGTGGCAGAATTCAGTCACAGGGGAATGGGACTCAGATGTAAAAATAGTCCAAGATTCACCACAAATTGTGGAATTGGCAGCAGTGATTAGGGTCTTTCAATTGTTTCAGCAACCTCTCAATCTGATCACAGATTCAGCATGTGTTGCGAATGTGGTGAAACGATTGGAAGGTTCACTTTTTGAGAAAAAAAACAAAACACCACAATGACATATTCATACTTATCATGTATGAAAACACTGCCGGAAAACAGGGAACACAAATATTTCATCACTCACATTAAGGCACACTCGTCCCTTCCAGGATTTTTAGCAGAAGGGAATGCCTAGGCAGACAAGCTAACCATGGTAATTTCACAGACTTTACTGGATATTTTTGAGCAGGCAAAATTGAGCCATGCATTTTTTCATCAAAATGCACAAGCACTGATGGAATCCTTTCGCATCTCAAAAAGCCAGGCGAGGGAAATCAGTCTGGACAGTGCTTGTCCAGACTGTCAGCTTGTGCAGCCACCTGCTTCCACAGGAGCAGTCAATCCACCAATTCTCAGGCATTTTTTCTAACACTACCCAGGCAAAACTAAGGGAGAACCATTTAGTTTTGATCAGAAATCCAGAAACAGGACAGACTGAAGGCCCTCTCAAACTAATCATGTGGGGCAAGGGTTTAGCTTATGTTTCCACAGGGTGAGGTCCGAAGAGGGTGTTGGCGAGACACATGAAGCCCTACAGGACTCGGACACAGGAAGACAGGGATCCTGGAAGCAAAGAGGCGAGCACGCAGACAGAGGCAGAAGACAAGACCATGGACATCTCCTCCAACAACCCATAAAGGGTTCAAGGACTTGGGGTTTCTCTCAGGGGCTTGGTGTCACAGCATGGCAAAGCTTCTCACAAGGAGTGAAGCCACAGCAGTGGAGCAGATTTCCCCATGGTTCAGGCAAAACAAAAAGTTTGGGAAGCTTTGGCCAATGCAGCAGCTTTAGACAGCATCTGCTTGACACATTCAAGGTCAGGGAAACCATTTTCAACATGCTTGGTGGGCTTGCCAGTGAATGAATGGCCAATTCCAAAAAATACCCCTACAAAGATTTCACAGGTCATTTCAATTCCTGTGAATGAATGGCGTCTTTGGACACAGTTCCTCCCTGTGGCTCCTTTTAAACCTGAGGAACTGGAAACTCTTGGGTCAACAAAAATGAATTTTTGTATAAAATTCGAACTTCCAGAAGTGACACAAACAGAAAATAAGACAATCGACGTCACTCCAAATCATCCTTTTTATAGAAATGCATCTGCTTGGTGCAAATACACCAAGGTGACAGCCAAAGCATCACTCCAGGTTCCAGCACAATTACCACAGGGAATCTTTTTCATTTGTGGGGACAGAATTTGGCCTGCTATCCCTGCAAATGTCAAAGATGGTCCATGCAGCATTGGAAGAATTTCATTGCTAACACCCAATTTTAGAATTTTTGAAAGAGCAAACACATAAGGGGAAAAGATCAGTGGAACAATACAGTCCAAATTGTGATGATAATGTACACACACGGGACAGGGCTTGGAGAATTGCAGTTGCAATTTTCTCCCCACAGACAGCATCAGGGGTGGCCTTTACTCAATTGGATCATATGGGTTACTCGCTGAGCAAGCACGCTTGAGTGTTTTCTCTTACACTGAGTGAAATGTCAACAGTGTAAGATGAGCAACTCTCCAAAACAGAGCAGCAACTGACTATCTGCTGGTGGCACATGGACATGGGTGTGAAGAATTTGAAGGGATGTGCTGCATGAACATATCAGATCATTCAAAATCGATTCATGAAAATATCAAAAAGTTACAAGAAAGCATTAACAAACTTGGGGAGGTCACTGGATCCTGGATGGATGATGTGGTTGGATTTTTTAACCTTTCACCATTGTGGAAGGAACTTTTAAAGATAGGTTGTTACATTTTGATAGGGCTTGTGGTTCTTCTGCTCATTTTACCATGCATCTTTGTGTGCATGCGGTGGGGCATGAACAAAGTTGCAAAAGAGGTAGTTTTGGTGCAAAGAGAGGGGAGGGATATCCTGGGTCCCATTGAGTAAAGGCCACCCCTGATGCTGTCTGTGGGGAGAAAATTGCAACTGCAATTCTCCAAGCCCTGTCCCGTGTGTGTACATTATCATCACAATTTGGACTGTATTGTTCCACTGATCTTTTCCCCTTATGTGTTTGCTCTTTCAAAAATTCTAAAATTGGGTGTTAGCAATGAAATTCTTCCAATGCTGCATGGACCATCTTTGACATTTGCAGGGATAGCAGGCCAAATTCTGTCCCCACAAATGAAAAAGATTCCCTGTGGTAATTGTGCTGGAACCTGGAGTGATGCTTTGGCTGTCACCTTGGTGTATTTGCACCAAGCAGATGCATTTCTATAAAAAGGATGATTTGGAGTGACGTCGATTGTCTTATTTTCTGTTTGTGTCACTTCTGGAAGTTCGAATTTTATACAAAAATTCATTTTTGTTGACCCAAGAGTTTCCAGTGGCGTCCCAGGGTGGGGAAGAGGAAATCTGAGCAAAGGGAAGGCAAAGATTAGGTAAAGACTCTCCCAAGAAGAAGCAACAGAAGAAACGTCCTTTGACCAGGGACAAAAAGAAGAGGTCCAGTCACTTTCCTCCATGAGGAGAGAACAGAGAACCTGAAAGAAATGAATTGGGAGCAAAACAGCGCAGGCAGAGTTCAGAGGAGATCTGCAAAAGTGGCAAATTACCATCTGCATGAGCTGGCAGGAGAAGAGCTGGCCAAAGAGTGGCCCAAAAGAAAAGTTCTGCAGGACTTGATTCCAGATGACCGGAAGCTGAAATACACTCATCCTGGACTGCCCACATTTAGTCAAGATGTGCTGTGCAAATCGTAAACGAATCGTGCAAATGCCCGGGTACCCTAACAATGCAATTAACAAATATTTTGATTTCTGCATCACCCAGTCAAAATAATCTTTTTTCAAATGAATTGTAGAAAAATTCCTGCCTGACATTGTCAGCAACCTTGTCCTTGCTTTTATGATAATTTGGGATGCCATCTCCAGGTCCGTGAGGATCATCTTTGGAGACCTCTGTAACTTTCTCAAGTCCTTTCCCCGCTTCAGGTGTAAGAGTTCTGGGAGATTTGATTGTCCTCTCTCAAAAGATCGAGCCTCTGGGATGTCATCATTTGTGATCCCCAAGGTTGGTCTCATCCAGCTGATTTCCCCGAGAAGATGTTGCAGGTCGTGCAAATTGCCAACTTCCATTTTCTGTGGTCTTATTGTTCACTCCGAGATCTTCCACCATGGTATTTCCATGATGTGATCTCCAGAATCTTGGAAACACTGATTTCCAGTCCTGCCTTCTGCACCTCTGCAATCACACAGTCACAAGCTTCTGTTGTGTTTGTACCTTTGCAGAGGCTCCTCCCTGCTGATGCTTGGGACATAGAATGCAAGTGGAGGAGCATCATCTGGATGGAGCAGGATGCTGAAGAAACAGTCCTTGAGATCAATGATCACAAGTGGCCAATCATTGAGAGCGAAGGAAGTCCCTGTTGAAGCGGTCCCATGTCCTCAATGACTTTGTTGATCTTCCTGAGGTTGTGCAGCAGTCTCCATGAACCTGAAGTTTTCTTCCGAATGATGAACACTGGAGAATTCCATGGACATGGTCTCCAGAGGGAAAGTCCTGCTGATCAAACACCGGCATGACTTGTTCCGCTGCATGTGGTGGCAAAGGGATAGCTTTGGCTACCAGGGTGTTCTCTGGAACAGTCAGTGGTGGTCAAAGAGCTTTGGATAAAAGTGTCAGCTCTTCATTCTGATTTGCCGAAACAATTGAAGGATAAATGACAAGTCCAAGGATGCTGCTTCTGTCCTTACCAATTATTTAAAAGTCCTGTCTCTTGGGCGAAGTTCCAGTGACACCAGTAGGTATCACTGCGTGGCTCTCATCCATGAAGCAACCCAAAGTCCACAATCTTCTGTGGGCGAAGCACAAGGGTTGGAATCTCTGTGCAGACCTCGTCTGTGCATCTTTTTTTCTGTTTGTGGAATGGTCAGTGTTTTCTTGCCCGTGCTTCTTGTCAGCATTCTCATGCACTTGATCGAGTTTCACATTGTTTACTGAGATCTACCTGGACTTTTGCACCTGCTAAAACACAAACAAATCCACGTCCCCGCAGGGACTCGAGGATTATCTCAAAATCTTGGAGGTGAAGAATGGGTCCTGATGTGAAAATAAAACATGGATCTGTTCTGTTTCAGTCTCTATGCAATATTGCATAGGGAAATGTAAGATAACAGCAATTAGAAATCAATCAGATAATACACATAACCAATAACACATCTGAAATCATACAATTATCAATCACTACAGCACTGAACTGTCATCCCAGAGTCTGCGACAGCTGATGAACCTTAAAACAACAGAGAACTGGAGAACTCATGTCCGGATTCATGTTTCTCCAAACTCCCTTTGAAAACAGGCTCAGCTATCATATATGGTCAAATTGCCAAGCCAAAAGGACTTGAATACTTTTTGATGCAGAAAACATCTGGGCTGATTGTCAATCATTCCATTCAAGTAGAGCTAGAACTTGGCCAGAGTTTGAACTCTAATTGATGGACATCACTTAATACATTTTAAAACAAGATCATGAAAAAAAACCCCAGCATTTATGAATAGAAAACCTCAGGACTAAAGATCATTCAAACCACTGAATAATTGAATCCCTCCGAAACTTCTGTCAGGATAGAAATTCTTCAAACACAGCAAACCTCTTGAATTCTCGGCTGAAGTACTCTATAATAACTGAAGAAATAATAACTGAAGAAAACCATGAAACTGGCAATCTGGACTTAAAAGAAACCCAAAAAACATGAGTATTTAAGAAACAAAAAGACAAGATTCTGAAGAGGCACGTGTCTTGTAGATGATCACACAAAGAGATAGTGAAACACATGAAAGCTGGTTGTAAATATTACAACAATACCTTGATAATAATTCTTATCATAAACTCTGAGAATTCTCATTATATAATCAACTTATCAACAGGAAGTGTTTGAAGGGGTTATGACAACCTTTTAAAAGTATTCATATAGCGTTAATAACAATCCTTATTTATCAGTATCACCTATAAAATCCAAAAATAACAAAGGTTACAAACTCAATACCAACAAAAATCTGAACCATTGGAGAATCAGCTGATGATCCCACAGATAGGATCTGACTGATATTTCTCAAATGCTCTGTCTTCAGAGACATTTCAGGTAATTGAATCATTACTAATACTTCTATCTTTATATGGTAGTCTCCCTCCCTGAGAGGCATTTTTCACAATAGAAGAATTCCATCTACATCATATTTGGAATAACATTGATTTGCACTGGTTTCCCCTTTTTCTGTATCTAGGACAAAAGCCTGGTGCTTTCTCACTTTACACTGGTTTTGGACAGCTTTTTACATGTCCATCTTTTGCATCTGAAGCCTGATCATCTGGTAAATGCTCTCTCACTTCTGTGGGACCGAACTGTTGAGAAGGTCGGTGTGCCTCACACAACATGTGCTGCACCCGCGAAAAATCTCCAACTTGAGATTCTGATAGAGGCTGAAACTGTGTGCTGGCTACTGTGCTTGCCTGTGTGCGGGCTACTGTGCTTGCCTGTGTGCGGGCTGCTGGGGTTGCCTGTGTGCGGGCTGCTGGGGTTGCCTGCGTGCCGCTGCCGTGGGACCGGAGAAGGGCTGCTACCTCGGGCACCCTCTGCACCCTGACCCCGCCCCGTCTCCGCCTGTGCCATCACGGGAGTGCGGATGCCCCCGCCCCGACCGCGCCTTCCCTGCGCTCGTCTCGGCGCAGGCGCGGTCTCGGGAACGCCCCCTCTCTGCCTGTGACCGACACGCGCGCTGCCCCGATCCCGATCTGGCTCCGTGGCAACGCCCGCAACCGGCGCGCGCGGTCCCCGCTCGGGCGGTGTCCGTGCCGCCTCTGCGAAATGGGGAAAAACCCTCCCCGCTCCGACTTCCGGGTTTTTGCGTCATTATCGGGCGCGTGCCGCGCTCCGTAGCGGTCGCAGGGACGCTGCAGGCGTCCCGTGTGCTTTAATCCCGCGCGGCGCCGCCACCCGTGCGCGTTCCCCGGGTGCACGCTGCTCGCGTGCCATCGCAGTCGCGCGGGTTGTCCCCTTCGCGTGCGTCTTTGACACCCCCTGCGCGAAACTGTCGCCGCCGCCCCATCGCGCATGCGTCCGCCGCCGCGCCTCCCGCTCCCGCGGTCCCGCACTCCGCTCCGCTCCGCTCCGCCCGCCCGGCCCCGCTCGGCGCTGCCCCCGCAGCCGCCGGCCGTGCCCTGGACGGCTGCTGACCGCCCGCTGCTGCGATCGCGTGCACCGCTGTGCGCGCTATCGCCTCCACTGCTGCTGTGTCTGCGACTCTCCCCGCTGCCGCCGTGGCCCCCCCGCCGGCCTCCGCAAGCCCTGCGGCCGCCTCTGCGGCTCCCCCGGCCTGCTGGCCGGCTGGCGGCACCGTGGCACAGGTTCGCCAGTCGCTGAGAAGCAGCTCTCCCCCGGGTTCCCCGACCCCCTCCGCCCTCCTCCCCCTGAAAGTTCTGGGATTTCTGGGCGTTCTGGGGACCCATGGGACCCTGGGGACTCTGGAGATGATGCCAATTCCTCCCACACCTGTTTGGTAGGGATTACTTTTGCCCCTCCCTGGTCGGTAAGGGCAACTACCACCTGCTGATGGCAGGATGACTTCCCTTCCCCTACCCTTGAGAGAATACTTGCTGCCTGCTGATAGCTGGCAGACCCCGCAGAATTCCACGAAATTGCCTCCAACATTACCCTCGCTGGGGATAAAAACTTCAAGGCCGTTTTATCTTTTTTCAGAGATTTTTACAGGGTGTGTGGCTGTCATGCCCTGTAGGGCTGACAAGATACTGGGTTGTTCCTGGGAGCATCTACCCCCCATGTTCTCAATTTTGACCTTTCTTACCAAAAGCTGAATCATCTGCAAGGTCAGTCCGGAGTTTGCCCTGGTCACTGTCCAGCAGCTCGCAGGTGAGGATTTTCCAGGCGCGCTTCTGGTCCTCCTCCCTCCGGGTCGGGCTTGAAACGAATCTTCTCAGCAGAGGTCGAGATGTTCCCTCCGGACCCGCTCCTTGAGAGTGCCTGTTTTCTGTCCCTCTCGGGCTGGGTTTCAGCAGCTGATGGCTGGTGGCGTGGCTGCTTGCCAAGAGCCCACCCGGGGATGCCAATTGTTGGGATCTCTAGCTGGTCAGAGTGACCCCGAGAAAAGTTCGAAAGTCTCTTTTCCCAGCCTGGCGCTTGAAGGAGTCAGGGCTCTTCATTTCTCGGTCTCAAGGTTGTTTATTGTATCTTATCTGTAAAAAATTTTCTCCTGCCCTGCCGAGGTCAGCTCAGCAGGACAGTTCCAGGCACACTGCCTGCCCCCAGGGCCGTGTTATGTCTTTATGCTAAAAACTACGTATACAATGTTTACAATTACTTTCCAATACCTATCACCTATGTTAGACAGTGAGCTTCTACTCTAAACCAATCTGTAAGTGCCACCATCACAGCAGAAGATGGAGGCCAAGAAGAAGAAGCAGAAAGGCTGGACACACCCAGTTCCCTCCATCTTGCCTCCTGAACCCCCATACCCATAACTCTAAAATCTACTTTCCACTCTGTGATAACTTCACTATTATTCTGCCTAAACTGTTGTGGCTTGCTGGTCTTCGTATAAGGTTGGTAATTTGCTCCACAGGTCATAATCAAAACCACAGGTGTTTTGGGCTCTGTGCCAGGGTCCCTGAGACCCCTGGCAGGGGTCTTGGCTGCTCAGGACAGCCAGAGGGATGTCCTGGGTCCTGACAGGTTTTCAGAGTACCAATGTGTATGTGTGTGAATACTGCCACATTTTTGTATTCACATCTGGCTACTGAAAAATAACTTTATCTATGCTTCAAAGAAACCTAGACTTTATTTATGTTTTTGGCTTTGAGTGCTATAGTTTAAATATTCCTTGGGCAATGGAGAGTTGAGTTTTGAGTGCACTGAAATTTCAAGACACTACAAGAATACTGTTCTCGTGTTTACATTTAAAAAAGATGTTGAAGCACTCAAGAGCTATTGTGGAAGAACTACAGGAAAGGTGAAGGCTTGGCCATCATCCTGTGGAGTGAAGGTTGGGGTAGGTGTCCTGTCTATTCTAGCTTACCAAAGAGGCTGGTGAAGCAACTGAAGTAAAAGCATCCACACAGCAAACATAATCTTGGGCATAAAAGGCTTTTCTGTTTAGTGGCAATGTTTAATGAGGTCCAATAGTTTGACAAAACCTACTCTGAAATTTGTCACAACTCCTAACTAGTAAAATAATAAGGCCTTTTTTACCAGGATTTGGTGACAAAATCCCTGTATCTGAAAAAATTTCATGGGATATTTGAGCAAAAATATTCTCATTTAGTCATAGATATTTGCTTTGTGCTGAAAATGAGTTCCAGGGATCCCCATGGCTCATAGTGTATTAGAGATGGCAACGCTTGGTCAGAACTGACCCTTCTGACCTTTAATGTGAACATTTATATTTGCTACCTGGTGGACTTCAGGTAGCAGAATGCAAATTATCACCAGTCTAGAGCTACTTTGCTTTCAGATAATCATGAAAGACCCCAATCAATCAGTACCAAAAAGAAGGTTTTGCAGCAGGTATAGCTAGAAATCGCTTCAATGCTCTAGCTGCATATGCCAGCCACCAGGTAAATGACTTGCCTAGAAGAGTTGCTGAATTTGGGGTAGACACAGCTGCAAAGGTAGTTAGTGGGGAGGCTGTGCAAGAGCACAGGCTGCATGGTGTGGTCCCACAGCCCACAGTGCTGATGGCAGGTGTGGGCTCTCCTGGGCTGCCTGAAAACTCTGTGCCAAGCTGCACGTAACACTGTGTTTTTATTTCTAGCAGCCCCAACCTACAAGTGTGCAGCTCTACTAAGGCAGTGATGATAGCAGAAGGGCAGATCCTCACCCTTCTCCCCAGCACCCTTTTCCCTGTGTTATGGCAGCATGAAAATCACCCATGCTGTCTGAGGTCCTCCTTCTGGTCACTGTCCTTTCTCCTTCTAGCACGGACTTCACAGAAAATGGGGGCTGCTAAGGACATCTTCAGACTTCCAAGGGCACCTTGTAACAGCTGGGAAAAGAGTTGAAAAATCAGGAGGCTGAGGAAATGTATGTGTGACTGTCTTGCTTTTTCTTTCCTCTTTCCTTGCTCTCTCTCTCCACCATCAGGCTATGCCTACTATGGAATCAGGCCAGTAGCTGCTCCTAACAGCCTCACTTTGCATTTTTCACTATTGTCACTGTATCAGCCAATCATGTAAAAAAAATCACATATTGACTTGGCAGGTGCTTCTGTTTTGAACATGATTAAATAACTTTTTATTGTCATCTTCAAAGCATTTTTACGGTCATTTACTGAGTGAAAGGGGCTCTGATTTTGTGAGTATCTGCCAGAATATGTTTGATCCTGTCATCATTTCTTCAGAAAATCACGCGCCTGTAGCTAGAGCGCAAGATATGGTAAGTGCATGAATTGTCCATTGCACTCTGCACTTACAACACTGCCTTCATTGTCAATGATAACAACAGCAGGGGAGAGATCTTGGGAGTTAAACTACCCGCTGTTTTCTCCTTGATGTTTGAGCTCTTGGATGCTGCATGAATCTCAGAGAAGCGAGGAGTCACTTCTTTGTTGATGCCCTATTTTATGGGTTGTTTAAACTGGTATGCTGTTGTAATTAGAGCTGACAAGAATGGAGGATTTCTATTTCAGAGGAGATGCTGGGTGTTTCATTGTGCATCCGCATGGCAGAATTAGAGCACTGATGGAGACCTGGGCCATGCTTCACTGCTGCTCTTGGAGCTGCTCTGTGGCCTTCCCTTGGACACCCCATTTTGAGTTTCCCATCAAGCTCCCACATATTGAGCAGTATTCACATGTACCCCTCAAATTTCCCAATTCCACTGAATCAGCACTTTGCTGCAAAACACCAGTCAGAGCACTCCCTGTCAGCATGATCTATCTATGCAACAGCCTTCATTGACCTTCATCTGGGCTTACAGTTTTTGTGCACATCAAAATAGAAGTACTTCTTTCTAGATGAGTTAGGCTAGTAATATTGTGTGCATGAAGCAAAGAGAGTTACAAGTAGCGCATCTCTGTTTAAATTTAGCAGTAACCAGCTGGCCACATTCTGTAGGAAGCAGGAAGGGAGGAATCACAGGGAGGAAGGGATCTGATGAAAAATCAAGCAGAGGCTATAAAAACATTTCTCTAAAATGGCAGCATAATGAAAAAGGGATGCCAAGCAAAGAGCTTACTGATCATCTGTGTATCACTCATAACATACTCCAGCTAGCTCAGCCTTTGGTTTGGAGGGGACATGCAGGTGCTGAGAAGGATCGCTTCCCACGCATGGCATTTTCTGCGGGATTCTTTTCCACAGACAAAACTTATTTGTACTTCATTAACACCCTTTGAGAGAGGGTGTTAAAGCACAAGGTGAAAAAGGCATAAAGTTGATGAAAATGAGTGTCAGCATTCCTGAGAACAACCAAAATGAGGCTGAAAGCAGAGGTTTGACTCTCAAAAAAACCCCTATGGACTAAGTGGCTCCATCTTTCCCTCATTTTCATGATCCTTAGTCCCCCAGGACTACTGCACCTGAACTATTGCTCTGCCATCTGTATTTCTTACAATGCTGGCTGTGTCAGAACCTCCCTTTGGCAGCCATTACTTTTCCTCTCATAAAATTATTAACAGAGAAATGAAGCTCGTGTAAAATCAGTTCTCATGGAACAATTTGAAAGACAAAAGAGGCAGTTAATAATAACAATGACCTTTGACATAGCAACAAAGCAGCTCCTCACATCAGGAGGGAAAAATAATTTGTTTTCAGGACTTCTTCCTTTTGGTTGGAAATGTAAAAGGAACGAGACTGTAAGAGATATCTAAGACTCACTTGACTATCTCTAGCTGTGCTGGGTCTGGCTGAGCTGGAGTTGATGTTTCCCACAGCAGCCCTCACAGTGCTGTGCATTGCACAGGTAGCTAGAAAGATGTGGATAACATACCAGTGTTCTGGCTACTGCTGGGCAGGGCTGGCACAGCATCAGTGATGTCTCTCAACTTTCCCCCCACCAAGGGGCTGGGAGTGGGTGAGACCCTGGGAGGGGGCACAGCCAGGCCAGCTGATCCTAATTGATGAAAGGGATATCCCATACCATGTGACATCAGCTCAGATATAAAAGTGAAGGAAAGGAGGAGGAATGAGGAGGGGGTAGGGGGTAGGGGGTAGGGGGTAGGGGGTAGGGGGTAGGGGGTAGGGGGTAGGGGGTAGGGGGTAGGGGGTAGGGGTAGGGGTAGGGGTAGGGGTAGGGGATTTGTTATGCTGAGTGTTTGCCTTGTAGAGCACCCACTGCAGATGCTGAGGCCCTGTTTCTCAGAGAGTGGTTGAACATCACTTATTGATGGGAAATTGAGAATAAACTTTTTTTTCTCTTTGAGTAAGAGCATGCAGACTTCTGCTTTAGTAAACTGCCTTATCTCAACCTGTGAGTTGTTTTCTGTCTTATTTTCTCTCTCCTGTTCAGCTGGGATGGAGAGTGGTAGAGCAGCTTGGTGGGCACCAGGTATCCAGCCAAGGTCGACCCACCACACTAAAGGAATATTTCTGGCTCTGTTACTGTGTTTATGTGCCTGAGCCACATGTTCAAGACCATGTACAGTAGTATTAAAAATCAATGAGTCAGATCTCAAAAATCATAAGGCTAACATAAATAATCATGAGATTTAAAGAAAAAGGGATAACCTTTTTGCTTTCCAGTTTCTGTTTGAAGAACAATTTTGTCACATTTTAAATGTTGTTTGATCTATTTTGCCTTTTCAGAAGAGCTCTTCAAGCTCAGTGAGAACTAAAATGGCTTGTGTTTGCATGTATTGTCACTTCATCATTTGACCTCAAGGACTTGGACACTGAAAATATTACAGTGGCAGATCTGTGAAAATCCTGGGTTGATGAATTTTACATTTTCAAAGTCCTGCTGTAAAATATTCTTCCCCTCATGTGGCTGCAGTGGAAAGGTCCCTTCAGCCTTATCCCTACCTTTAAAAGCATCATAAACCAGCTATTCAGATGGTGCTCATCACCATAGCAGCAGGAACATCATCCATCCATCCATCCATCCATCCATCCATCCATCCATCCATCCATCCATCCATCCATCCATCCAAACCCAGATGAGGGTTTGACCTGATTAATTTACTCACCTGACATTGATGTATGCTTAATATACATTTTCCCCCACTTAAATGTACACAGCTCTAGTCCACAGCCTTTGACTAACGTGCTATCTTTATTTCTCAGAACAGCCATTTGCCAGTGTCTGCATTCCAAATTAGCAACAGATCCTTTGAAAGAGTGATTCCCCACCCACATATTTCCCTTCAAAACCCAACTCATGGGTATTGACCCTCTGGATTGATTGGAACAGCATCCATGAAGTTGCAGGCCCAGCCATGCCACCAATGTGGAAAGATTCACAGAACTTTGACTGTGCCCCTTTCACAGGCCAGAAGCCACATGGCATTCCCAAAGCCCCTTAACACCTGGTCCTCCAGGACACTTGTATGTTACTACAAGTGTTAGACTGCCTTACATTAACAGCTAATGCCCTACTGTCAAAATGAGAGTGAAATCAAGGTGAGAGAAAAAGTAAATGAAAGAGTGAAAGAAGAGAACATGCACACAGAAAGAGAGGAAGCAAAAGTGCATTGTCATGGGGCAGCCACGTGCAGCTCTTGGGAAATCTGGAGTCTAAGAGGTGACCACTGCAGGGACAGACCATGTGCAGGTGAAATGGCTGAAGTAAGCATAAGGAATGCAGTCATTGAGGGTGTGATTTTTGTGTGCTCTCTAACTGTGGGGCAGTGCCATGGTACTAGCATTTCCAAACACTCCTGTCAACCTCTGCTGCACTGCAGAGAGGGGCAGTCTGGACAGCACATTCACAGCTGACTAACCAGGGCTGGTCGGGAAGCCAGTCTTTACCTCATGAAAACTGTGGGTGATGGAGAGATTCATCCTGGCCTGTCAGGATATGGTGCCTCCCATGCTTGCTTGATCACAGGACTATCCAAAAAAGCTTTCCTCCTACTTTTCTGGTCACCCTTCTGGGTGCCTTTGCTATTTGATCTGACTTTGTGAAGTCAGAGCAGCATATATAGAGGTAGGTCGTGTGGAAGAAGAGTCTGACATATTATGTTTGCTGAAATGTCTTTCTTATCTACTAATTATTGTACAGAGTAAAAGCAAAGGGTTTTTTCCACCTTGCTAATCAGGAAAGAGGTAGATCTTAGCAAAGAGACAATTATGAAAATCAGGAAGCAATTTAATTGTCTGAAAACAGCTTAATTAGGAAGAATATAATTTTCTTAAATGATAGTAATCATTTTCCTGGGGATTAAAGAATAGCAGATCTTAACTTCAAGGAAAATAACTTTTGCTATCAGAAACAAATGCAATTGAAAAATAATGGAAAGAAATAAGTAAATATTAACACTTTTTTCATGTTGTAGCGTGTCTGTGGTTTGGGGGTTTTTTTGTTTTGTTTTGTTTTTTGGAGTTTTTTCTGTTTGTTTGGTTTACTGTCTAGATATGGAACCAGTATTTATCTGTAGCAGAACAGCTTCTAAACCTATCAGCAGGGGAAAGGCTCCACATTGCTGTAGGAGCTTTCTAAATGTATGGCAATAAACAATCATAACCCCCCTCACTGGCCAAAAGATAAGAAAAATAGTACAGTAAGCAAGTAAATGCCTTGAGGATGCAGTGTTGCTGGACACTACAGACTTCAGAGAACCAGCACTCAGCACTGTTAGGGGTGTACTTAGAAGCCTAAGTATACAGCCTAAAAGCTCCTGCATCGACCTGTACTTTTAGAGTGATAGGTAAGGCCTGTCTTGTTCAGGGGAACACTTAATCTCTTCCTTAACTTCAGTGAAAACCTCATGATCTGCCTCATGCTTATCCAGATGCTATCTCTTGGGAGAAATAAATATAAATAATGACTGTTCCATACACAAATGCATTTTAGTGTCTTTATTTGCAAAGTTCACCCTTCAAACACCAGGACATTGCAGAATTTTGGCAGCCCCTTGGGCTTATTTACACTTATATAAACTTAGGCTACTGATCATACTGAATTTCTGCAATGGAATCTCTGCCTCAGCACACAACGTGGCTGGAATTCCTTAAGAAGGCAATTGCACAATGTTTTGTATTTTCCAGCTCTTCACATTATTTTCCCCAAGTTAAAACATACGCACATGGCAGAAAATATTTTCTCTCTCCTGTTAATAACATGGTGAGACATTGGAAGAGGTTGTCCAGAGAAGCTGGGATGCCTGAACCGTGGAAATACTCAAGACTAGGTTGGATGGGGCCCTGAGCAACCTGGTCAAGTGGAGGACGTTCCTGCCCATGGCAGAGGTTGGAACCAGAGCATCTTTAAGGTTCTTTCCAGCTCAAACCATTCTATGATTCACTGATTCAATGGCAAGATGGCTGAGCTAATCTATCAGTTTGTTGAAGCTAGAGGGGCCATCCATTTCCCTTCCCATCCCTGGCAGTCAAAGTGTACAGGAGAATGTGAGTAAAAAGGGCAACCATGAAATGCAGTCCATGTTCCTTTGAAAAATGCTTCTTTAAAAAATATGTTTCCATGTTGCCACAGGAAAGCAGTATATCAAGGATTTAAAAATACTGGTCCTACAGAAGGAATAGGGAAAAGATAGCTGGGAAGCAGAGTCTGAAAGAGACCTAGTAAATCAGTTCAGTGGAAACTGACCTACAAATAGAGGGTAAAAAGCTAACGTAATCCTTGGATTTTGAAGAAAAGTTAGAAAGCCAGAGGAGAAAGTGATTTCTCTCCACCTCTGTTTCTGACGAGATCAGTGCTAGTTCACTATGACGACTGACTGTATCCATATCTTCTGAATACATTGCAGGAGAACATGCAAACAAGATTCACAAACCAATCCAAATAAAAAGCTAAAATACTTGAAAAATGATCTCTGTTCTGCTTAACAAAAGCAAGACTGAAACATCATTTCATTGTATCATAAAGATTTCTTCCCAGAGACACATAGAGTTATCATGAAAATAATTATGGTAAGAGACATATGGGATTTTATTCCTGAACCTTTTGCAGTAATAGGGCTGATCCACAGGATCAGCTGTGCTCTAGTCTTCCTAGAGGACACCCTCTTCATTCTAGGCAGAAAGAACAAAAATGGAGGCTGAAAGCCAGACAAAGCCAATCTTGGAGCAGCTCAGGCCATCAAGAATGTGCAAGTAATTCGCCAAGGTAAGAACTCTTAATGAAGATGCCCCTCTGCAATGCACGTTTAGATCACACTCAAGGCTCAAGGCAGAGTGACATGGAATGACTGCTGACACACAGGAGGCCTGGCAACATGATTAATTGCCTTCTGATTTTATTCTTGTCAGTGTAAATCAGTGCACAAGCAATACTACTAATAGGTCTGGGCTGAACACTGGGGCTCTGAGTCCAGTTTTGCAGGCTAGATCTTCACAGCAGGCAAGCAGGATGTCTTTGAAGAGAGCTGCAGAAAAGAGGATCTAACCCCACTTTCCAAGGTAAATTCAAACTCAAGCATTGCATCTTAAATCTTAACCTTCCCACTCAACCATTGTGATTGGAGAAGCTGTTGTTTTGGTTTGCATTTCTTCTTGTAAAGCAGGTTCTTTTTTTCAGGCTGAGTAGCACCTTTTACCAGCAGTGCTCAGGCTGAGACTAAAAATCCTTCTTGTAGACTAAGTCACTACTTAATGCAAGAATGGCTGTGGCAGAATCTGGCTGCAGTGCTGCTCTTGTGTTGAGGAGCACTTTAGTCACCATCAACCCTTGTTTGTTTTCATCAGAGAATCACTTACAGAGTCAAGAAGTTCTTCATGCAGGCATACAAGATCTAAGAAAATATATTATGTAAAATGTGTCTTAAATTACATTTAAAGGAGTTTTTTTAAGCCACACAGGTTCTTAACTGGTTATGTGAATGCTGATGTTTCGTTTTTATCCTTCATGCCCTCTTCCTGCTTGGGGTCGGCAGCACAGAATGTGAAAAGCTCCTCTGACACCTGCTCAGCCTCACTGAATTATTTTTTAAGATGCCAATGCAAAAGCATTTACTTTTTTGTTTCAAATTGCAGCTGTGGGATTCCCATAATTTTCTTTCTTTTTTTTTCTTTTTCTCCCCAGGACATTTCTAGTTGTTTTACTCTCTTTCTGAACTAGAGCAGAGATTTTGTTGTTGTTTTGGATTTCCTTGCAGAATATGGATCCCCAAGCACAATCCCTCCTTGCAAAGAGGCTGCCTATGTGGAAACCAAGGGACAGGTGCATGAGGGAAGAGTTGTCGAAATGTGGTTGCCCATGTCTTGAACTCTAGCTGAGGATGCATCATTTCAAAAAGCAACCCTCTCCCAAGGAAGACAGTGCAGCTGCATTCATACCTCACACAGGCTGAAAACCACAGTGGGAACAGATCTGCTCGTGGGATCCATAGGGATGAAAAGGCATGATCAGTTCACAGAAAAAACAGACAACCTGAGAGCATCTCTAGAGATGTCAACAAATAACTGCAGGAGCAAACCCTGGCCCTTTCCACCGTGCAGGGACTGGCACAGCCAGGCATGGAGGACACACATATTTCCTGTGAGAGCACTCCACTTGTGTTGGCACCTCCAGATCTGCAAGGTCCCACAACCTGGGGAAAAGAGCTGTTTTAGCAGGGGTTGAACTGTGCAGTCAGACAATGCAATTTCCACCAAATCATGGCACTTTTCAGTCTGTAATCCCAGTGAGAACAGCAAATCATTGGTAATCTACAGAGAGGTGAATAGGAGCATATTCCATAAGTATGGAAACTGTACACTGAGATAAGTGTGAGGGTGAAAGCAATGGCTACAGCTAGAGAGAAATAATAGAAACTAATAATAAAAAGGGAAATATGGTGGATAACAAGTTGACCATCAGCCAACAGTGTGTCCTTGCAGCCAGGAGGAACAGTGGTATCCTGGGGTGCATGAAGAAGAGTGTGGCCTTTGGGTTGTTGGAGGTGATCCTCCCTGTTTACTCCACCCTTGTAGGGGGGGAAGGATTAAAACCAGAAGATTTGGCAGAGAGGAGGGAATAGCTTTGTGCAAAGTGACCAATGCTACTGGGAATGCTAAAAATGTTGGTGTGGGAAAACTCCATTTATTATGCCTGGTGTGTTCATCCTCTGCCTGTTTGAGTAGAATTGCTGCATAGACTCTCACAGACAGGTTTGAGTCTCCTGCTGGGAGAAAGAGAGATCATAAAAGCACATCACCTTATGATGAAGTGCACAAGGTAAAGCCCTTTGATATATTCCCCCTGCTGCTGCCCACTAGGATGAGCTAAGCTTAATGGAGCCTGTGTCCCCACATGTCTCTTTTCTCTAGGATGAGCTAAGCCCAACAGAGCCTGTGTCCCTGTGTGTCTTTGCTGCCCAGTGTACAAGGGAGGTAATGAAATAAATCTACTCTTTGCATTTCAGCCATGGTTTGGTGGTTGCCCTGGTTAGCTGCATGTCTATACTCACACAGCCCTAGTAAGGCCACCTCTGGGGTGTTAGATTCAACACTGGTCTTCACAGTTCAAGAAAGACAAGGACCTACTGGAAAGGGTCCAGCAGAGCCCACAGAGATGAAAAGGGCTCTGTGGCTTCTCTCTTATGAGGAAAGACTGCAGGAGCTGAGCCTGTTTAGTCTGGAGAGAAGACTGAGGGGGGAATCTCATCAATGCATATAAATATCTCAAAGGCAGGTGCCAAGAGAATGGTGCCAGACCCCTTGCTTGTGCCCAGCAATAGGATGAGGGGTAAGGGCCATAAATTAAACCACAGGAAGTTCCTCCTCAGCATAAGGAACAACTTCTTTACATTGAGGGTGGTAGAGCACTGGAAGGTCATGGAATCTCCCTCTCTGGAGACATTCAAAACCCACCTGGACACATTCCTGTGATAGATGATCCTGCTTTTGTAGGGAGGTTGGACTAACTGATCTGCAGAGGTCTTTTTTAACCCTAACTCTCGTGTTTTTCTGTGAAAACTCTTGTGTTTTTCTGTGAAATCTCTTCGTGTGGGCATGAGTAATATGTGAGGACACTTCTGTTTGCCTTGCTGGAGTCAGTTCAACATAGAAAGAGGTTATCCTACCCCTGCTAGAACAAGTAGGTGGAGCATCTACACCAGAACAAACCAGAGACTTAACAGAGCATGAGAATTAATTTCCAGCCTAGCATATGATACAGGATATTGTTCAAACCACCCAGACCAAACATTTCTCTAGTTTGTGACAATAAGACAAGGCACAGCAGCAGGTAGACAAGTCATCAAGCCAGTGTACCACCTCAGGGCAGGTCCCATCAGTTACTATCAGTCGTTACTAGTATTTGTAAGAGGACCAAGAAACTTGAGCTAATAAAGGTATCCCTGCTCCTAAATGGAAAATTGAATATGAGGCTATCCACTGTTCTGAGATTTTGATATGATGAGGTGAGAACAAGCAGAGCCTCAGAAAAACTAGTTATTGTGGAGATACTGAGCATTGCACAACACAGCTGGGCTACTAGAAGTGGAAAAAGAAACCATCAGCATGGACTACACTACAGGTTGTACATGTCTGAATAAATGATAGGGCTGTCCTGATCAAATAAAAATGGCTTCATAGATGAATCCACACTCCTATGGCCATGCAAAGAAGCATGAAACAGAGATTTTGCCTAGGAAGGTGTAAGAAGAAATTTTATAAAGTGGATACAGACTTATTTGAAGTCTGTGGAGGCAGGAGCATGGCTGAGAGGATGGGGAGATAAATCTCTCATGAACCATTAGCATGGAATAGGATTAAGTATGCTAAGATTGAAATGAGAAGCCTAATCATTTGAAGCTGACAGCTTTAAAATCTTACAACACCCCAGTGTGATGCTGGGAAGAGGCCAGGACAAAATGGGGATATTTTGTAATTTTAGGTAGTCACAGTAGATGGTCCACTCAGTTCACAGTAAAATTAAAATTAATCAGGGTCAAATGAGAATTGCCCACAATATCTGCCTTTAAATACTGGTGAGCAGGATGAGGGCAGTGACAGCCAAACCTCCTACAGCCAAGAGAAAACCTGGACAAAGGACTCATTCTCAAAACATCACAGATCAGTGATTTGTGAGCTGCTGGACCAAAATCCTCTTTCAAAAGACCCCCAAAACTCTGCTGCTACACGATCTGGCTTCTTCAAAACAAAAATCCAAGCAGCAAAGTAGATATGGCTCCAGCTAGCAAAGCAAAAACCACAATGATGACCTGATGGGGCAGTCCCAGTTCTGAGTCTTATTGCTTAACTCAATCTGGCCAGCCAAGGTTATGCTGCTATTTTGGAATTAAAATGGAATGAAGAGAAGTCAATGGCAGGAATCAGCAGGGAGGAACATCAGCAAGGAGCAATGAAGGGGGCAAGATATTGCATTGTGGAGATGATTAGGCACCTAAATGCCTGGGCTTTTAGCCTTTTGCAGAAGGCTACTTTCCTTGCTTAGCAAGTGTTGACATCACTGAAAAAGCCTTTAGGTTTCTTAGCCTGCCTAACTGCCAACTGCATTAATAATTTTCTTTCACTTTTCCAAAACCTTAATTTCCTTCTTGTTACTTTTATTTTCCACCTAAAAGTAGTCACAACTGTTGATATGGTGAGTTTGCTACTGTGTGTTCTGTTTTAAATAGGTGAAGCTTTTTATTTCTAAAAACATTGAATGAGAGTTTATGCTTGATGTACAAATACATATGTTCAGGACATTTAAGTACATAAGTTTCTCATAATTTGCATGTAGTACCGCCTGAAATCAAGGGGAAAATTTCCCTGACTTAGCTGTAGTTCCTTATGTAAAAAGTTGAATATCCTGTGCATGGAAGGTCAATACCACAACCAGAAAGCAGATATTCAATGCTAATTTTTAAAGATACTTCCAAAAACAGGAATGAAAATTACACCTAAAATGCTAAATTACGAGCTCTAGACATGGATCAATATGTTCTACTGCAATACAAAGGAAGAGATGGGGCTTTTTTCCTGTGAATTAAAGGTTTGTATTATGCAAAACTCACTCGCTATCTGCCTAATCCCCTAGAGGGCAGCATGACCTAAAAATAAATTAAACGGAGCTAGGCAATTAGGATTTTCCAAAGGCTAGTTATGTTAAATAGGATTACATTTCCTCTTTCCCCTGGCAAATTTCCACAAAGGTACAAGAAATAGAAGGGAGATACTTAGAGTTTCCAAATTATATGAGAAAACCAATATGAAAAGGTTGGCAATATAATCCTACTTTAATTTCTTTAGCTCATATAATACACATATTTAATTTTGCAAACTGTCAAAGCCAAGTGTGGTGTACTTAAGCATCCTCTTGGGTGGTTTCCTAAGAAGGGTTTTATGGCTTTGGTTTTGGATGGTCTCTTTTCCCTGTGCTAGCCTTTAGATTTTGCCTGTCTCTACCATTGATCGAAAGGCTTGATCCTGAGGTATCCAAGCACAGGGGAGGTAGGGAGCAGTGGCTAATTAATCAGGCATTTCTGGGATTTGGTGCTCTAAGGTAGTCCAAATGTTCCTCACATTGCTACAATCACCCAGTCCTCCAGGCTCCTTTTGTTGTCTGAATGAGGAGGGATGTGTCTTTATCAAAATGAGGAGGTCTATATCCTGTGAGCGTTGCTTTGTATTACATAGTGCATGAGAATCACAGAACACCTTTGTTTTCCAAGTATGAGCTTCATGTTTGACATTAATGGAAATAATGAAGAGCAAGTTCAATCACATAGAAACTGTTTGTCTAATATAAATACAGCTCCCATTAGTTTCATTCACTTCCCATCCAGAGCTCTACTTTCTGGTTCACCAAGGTTCTATGTCCTTAATTTTCTGAGCAGGGAGAATTCACACACACCCCTACAGAGCATCTTTGGTACACACAACTTTGGTACACACAGCTCAGCTATAATTAAATTTAACAATCATAGAATCATAGAATCCACTGAGTTGGAAGGGACCCATCAGGACCATTGAGTCTAATTCCTGACCCTACAAAAGGCACTCCAAGAATCACAGCATGTGCTAGAGAGTGTTGTCCAAAGGCTTCTTGAACTTGGACAGGCTTAGTGCCCCTTGACCACTTCACCACTTTACTGGGGATCCTCTTCCAGTGCCCAACCACCCTTTATGTAAAAAACCTTTTCCTGATACCTATCCTGACCTTTTTTGGATAAAACCCCCCTGACTCAGCTTCATGCCCTCATGAGAATGTTGAAGATTGCAATGAGATCGCCCTTCAATCTCCTCTCTCCAGGCCAAACAGACCAAGCCACTCCTCATACAGTTTCCCCTCCAGACCCTTCAACATTTTTGTGGCCCTTCATTGGATGCTGTCTAACTTAATGTCTTTTTTATATTGTGGCACCCCAAACTGCACATAGGATTCAAGGTGAGGCTGCCCCAGTGCAGAGCAGAGCAGGACAATCCCCTCCCTTGCCTGGCTGGTGATGCTGTGCCTGATGCACCCCAGGGCAGGGCTGGCCCTCCTGGCTGCCAGGGCACTGCTGGCTCAGGTTCACCTTTTCTTCAATCAGGACCGCCAGGTCCCTTTCTGCAGTGCCTGACCTGTGAGCCAGTTGCTCACCCATCCCATGATGTGTTTATCCAGCTGTGAGCTGACATTTTGTCCAGAAGGATCCTGTGAGAAACAGTATCAAAAGCTTAACTAAATTCAGAAATTCATCTACTGACTTTCCTAGATCAACTAGGTGGGTTATCCTTTCACAGAAGGAAATCAAGTGCAATAAGCAGGGCAATGGAGGGGAAAAAAATCCAAATGGACATAAGTTTTGTAAGCAGCCCTTAAAAAACACCATCATCCTGCCAGAAGTTACAACCTCTCAGTTCACATGGAGTCCATGATGTCTTTTTGTCAGTGTTTTGGCTGAAATGGGTTTTCAAGGTCTGAAGGCTATCTTCTAGAGGTGACACCTCTGCTTGGCTGTTTCAAAAAATTGCAGCAAGTGTAGCCAGAGGACTAGTAACAGTCATGACTTTTTAAATGGCAGACCCCATTCAGTTAACAGCTCCACAGGAGCTTTTCCAGCCAGCTGAAAAACAAGCTGGAGAAGGTAGGATAATGGTCCAGGATTATCTGATTTGAAGTTAAATTGATGGAAAAGAAGGTAAAGATGCCTTCTAACAAAAAGGTACTATCTAGATGTGCACATTTTTATGCTGGTGTCAATTGCAGAAAGTATTTTTATTTACACTGGTCCCAGACATGCTCAAAGACAAATATAGAGATTCTTTGCATGAGGAAGAACAAAATAAATATGTGTGGGCAAATTAATAAAAACCCCCTACCAAGGGCAAGATTGATTATCTCAGTATATTTGGAACTACTTCACTCAAATTCCAACAGGAAAATATTGCTTCAGTCCTTTTATACTGCATACAGAAACACTCTGATATAATAGCTACAAGGTTTCTGGAATACCCTTTGCATGTGAAAAAGCATTTCTGAAGAAGTAGCTGACATAAAAAATTACTTACATTGCTAAGTGTGACTGTTGGATTTGATGACACGTTTTAGGTTAACTAGTTTACATTTCTTTTGAAGTGAATTTCCTAGCGACAATGTTTGCACTATTCACCTGCCTCATCAAGGCCTGTTTAGAATACAGTGCTTAATACAGTTTTTAACCCATTATAAAGCCATGCACAGATAATTTAAAATGATCATAACAACTAACAAACACGTAATCAAGGAGCTCTTAAAATGTATTAAAATTCAGGTCTCTCGCTATTAGCAAAACCGCTTCATTAACATATTAAGACAATGTTCATTTGATAATTAGCTTCTGTTTCCTTTGCGTCCTGGCAGCTAAATCCTTCCTATGAAGCCAGAGGGGAAAAGTTTATGCTTCTACAAGGTAAAGTTTAGGTTGCATCCTTACTATTTTTAATCAACTTCCACATTTCCTTCTGGTACTCTGTTTTGGAAATGCTGCAGATTAAAGCCCACTTCATGGTGAACGTGGGACTTCAGAACAAGGAAAATGATGGGCTCATTTTCTTCTTTGGATTCATGCTACTCTAGTAACATAGGGATAAAGGGAATTTGGGTAAGAGCATTCCTTGTGTACTCCCTCTCTGGTGCACTTGTGCCCCATGTAGAGATCAGAAGTAGAGGAGAAAAATGAATGTGTCTCAGCCCACAGATTGAGAGCAGTATCATTGCTCTCTGTCCTTCTCCTAATCACCAGTTGCTCATTCCAAACAGTGTTTTTCAAGAGAAAAGAAAAATTAAGAACTATTATTCAAGCTAAAGAATGAAGCATTTGATTCCAGATTTTTTCTGACTTCAAATGTCAGCCACATCTGCTGAGACACCTCTGAGCTGCACATGCAATGTTGCATATGTTGCCACTGCAGCAACAGCCAAAAGAAGTAGCTTGTTTATAGTGAAGGAAGAGAGCAGGATTTATTTACATGAGAGTCTCCAGCTCATGTCCTGGATGCGTCCCTCATCACCATCACATCACCAGCAGTTTCCAGGGAAAAGTTCTCTTCTCATCCTCTCTCACAGATTTGCAATATACAAATAGCCTGGCACTCCTGAATATACAAACTAGATAAGGCGGCTATGACTCTCTTATGTATTTAATTTGAATATGTTCTGAAGCCTAAATATTAATTAAATACATGTTTTACTCTTTAAAATAACAGTTACTGGATGCTTCAAGTATAAACATCCAAACTGTTTAGGAGGATCTTGCAAGGTGGCGTGGCTGGGTTCTAAACAGAAATGGAATAAGTGTAGGTGAACATTAAGTGATGCACATTAAACAATCCTGTCATAACTTCACATATAATATTATGGGTTCAGAGATGACTACTCAGGAATGGCATTTTAAACCAGATGGTTATGAAAGGAAAATGCCATCTTAGTGCTTAGTAAGGGAAACAATGTTAAAATTGCCAAGGAGAGGAAAAGAGAACAAAGAGGAAAGCATATAAAATCATCTGTATCCTGAACCGTATGTACAGTATAGTTCTGGTTGTCCTTCTGAAAAAGGACATAGAGAAGGTCAGCATAGATATGATTTTTTATTTCCTACACAGCCTGAAAAAAAGCAACAGAGTGACAATATACTGGAGGCGTATAAAGTCCTGAGTGCCAAGAAGAGGACAGATAGAAAATGAGGATTATCCCTCTCCCAGTAAAAGAGCAAGGGAGCATCCCATGATTTTGGCAGGTATAAACAAAAAAAAAAAAAAAAGGAGGTGGTTCTCCACAGAATTTCATTAAACAAAAGAACTTTTAAATCAAAAATGTGTGCTAAAACTGTGCATGAATTCAGGAAAAGACTGGAAAAGTTCAAGTATCAGAAACTCAAAAAATATTAAATACCCATCTAGCTCAGGAGACTTCTGAGCCACAAGTTGCTGGAGAACTGGAAAGTTATTTTGGAGGCACATCACTACATGTTTTTCTTTTTACCCACTTTTTCTCCTTCATATATCTACTGTAACCATTATAGGATATTGTCTAGATGAACCTTTGATCTGACTTAGCACTGAAGCTCCTATATTCTCAAAATCTTATATGAGATGAGATTCTGCTCTGGGAAAGCCCTCGCAGTAAGAATTTTGTCAGACATGCCCTCAGACAAATGACTATATCTGTCCAGTTTAACAGAAATTAAATGGGGCCACCAGAGAGAGGAAACTGCACTAACTACCATTCAGTCATTTTGGTTTTTCTTTGTTCAGACCACTTTTTGTAACTGCTTCAGATATCTGCTGTAATGATGAGGAGATACAGTAGTGTCATTGATGTGTTCTCATTATTGGTGATTTTTTTATTATATTTTTGTTTCAATTTTTGTTATTAAATTACATGCACTGAATTTCAGAAAAGCTAAAAAATTACTTTGACTTCCACTAGCACAGACACAGACTGAAATGAACAGGGAAGGGGTTGTATCTTTTCATATATATGGACACAGAAGTTAGATGTCAAGCAGAGGTGTCAGATAATCAGTCTTTGCATCTTTTGTATCTTTTACCTTAGAAAGTACTTATCTCTGCCTTGATATTAAGCACAGCTGGAGAAGGATCCATCCATTTTCAACCATCCATTTGTCTCTGAGATGTATGGGAACAGCACTTACAGAAGACAACAACCAAGAACACAGCACAAAAAATAAATTAAAAGAGGGAAAATAAAGTTTTTAAGCTTATGCCACATTCCCTTCCTTTCTTCTGACACATCACTAGAAGTCCTAAGTGGACATTTTCTTTCCTCTTCAAGGTTTTCCCAATGTCTTTCTCTGGGTCTGCCACAATTTTTGGGGCATGGAAACAACCTTCCCTGGTCTGCTGTGGGCTCCCCTTGTAAAGCCCAGCAGGGACCAGCCTGGTCACCCACTCTGGCTCAGGCCAGGCTGTCAAAGTCAAAGGAGGACTCAAATCATCACAGAAAACACTCTTACCACAGTGCCCATGACAGCTCACTCTCCTTTCTCCACATCTTGAGCATTTATCACACAGTTGTTTCTGTTTCTAAAGGAACATGGGCCTTGGACAAGAGGAATTGGATCAGGTGGCTCCTGGGTATAGTGGAGGTGAATCTCTACATGAGGGAAAGCACTTTGGGGCAGTGTTTTTTGAGGAAGCTGCAATAAGTTCAAGTTTTTTCCTCCCATGGAATGCTGTTTGGCAGTGGCATTTGGGAAACCTACTGTTCATACCTTTTTATTTAACCAGCCAGGTCCTGGTTGCCCTCATGAACATGAGGTCATGGCATGGAGGTCTGGAACCACTGCTATTGCCTTTGGAGACCAATTCAGCTACATCAGGGAGCAGCCATCAGTTCTGAGGTACTCACAGTGTGTAACTGATACAGCAAGTTTCAGGTAACTTTCATTAATTTCAACTGGCATTGAGAATGCACCAGGAGGACAAAGACTTTCCTCCATCTAAAAATGCAACATACTTGACCTTGGCACAAACAGAGCTTTTCCAGATGCTGTGATATATTTAACCTTCAGTTTTAGTTTCAAAAACTAAGTCTTGAGGTGTTAAAAACCCTAAATGTTTTTTAATGGAAAGTGAGAGAAAACAGCAAATCAGCCACAGAGAAGGCTCTGCCGAAAATTGCAGCTGCATCACTGTGACTGGGTAAAAAAAAAAAAATGTTTTTAAAACAGAAACTGCTGATATGGCTTTTGATGAAGCCTCTGCAGCAGCTGTGATGGCTTTTAACTTTGAGTTTTCAGTGAGGAAAACATGATATTTCTTGCATTGTCATTATTATGAATAACACAGGCGGGTTTCAAAATGTGAGGCCAGGTTGAGGAGCAGATGTAAAGTTAGCTGTGCCTTGAACTGGACCAAATAGCAGGGGCTCAGCAGCTTGCTGGACATGGTAAGTACAGGAAACATTGAGGTTGTCAGTACACAGCTCAGTTTAACTTCAGCACAAGGTGATGTTGGTGTTGGCTTGCAGCAGTGACACCCAGGATAATGTCTTTGAGTAGCTGCCTCCAGGGATGCCAAGGTACCACACGGTGAGAACAAAGCACAGAAGTACAAACCCAGTGTGAGAAGATGCCTGGTATGCCTCAGGGAATGCTCATCCCTTCCTGGCATATAAGAACATGTGCCCAGTGCCTCACGTGCTCTTCCTCTCATGGCAGAATTGCTCAGCCTCTTGACTCTCCACACAGGAGACAGTGGCTCCAGGGCAGAGTATCCCATGAAATCTCTGCAGAAAGGGAGATTACCCCTTCCAAATTGGACTCTCTTTTGTGCAAAAAAAGAACAACGAAGCAGTTGGTTTCAAGCATCACGTCTCTTTAATAGTATCTGCTCTTGGGAGAACAGAGGGCTGAGAAATGCTTCTGGCAAAAGGTGGCTGAAGAAAACATAGCTTTATGAAAAGTGCTGGCTTTGAGAAATAAACATTTTCAAAAATGAAGAAAATATTTCTGATTTTCTGGCTAGTTTTTCTTGAATTTCTCCTAAGGAGAAGGAAAGGATCTTGAAACTCATAGGTTCTTCATATTGATCTCTCAAGAAGACCCTGAATTTTCACCCTGGAAGCACATCTATGCTTGCATACCTATTCTCTGTCTGAGAGAGCTGGCAGTAGTAGTTGCTTTCTTTGAATATGTAAGTTAGCAAGAATGGCAATAGGGGTATACTACTGGAAAATACAGTTCAGTTTTTCAGAGATGGTAACCTTGAACCCATTCTGATTCCCTGCTAAGACTTATTATATAAATATGATTTGGGATTCGTTCATGCATGAGCTACGGATCATTCTCCAAGTAACATTTTGTATTTCTTCCACCTCTTTCGAATTTCCTTCGTTACTCCCCATGCAAAATTCCTAGACCTGGAGAGAGATGGTGGAAGGAAGAAAGGGTGTGGCCATGTCAACAGCGCTTCATGCTAATAGCAAAGGGAAAGATTGGTCAGAGATCAACAAATGCCAAGGACACACATCACCTATTGAAAAGTTCCAAAGGCAGCAAGTCTCCTTTGTCAGTTGTTCTGGGAATAGATGTTAACGCTTCCACTGCAGATCTGCTCTTTATTGGCAGCTTGTTGAAATAAGAGAGTAAGTTTATTGGAGCTAGAGTTCCTGATTGGAGGAAAATGAGGTAAGGGGATTAGGCCTTTTCCCTTTTTGGAGGGCTCTGGAGGTAATTTTGATCATTCCTGTATTTTTTGTCTGTAGGAATGGGAAAAGCAAGACACCACTGAAGATCAATGGATATGATATGAGACCACCAACTGACCAAAGTCAAGACCCTGTGCCTGACTCAGTGCTGAATCTTTGACACTAAATTAAGCATTATGCTGTGTAAGATGCTTGCATTTATTATCTTTAATCAGTATCTTTGTTTAGACTTATTTTTTGGGAGTCACTGAAGTGATCTCACCAGTGTCATGGTGAGACCTATAGGCAGCTAGGTACCAATATAAGCTACCAAATACTGCACAGAATATCTGGTCCAATGCTTTACTTTGAACTTTTAAAAACAGCATTTCTTGGAAACACAGGTGAAGGAAAAGAGAAAATATTAAGAGAAAAATTGTCTCCTTTTTTTGTCCTTCCTCACTGAACAGGGTAGAAATTGAGCTACAAGGTTTTGGGAGCCTTTGTTTCCAGTGCCCTGTGCTACATTTTGAACATGAACCTGAATAAAATTCCACTTATGACTGCTTTTCCCAGCACACTTGGGAACAATATGAGGCCAGGATAATGTCATCCACCACAGCTTCGTGAGCACTGCAGTCCCATGAATGTGTTGTGATCCCCTCTCCTACAAAGGGCTTTAGTTCAGGCATAACACAGCCCTAAACAGAGGAAATTATGGGAAAAATCCTCTAAAACTCACAGTCTTATCTAATGATTTCACATAAAGCTGATGATAATGTGATAGAACAAAAAAAAATTATATAAGACAATGTATTTCTTATATGGATTATCTTAGCTTGAAAGACAAGATGAAATTCTAAACTTAATAGAAGATGCAGAAATTAGATGTATATGTGCACACTAATGTTCATTAGCAGATTTTGAGTTATACAATTCAAGCTAGAGATGACAATGCATGCACACACACAGAATGACAAAAAATGGCAACAGTAACCCAAACAGCCATTTTTACAGAAAGATCCATAAGTGAGGTCAGGATTTATTTACTGAAATGTAAGGATTATATAATTAAACACAAAAAACAGTGCTTCAGATTTCTCTCTGACAAGAAAGCAACGACCTCTGGTTACTGATGTGTATCAAGAAATATTATTTAACACTGTAGGAACATTAGAGTGTGTTTTCTTTTATTGCAAAGCCTATTTAAACCACTTTGCAAAGCTGATATCATGAACTAAACATACAGAGAAATAAAGATTCTTTTTTGAGGAAAATAAAATTTCTCTTCCTTCATATTAATACAAAAGATTTGAAAAACAACATGTTCTGGCCTTAAGCATCAGACTTACATTTTGTCTTTTGTTATCACTTACAATAGCACTGCTGCTTGAATACCCAGCCATATCAAATGTAAGTTATTTGTATATCTCTATCCTCTCAGGAAATCTTGACCTTGAAATAGAATAAATATGTAACATGGGTATTGGGTTTGTGTGTTCATAGCTAACACCACCAGTTCTAAAAACCATAGACACTGAACAAAAACGTGCAGAAGATGAGATTGTGCAGTGCTGTTTGACTCATTGTTGCAAAATGAGAAATTACGGTTTAAATGTTTTGCTGCCTTTGAATGACCCTTCATTTGTAATTGATTCAGCTCAACAGACTGCAATTCTCAAACCATCAAGATACAGAACTTATTTGTCCCATGTTTAAAGTATGCTTCAGTTACTCTACCAAAGTCAAACTGTACAGGATAGGACCTTTTCTGCGTGAGTGCTTTGGTAATGTGACACATTAACTTGGGGTCTGAGATGACTGGTTATTGAGACTGGGATTCTTTAGAAGCAAATCATATTTAGCGTCTGTTGACCAGCTCTGTTAAAGGAAGTGGATTACACATAACGCAAAACCTATAAAGAAGTCCACAATGGGCAAATCAATGGAAATTCTTTTGAATTACTACTTGAGGCAACTTTGAAAATTCCTTGTGAGTAGCCATTCTTACAGACCAATAAGAAAGCATTCCTTGCATTGATAACCAAGGACATTATCAGCTGCAGGCAAACTGGGAAACCTTGAGGAATGGGATTTTTACATGAAGACTTCAATGCCTGTGCTTCAGCAAGGACACAGCACAGACCTCTGCAGGCAGGAGAGTGGGGTAAAAAAACTATGGTACATGACATGGGTTCTCCCTTTTGCCAATAGCTCAGTGTGAAGCTGGGCCTGAACCTTAAAGATACCCAAACCACAGATATCAACTTTAGACCTATAAAAGGTGAAATAAACAAGGTTTGACGTCAAGGGATCATATCACAATAAGCTGGACTCCTATAAGGTATACAAAGTCTACTAAAATTGCTGCCTGTTTTCACCCACAAAGAGGAAGACAGTGTATAGGGAGGGCTCAAGAGCTTTTTCCCCTCTTCCCAGTCACACACAGTTGATCCTGGGCACATATCCACTGTGTTTCTTGCAAGTATGTAAGTGTGAGAACATGAGCAAGTGAAGTCTGCAGGAGAAGGAGCATGAGGGACAGAAGTCAGTTTTCTTTAAAGCAAATAATCACCCTTGCTTTCAAAAGGCCTAGAATTTTGCTTCGTACATTAATTTTCTTCTAGAGTACTAACACATGAATTATAAATCAGCTGTTGGACTGAAATGATAAACACTAATGTGACAAGCTGGGAAAGGTATCTAGAGACCGAAGATAGGTCTGATTTTATTTAATATCTGTAGTGGGATTAGGGGAAAATATTGGAAACACACTGGAGGCATTTGCAGAGGATTCTTCCCTGGGAAATGTTTCCGTCCTTTGCTGGGGACATCATGTTATACAAATGTATAATATGAAAGGATTAAAGGAGTCTTGGGAGATAAAAATAAAGCTACAAGAGTAATCTAGGAAAAAACGGAAGGTGGAAGGAACTGAAGAAAGCCCAGAACATGGCTACTAAAGGCTCTTCAATTGCCATCTATTGATGATGCATATTGATGATACAATAACAACACTCAGTGAAGCTTGCTGTCCAGCAAATACTTCTTATGCTATGACTAATGAAATACTGTATCTTCTTACTGATTCTATGAACAGCAGGAAAGCCATTTATACTAGAAAAAACATCCTAATTATGTACTTTTCCTCAGGAAAGGAATCTTATTTGTTAGGTTTGTGACTTCATTTAAAAGAATGGGCAAGAAAAGGGTAGGGAGAAGGGATATGAATTTTTCACAGCAATATACTGTGCTCATGAATGTAGTTTTAAAAGCTACATTTCTACAACTTGGAAAAAGAAAGAGAAAACAAAAAAAATAGGAAAACTTTTAATAAAGGCATATGAAAAGAGAGGGTGAGATTCATTCATGAGGAAAGAGGTAGTGATGAGCAAGAAGAAAGGACCAAGGGGGTAGCACTTAACTCCCTTGGCAGTTCTACTGTGAGAAAGAGAATGTCAAAACACCGCTGTGCCCTGTGGCAGTCATTGTGCAAGGATGCTGGTGTTGGCCAAAAGAACTTGATTTAACATTCCTAATCAGCAATATCAGTGAGTAGATTTTTACCCAGAAACAACTACATTAACTACATTTCACAGTCTATACAGGGAAGCAAGTCTTTCTATGGTGAGTCAACTCCTCACAGTGTAGGTAAACTAGGACAAACGAGGGCATCTGTAGCAAAAGCATGATGGACCACACATGGCTAAAGTGACGGAATAACAAGATGTGTGAATAAAAGCAGGTACTTGCAACAGAAAGAAAAAGAAAAAAGTAAAATGAGAGGAGGGAGAAAAACCTCAGGGGAAGCAATGACGAATCCATCTAAGACAAGATAAAGCATAAGAGAAAGAGTAACCAACCCTCCACTGTTGAAGCTATGCTACTGGGGGTAAGCCACTCAACAGAACCAGACATTTGGGTGACCATGCTTGTGCTGTCCAATGGAGGGTCTGCTGTGCTGGCCTCTGACTGCCCCTGCTCCAGCCTGCATTTCATCTTCAACAGAGTAACAGTCTGAGAAGAGGCCAAGGAAGAAGTGAGCTGCTGTCTAACAGGTACAATGGGATGAAGGCTCTAGCCTTTGGGACTAGTAATCGTATTTAGATTCCCACAGGAATCTTAGTCCTATATTTTAATTAAAAAGAAGACAATCCAGTTATGTTGTCCACCTAGTTCTGTTATTTTGTGCAATTTACACCGGGATAATATAATTCAAACTGATACTGTATTTTCCAGCAAATTTCTTGCTCGTTAAAATTACATATTTGGGCAAGTGGAAATTATAGAGTTCAGATTTGTTTTCTGTTATTCATGATTCATCTATAAGTACTCAGATAAATTAGGTAGTCACAGGAGACCATCAGAGCTACCAGAAGCAATTGTTCAGGAGAGTTTCCTAGTCAGGGCTAGTGAAGAAAAGAGTTGCAAAACTAGGTGATGAGAAGAGGAAATCCCACAAAATATCAAAGTTCCCAGCTAGCAGAAGGTTGCAAACAATAAACCATTACTCTTTAAAAATTAACATTTCCTGACAGATCACATATTGTGTCAGAAAGCGCTAAAGAATCATAACAATAGGCTTTGCTTTGTTAAAAATAGCTTGTCCCTGACTTTTTACTTTTTTCTCAAGCATTTCTGGAGTAACTACTGAAGTCAATACAGTTATATTCCAGGCACCTACCCTTTAGGAACTAACCTTGAAAGAAACATGAATATAGGTTATTTAAACATAAGAATCTTCTATCTTCCTCCCTCATACAATCACTTTGACAGGGATTTTATCATGTAGGTGGATACTGGAGATGGTTTATTTTATTCAAACACTCAGGGAAAGCTTCAGCCACACTGAGTTGTCTTAGACAATGGAAAAGGCACATTTTCCCCCAGTGCCCCATGAAAATCTTGTCTTGACAAACAAGAACCAAAAGGAGTATTGTCCCCTAAGTCTCTGTGGAAGCCTCTGTTTGCTACAAGTTGTATTTCATCAGGCTGCTGGCTGAGAGTCAGCCATACCATCTCTGACCTCATCCTGTGCCTCCTGGGCAGTGTGACAGGGACAATGAGCTGTTTATGACCAGCTTTCCAGGCTGTCTGAGGACAGCTGAGTTGGAGTTTAGCTGAATGGACACAAATAGCAGCTACCTCACCAATCCAAGAGTCAATCCAAAAGCTGTATGTCAGATGTACACATGGGGGACACACGGGGAACCCTGTGGAAGAGCGGATGCCAGAGAAACACATCTTGCAATACTCTATTTTCTCACCACTGTGTGTCAGCACAGAGACCTCCTAGGACGCCCTTCCCCCTGCACAAATGGCTGGAGAGAAATCTCCATGCTTTCTACTTTCCAGACCATTTAGAGACCCTTTGAGCAACTCATGCATTCATTGAGCAGCCAAAACAAATCTGTGCCTCTAAAATGGCCTTTACTCGTGTATGCCACTTTCTCCCTGATTCCTTTTCTCCCCGGTTCATCAGTTCTGCAGATTTCTTACAAGAAGTGGACATGCAGCTGAATTTGGAATAGAAATATATTTGACAACTATGTGTCCTTCATATTCATAAAATTGTCTTCTCCTGGACTATTACTTGGTATCCTCAGCTCTCTGGGGAAAAAAAAAAGAGAGAGAGAAAACCCATGCATGCAGATGACAAAGGAAGAATGAGGCTTAGGAACAGAAAGAAACAGATGAAAGAAGAGACAATCAGAGACAGAAGAAATTTGTTTCACTGAGTGGCATTTAAAAGAATTACTACTTCACTGGTCACTACCAGGTCACCCCTTAGTCACTACCAGGTCTCTACCCATTCTCAAACCTGTGAGATTAGTACAAGTTATGCATGCATAAAAAGACTGGGAGGTTTGGGAAAAGAGAGATATTATACAAAGATAGTATACAAAGAATAATGGTCATCGTAAAAGTTGATGGAAAACATTTCCTGTGGAAAAAAGAAGACAAGACGTTTACTTAGGCATCTGTGGAGCTGTTGACTTGAAAACAGATTAATTTTATAGTGTAATAGTAAATTCAAGCTCGCAGACATTTTATGATGGTTTGTACTGTGTCTGTGTGCTGTCTTATCCACAGTACTCCACAATTCTCTGTTTAAAATTGATTGCACAGAATGGTCTGGTTCACCAAATAAAAGGCCAACATGCTTCCATATGGAGACAGTGGATTTTGGTTTTTCAATAACAGAATAAAAAGCTAAAGGCATTATTATCCCCTGTTGAGGACCAAGCATTTTGGAAGAGCATCTTTTAAAGTAAAAGTCAACAATACTTTCAAAAACACTAAAGGAAGCAAATATGCATGGAGGAAACAACGGCTAGAAAGAAAAAACTACCACTTTTTATTCAATTATTTTTAACCAGTAGAGAGAGAATTATATGTTTAAAAAGTCCCAAGATCCACATTATGTGTCTTCTAGATTTTCTATGCTGAGCTCTGGGATGCCATGACAGTCTCTGGTGTTGTATCTGAGATGGCTCCACAAGACTCAGGAGCATCCCTCTGGGGAACAAGGGCTGCTGCCCAGATATGAGGAGCAGGATTCCTGCCTGTGGCAGCGCCCCTATCTTGCCTCAACAGTGATGAGCATGCAGTCAGCTCAGTAATGATTATCTGCAGGCTTTCCAATGCAATGACACAATATGGCTCAATCAGACCCTGTACTGCTCAAAAGAGTTCTGCAGTTGTTCTGTATGATAAGGGTGTCTATAAACAGAGATGGGTAGAATGTAGTACCTATAGCTGCTGCCTAAAATCTGGTTCAAGCTGTTTCCCAGCTACATTGATTTCCACCTCTCTGTCTTCTAATGTAAGAATCTAAGCCATGTTGGGCTTTGGATACAAACCTTCCTACTAGCTAAGAATGAAACCCTTCTCTGACAGGTAACAAATGTGGACACTGATGGGCAAAGGCAGGTCAGACACCTTTCAGTGCCTGGAAAGCAGTCATAACATTCCTGATGCTAAATAAGACCCAGTAAGTCCTGCTGTGGTGGCAACATGACTGATTTCCCATTCTCACCCTAATAAACTATGTACATGAGAATTAGTTATTCATACAAGAGGAGAACATTTGTGTCAACTGCTTTGACTGTGTGATGGAGCAGAGTTCTGTCAAATATTTGATGTTCAGGTGCACAGTTTAAGATTTTTTTTTTCCACAACTTTCTGCTCCCCAGAAGGAAGCAGACTATTAGATTTTCACATAGGCTTTACCTACTCAAAATTTGTTTAAGACTTCTGATCAATTGTTTTTTGGGTTTTTTTTTTATTTGAGATGTTTGCAAACTGAAATTTCTCTCTCACAAAAGAATTTTATACTCCTCCTGAATTCGGACCATTTATCTAAACCACAAAGTTCTGGTGAAATTTCTCCCTCTGAAGAAACCTTAACATCTGAGACTTTCTTCACTTCTGTACTGAAACTGAGAAAAGAAGATTTTTTGGGAGATAAAATTTAATTTTTTATAACATCAGATTTTAATCAACAGTACAACTGGGCAATGATATCTACCTAATGCACTGGAGGGCAGACAAAAATGTGGCAATCAACACTCCTAAGGAGTTTAAATTAGATTTGCTCAAGAGAAAAAGATGACAATTCAGAAAAAAAAATCTACTGAAGATTATATGGTTTAATCCAGCTTTAAACTTGCCCTCTTTAATTATAGTGTAATATCTATTGATGGGACTTTAATTTGTTAAATGTAGATAACTTTTATTGGGTTCGCATGGTAAGTTTTGGTAGCAGGGAGTGGGGGGAGGCTACAGAGGGAGCTCCTGTGAGAAGTTGCTAAAAGCTCCAGCCGTGTTCAACAGAGCCAGTGCCTGCCAGCTCCAAGGGAGACCTATCACTGGCCAAGGTCAAGCCCATCAGTGACAGTGGTAGCACCTTTGGAACATCATGGTTAAGAAGGAAGGAAAGAAAGTTAAGGAAAGGCAGAAGCAAATTGCAACCAGATAACAGAGGATTGAGAATATGTGAAAGCAACAACTCTGCAGACACCAAGGTCAGTGAAGAAGGAGAGGCAGGAGGTGCTCCAGGCACTGGAGCCGAGATTCCCTGCCTCTGGTGCAGACCATGGTGAGACAGGGTGTGCCCCTGCAGCCCAAGGGGGGTCATGGTGGAACAGATATGCACCTGCAACCCCTGGAGCAGCTCTATGCCAGAGCAGGTGGGTGCCCAAAGGAGGCTGTGAGCCCGTGGGAAGTCCACATGGCAGCAGGATCATGGCAGGACCTGTGGAGAGAGGAGCCCACATTGGAGCAGGTTTCCTGGAAGGACTTGTGACCCAATGGAAGACCCACACTGGAGCAGTTCATAAAGAAGTGCAGCCTGTGGGAAGGACTCACCTGGGAGAAGTTCATGGAGGACTGTCTCCTGGGGGATAGACCCCATCCTGGAGCAGGGGAAGGGTGTGAAGAGTCCTTCCCCTGAGAAGGAAGCAGCAGCAGTGACTGTAACCCCATTCCCATCCCTCTACACTTCTGAAGGGGAGAAGACAGAGAGCTTGGGAACAAAGTTAAGCCTGTAAAGGAGGGAGGGGTAGGGATAAGGGGTTTTTTTTTAAGATTTGGTTTTACTTCTCATTATCCTATTCTGATTTGCATGGTAAGACATTCAGTTAATTTCCCCAAGGTCAGTCTGTTTGCCCATGAAAATAATTGGTGATCCCTCCCTGTCCTTATCTCGACCCAAGAGCCTTTCATGGTATTTTTTCTCAGCTGTGTCTAAATGAGGAGGAGTGTGATGGAGCAGCTTTGGTAGATACTTGACATTCAGCCAGGGTCAGCCCATCATATAATGTAGAAATAAAATTTACAATGAAAACACAGAAAGATCAACAAAACTAGGTGAAAGAAATCCAACTGGTGATTGAAATTCACCCCAGATATGATGTTTATTTGTAGGTTTGACTATATGGACAATAATTCTGGTAGGTCTAGTTAAAAGCTAATGTAAAAAGCTTTTTCAGTAACAGTCACTGCATGTCCAAACCCTTTTCTCCTTATTTCTGGGCCACAGATTCCCTGAGATGTTTGCCCTAATTTGTCTCCAAACCTACTTCTGCATTGGTTTATTCAAGGTCCATGAGGGTGAAGTACAGAGCCATTGGTCTCCAGCTCCTCTCACAAAGCCCTACCATGGCCCTCAAGTGCTGGGAAGTGTAAACACAAGTAATACCAACTTTAGGGAGATAGCCACCCTTGCCAGGTAAAGTGTAACAAGGCATTACACTTGTCACAATTTCATCATGAGAAAAACGTTGCCATTTCAGAATATGAACTTTCAAATGACCCTTTATTGAGGGAAGAACAGAAAATTGCTATGTTTGACTTGTCATCCCCCTTCTTCCCCCAAAGCACATTGGATGTTGGATCATGTTTGATTCAGCAAAGTTTACACCTACTGAACAGACTGCATCATTTATTATGGAGCTTACACATATATTCATCTACAGAAGACACTTTGTGCCCCACAGGAAGAGGTACTTTTTGCTTTCTCAATGCATTTCATGTAGATGTGTTTGAGAGCATTTTCTGTGATCTTCTTAGTATGTGTGTATAGATGAGCATGTTTTGCTCAGCCATATGATTTCTTCCTCTTTTTATAGACGTTTTATATAAATAGCATTGAACGCTGATTTAAAAACATGCACAAAAGAATACTTCCTGTTTTAAAATCAGAGGTAAAAGACACTGCCTTATGAGAAGAGGAAGAAATACAGAAAATGAAGCATGTCCATTTAGAAGAGAGATCAGAACTGAATCTTATCTTCTAAGTAGCCAAGAAAACAAATCATGTAAGAATTCAGACCTCTGACCACCTCTGAAGGGGAAAGCTAATGGAAACAGCACCTCACTGGGGACATTACTGCATATCATCACCTAACAGTGACCCTGAGGGAAATGAAACTGAAGAGAAATGGAGCTGGATGTGAGGGAGGTGGAACTGTTCTCATTTCTGAATGCAGCAGCATAGTCTAATTAGATATACAGCGCGGCAAAATGAATAAATACCAGAGGAAAAATATTTTCAAGCTTTGTAAAGGAATGACATGCAGATTGAGAGAAAGGCAAAGTCCTGTATTTCTAGCCATTTTTGATAAATGCAAGATACATAATGACTTAGAAAAGGAAAATTTAGAGAAGCCCAGCAATTGAAGGGGCTGCACATTCAGTAAAGTATTATGCCTTGCAAGGGACCGGCCATGCAAAACTGAGCATCCAAAATCCATTGAAAAGTTTCTACAGAAACCAGAATTTTGCAGATGTACAAACATTTCAGACACCTCTTTTTTTTCTTTTTTCTTTTTTTTTTTTTTTTTTTTTTTTCTGAAGTGGTTGGTTGCTTTAATCCATCATTTTCCTGGGCATGACGATTCTGCAGCCTGTGTAATGCTGCTGGTACTCACAGTGCTCTGTGCCACGTAAGGAAGGTGCTCAGCTGTGAGGCTGGTACCTGTTTGCAAGCTGTCACACAGCCCCTGCCACCACAGCCAGTTCTTGCCAGTACACTGCTGGCACTGGTCAGCTGTGAAAGGGGGACAGGAGGAGGAGGAGGAGGAAATGCACTGTGGCTGGGGAAAGATTAGGAAGCTGATGATTTTCATCCAGGTGCTGGGAGAGCGTTGATGAGTGGCTGAGGAGCAGGAGGTGGAATGAGGGTGGAATGGGCACAGGTTTGGTACAAAGTCAGTGCTGGCAGCCCCAAATTGCTGTCAGGAGCTTCGGCCACAGCTAATGCCAGGAGCCTCAGCTGCCATCCCTGCCATCAGCAAGGGCTGCTGCAGCAAGCAGTACCCAAAGGAAGATCTGTTTGGAAACCCCTGCTTCATGTAATATGTATTTCAATTTAATGTTTCCAGGCTGTATTCAGGACCAAGTATTTCCACTGTAAAAGCACCAAAATTCTATAATGAAAAGCAAGTACTCTTTGATAGGTTTTGCAGTACAAGCTTTAAATGCTGTAAGTACCAGAGACTCTTCCCACTGATTTTAAATGCATCCTTATTTCCCCTTCCATCAGAGTTCAGGGCCACAGGTGACCAAATGGCAGGGTGGACCCCTGCCTGCCTGCAGATGATGGCAGTGTACATGCTCCTGAGGCACCATGGGCAGCCCTGCCTGCAGTCACACAAGGAGGGACTGTGGAACTGCTGGGCTACCATGGCAGTTTTCCTCTCAAAATGTTTTTAGCAGCTTTGCAGCCAGTGCAGGCACAGGGACCACTGAGGGCTTCATTTGTCTGCAGCACTGAGCTGCTCTGACTGTGCATGTACTTTTAACCAGAAGTTCTGCCTCTCAGTCTCAACAGCAAACTCTGCTAGTTGTGCTGGCAGGGAGGGCAGTGTGGCCAGATAGGCAATGTGTGGATTTGCATCCCTTCATTAGTCAGAAAAGATTTCTAAAAGATGATCTGGACCCACCTATTGCCCATATGACCATGGGCTACCTCTTTGCATCTTATAACAAGTCATAATAGGTTCTCACCCTAAAACTTCTGATATTCACCACATGTTTTGAGCTCACACAAACAAGATGGGATGGAAGTGTCACTTCTGTCACCTGTGAAGCTTGCATCTCACAACTGGACAAATCCTTGATGCTGTCTCTGCTGTCTGGTCCTTTCCCAGGCCATACAGAACCTGAGGCTGGCACCCCAGTGGAATGGCAGAGCTGGCACACTAGTTTTGTATGTAGGCAGTAAAATTACTTCCTCCTTAGCCCTGTGCTAAGTGCTTGCTGAATGAGTTTGACTCTGCAGACTCAAGGACAGCCAGCTCAGGTTGTTTCCTCCAACATTAATACGTAAACAAGTTATTCGCTTGGTTTTTTTCAGTTAATGTTATTCAGAGAGAGTAAAATGCTGTAGAGCATTCATTCTGGTTCCAGTTGTGGAAATGGAGCATGTATAATTACCAGTGTGGGTAGCAGTCCATCTCGTAGCCTTACTTATGCCAGTGAAGGATATTATCTCATTATGTCAGCTTAGCAGTCTTCTTTCCCTGGAATTCAAAATAAGCAAGGCTCATAAAGGAATGAGAGAACAACTAATTATAAGGGACATTATTTTAAAAACTGAATAGTAGTCAAAATCAATTAATGGACTATTTTACATGATTAAACTACTTTCAAGAAAGTATCTAGGCTTTTTCAGCATAAACATTTCTACATTGAAAATGTAGCTTGAACCTAATTCTATGGTCAGCTATTTTTTGAGTAAGTATAATATGTGCTTTCATTTCTGACAGGGCAAAGATGAGTGAAATTTTTAACTTCATTATGTCTACCATCCAAAGTAATTTAGAAGATAATCCTGCTACATGGAGACTCTTCTGTCCTACAATGTTAAAAATGACTAATGTCTGGGAAAACAGAAAATAGAGCTGCTAGCAAGGACTTGTTTTAGCATATGTTTCAGGATTTCTATTTGAATAGAAAGTGCTGTTCTTACTCAAAGATGAGATACCTCTGGACATTCAGAAATTTGTTGGGTGCATTTTTTAGGTTACAATACAAAGAGGCTTTGGTTTTGCTTCCCGGCCTTTGGTCCTTCAACCCAGCTGAACCTCAAGCTGAAATACTTTCTTTCCTTCTTGCTGATCAACTGCAGGAAGAAACATTCTGCAAGGCTGAGCCCATCTTTTCTTAAATCTGGGAAACCTTTCAATAAACCCTCGGTTGCAAGTGGAACTGTGCTACCCATTCCCTAGAAGTATGGGACCCAAAGAATCCTGCCAATGGATAACCAAAGGGAAGAGAGGTTGCTGCTGGGGCACAACAGAGGACAGACAGGGACATCAGCTGGTTACAGGAAGAGCCAGCTCATTTAGGAGCAGCTCTGTTCTTCACATAGCTGCAAGGGTGAGAGTTCTCTTTCCAATTTTGTCATTTCTTTTCTGGGTTGCTGGTTCTTCTTAGGATGAGGAAAAGGTGAAACGTTTTGATGAACCCATTGCTTCACCTTTCTTGGCAAGAAAAACATCCTATATTTTACACTGTGCAATTCATATAAACAAATGTATTTGGCAGAGCGAAAATTACAAAGTTTGAGCAAAGATACGGAGTACATGCAGTTGCAGAAAAACACAGATGCCCATTCGTCCCAGAAGTAATTCAGTGCTGCAAATAGTTGTAACTCACTATCCCCCATTTCCATTTCTTGTATAAAATACAGGAACTCTGCTATGTATGACAATACAGGTACCACTGGTGCTGGACTGAGCAAGCCACATACAGTGCTTTTAGAGCAGACTCTGTGAAAGATGGAGTTTTGCAGAGTATTGCAGGGTAGTCCTGCTGGTGGAACCTGATCTGGTTTGAGATGCCTGACCTGTAGATTTAGAGATGATGGGAGCTATTGTCAGAGTTGTCAAATTCCTGGTGCAAGTCTCACAGCTCAAGAGCCTTTCCTGACATGTATGCCGTGCATATATCCATCCCACTGCACAACAAACTTTCGAGTCCCTGTTTACAGCAGGAAACACTTGAAAGACTGGTATTTGAAACTGAACTAGCTGAAACTGGCAACTGAACTGAACCCTTTCCTGGCAAGAGGAATGCACCTGTTAAATCAGCACCCTGGGCCATACACGTACATCAGTAACTGGTTAACAAAACCCAGCTCCAGAAACAATGCTGCAGAGTGTAGAGCTTTGTTAATGGGTTTGGTAGCAGCACCAATAAAGTTCATTGTTGAGTTTAGCTACAAATGATGTCCTTTGTGATGCAGCTTTTTACATCAGCTTTTAACTAGACCTACCAGTTGTACTAGCCAGACTGAGGGCATGATCTTCCCAGAGACACTGGTTCCCATGAAATGTAAAATGGGCTTCTGAAACATTTCTAGGTTTGCCCTAGGGCTTCTGAAATGGACCTCTTTGCTTAGGAGATTTCTGTGTCCTCTCTTCCAAGAAAGGAGCAGAAGAAAATCAAGGCAGAGTAAACATTGATTTGGTTTTTTGGTTTGTTTTTTTTTTTTTTTTTGGTTGGTTGGTTGGTTGGTTGGTTGGTTGGTTGGGCTTTTTAAGACCTGGGAAATGTTGATTTTTAAGGCTCACATGACAGATAAACAAACCACCTACCATTCTGAGTGGGCAGCTGAGTCACTCTGGCCCTACCAGGCCAGCTCACTGGCTCATGTCAGCTCTTCCTCCCAGGGCATCAGCCCTGGATGGCATTTGCATCTTCAGTTCCCACACTTAGAGAAGAGTGTGGGGCAATTGGGCTGCTCCTGCAGAGCAGGGACTGAGAGCAGCCCTCAAGGGATGGATTCCTGGGCTACAAGCTGAGAAGGTAGGAAGCAGCTGGGGAAGAGGCAGTCACTCACAAAAGGCAGTTTTTGAGTGAGAATCTTTTGTGTATATGACCATCAACTAGCAAGAGCACAATTTGAAACCGTTTGACTGTGCTGCTGTAAAGCAAGCTCTTGGAACAGGCACAAATTATTCGACAGTTCCTCTTGATCCAGGAGCGGGCAAATTTTACTTTACCCAGGGAGGGGGAAGAATCTTGCTCAGAGGCAGAGCTACCTCTATGGGAAGGTGTTGAGGAGGAGCTGCAGCAACAGTAAAAGAAGCTAATCCTTCACCCTAGATTTGGAGAAATGCACAGTGAAAACAGATGAATATCCATAAAATTACATCCCAAGGGCAACTGAGCAAATTCCCTTTCAGTTTCCTCATTGATATGATTTTGCCTCGGCTAGGGTGGAATTTCAGCAGCAACAGCAGCAAGTGTTCCGGCGCAGGTGATCGCCTGCCCTGGCGGCCCGGGCCCGGCGCTGCTGCGCTTTCCCCGGCGGCCAGCGGAGGGAGGGAGGCCGCCGCAGGTCCCTCCGCCCCAAGGGCCGCGGGCTGCGGCCCCGGCGCGTCCCTCGGCACGGGTGGCCCCTGCTCTGGCAAAAAAACCAAGGGCACAACGGGACAGAGGGCAGCTTCTGTCCGAATTAAAGCCACTGGGGGAGCTCAGGTCAAGCCGCAGACGGGGGAGCAGAGGAGAGGCAGAAAAGAATTTGGGGGCAATAACCAAAGCACTCGGTCACTCCGAAATCAGTGACAGCAGGGCATCCGCGGACGGATCCGCCCGAAGCCGCGCCGCTTGCGCGGGATGCCGGGCTGCCGTGGGCAAACACCGGATGAGTCGGCCCTCGCTGGGTGGCTCTGCTGGGCACCCAAGGGCGACGAGGAAGGGCCGGGGTTCCTGTCAGCGCTCCTGTAACTTGCCCTCGAGTTTTGCTGTGAAAACAAAAGCAAAATAAACAATTCCATTCTCCCCGTTACGAAAATAAAGCTCGGGCACCACACGGGCTGGTCGAAAGGACTCCATTGTCGTTTTTAAATGAGATATCTTTGCGACCGCTAGCCCTCCCCCGAGCCAGCGGGGAGCCACCCGTATCCCTGGAAGCGAGAGGTATCGGGGAACAAAAGGCAAACTCCGAAGTGACATTGAAAATAAAAGGGAGCTTTGGTTACCCCCAGGGTAAGGTCGAGGGGGAAAGGTCGCCTGTCCACCAGCGCGCACACTCCCGGCGGGCGCGGGGCAGCGCCCCCGGGCTCGGCCCCGTGCGCCGCCCGCGCAGCCCCGAGGGTGCGGAGCCCGCGCCCCGCAGCGCGCCCAGGACAGGCTGCGGCTCCCCGAGGGCGGTCCGGAGGCACGGGGGGGGCTTCGACACCAAACTGGGGGGCAGTGAGCAACGAGCCCCTGCGCCGCCCGCCGCCGCCAGCCACGCTGAAACAGAAAAGGTCTGCGGAAAATCAGACTGCCGGGGGCGACCCCCAGCCCGCCCCACCACTCTGCACCCGCAGGCACGGCCATGTCCGTGTCCAACCCCACCCGGGAGCCGAGAGCCCTTTTTCCCGGCGCCGGCGCGGCCGCAGGCCTGGGCGAGGGAAGGGGAAGGGAGGGCGGCGAGGTGACCCACTTAAAAGCTGAGTTCCTTTTTGAAACACTTAAGAGACGACAGGGTTGAGGACTGTGAATGTATGCGTAAATATATACTCATGCATACCCACTGCCGGAGGTATGCACCCCCACGCTTGTATGTGTGTGTAGGCATGTCTGGGAACACACACAAAGCTCATAACTCCTAAGATAGCTAATGTAACGAACTAACATTTATACCTAAAAGCAGATAAATAGATAGATCCCGGCGGGATTCTGTTTGTAGGTATATACCGATTAAAAGTATTTTATATCTAAACAAAACGTGCTTGTATTTTTAACTATCTCTACAGCCTAACTTTTACCAAACTGTCTCAACAACCACCTTCAAGTAATCCTCCGCATAATCACCACTGTCTTGGGTGTATCAAAAACGCTTCAGGGCAACAATAAGTCTTGTATGTGTGTACTGACACTGCTGCGGCAGTGACAGTCTACTGACACTAAGAAAGCCAGATGTGGAGGGCTTGTATTAACTGCTGATAATGTCGGACAAGGCGATCCAACAGCAGTTCACACATCGGGGCGGGGGATGCTGCTACCCACTCGAGACTACCGGGGCACCCACGCCGACAAAGAGCCCTTTCCCGCGGGTCCCCACGCCGGCAGCCGCGGAGGGGCGCGGTGCGGCTGGCGGGCCGAGGCGTGCCCCGGGCCCCGCCGCCCCCGCCCTGGCACGGCGGCCCCTCCGCCCGCCGCCGCGGCTCCGGGAGCCCTGCCCTGGCACCCCGTACCTGGCCCCACCCTGGCCCTCTTGGCCGGGAACGGCCCGGCGAAGGAAAGGACGGGGAGGGTGTCGAGGACTAGGGCAGGAGGGCTCAGCCGTGCTACAGCAACTGGGGAAGGAGGGAAAAGAGCTGAGCGGAGGCAGCGCTGCCCTCGCTCGTACAGAGCTTTGCGAGTGGGGCCGCCAGGCACCTGTGGCGAAGGGGCCCGAGGAGCCCCAGCTGCGAGATGCTCCACGCCCTGGGCAGCTGGAGGAGCAACTGTGCGTGCTCTGCGGAGGGGTGAGGATTTTCGCTTTAGCCTTTGGTGGTCTCGCTGGTTGCCTTAGGTTCCCACACCAGGGGAGAGGTTTCGCCCGCTGTACTGAGGGATTTCTCGCACCCTAACGAGATAACCAGGGCAGGGGGGCTTTCCCACGGCGAGGAATTGTCCCCGTGAGCCACAACAGGCGTTTCCCCCCACACACACACCCAGAGCGCGCCGTGCCTAGGTAGCGCTCGCAGGGTGCGTCTCTGGGAGGACATCTGCCTTCTTACACGCCCAAGCATGTGCTTTCCAGGCGGGAGCAGCTCCCAGAGCCCTGCCCGTGGCCGGCAGAGACACAAGTCGGCCCTACACTCTATCACTACGGAAACCTCCGCTCCCGGCGTAGGTGTACTGGGCACATCTTCCATTCTGGGGGACATGGGGAACCAGAGGGTGTATTACACCGACATGCACAAGCAATCAGATGAGGTTTCTATGAGCTCGTTCAGAGTGGGTCGAGAGGGGCGAGTTGCGGCAAGATGCCTCGGTGGGGCCATTTTTCCAGGTGGTCATTTACATCTCTCCATGAACGTGTTAGATTTATACTGATGACCAGACGCGGAGAAAGAGCCCTGTCACAGATCTGCTGTTGCCACCTCTAACTCGGATCTCTCTGGGAGCGGCTGCTCCCGCGGCAGGGCGGGCAGGGCAGCGGGCAGGGCAGGGCAGGGCCGCCTCCTCGGCGCAGGGAGCGGGGGCCACAGGGCTGGGCAGGGGCTGCAGCCAGACGTGCACCCGTGAACTGATCCACAGGGAGCACGGAGCACCTCATGGCTTTGTATCAAAAAGTTACACCTAGAAAGCGTCTTTCTTGTTGAGAAAGAATTTGCGTGCGGTTTGCGTGGGACCCTTACCCTCTGCCCTCCGAGCCCTCCGAGCTCTGTCTGGCCGAACATATTTTATTCCCCTTGGGGAGGCACAGCAGCTCGTATAAAAAAGACATTGTTGTCTTTGGAGAGCCCTGTGCGCACTTTCAAAAGCTGATTCTTGAGTTCCCAGCCCCCGCAATCCAGTTGATGAGGAAACGCTCTGCGGTCTTGGTGGCACCGTTTCCATTGGGATTGGCACCATTTGATTGACAAAGTCTCCCATTCTTCCACCTCTCGAGTGTTATCAAAAGGATTGTGTGGGGTCAGAAGCTATTGAAGGGACGTCCGTGTAGCCGCATTTCTGCAAACACGGGGTGAAAACCGTGCCTTTCTCATGAAAATGCTTCCACCAGGCAGAACGCATCTCATCTTCCTTGCTCTCCTCCTTAGCATTTCTTTTTAACTCGAGTGTTTTACTGAGCAGCATCACCAGGTAAACGAGTATTTCGCTCAAGGCAGCCTAGGCAGGTCTCTGTCGGGACGGCCACCCTCCCCGGAAGCTGGGAGCAGCCATCTCTGGCAGACGAAACTCCGGTGGAGGGTTTGGAAGAAAAAGGAGAGTGCAGGGAGAGGATACCAGCGAGGAAGTTTTCTCGCCCGTTGTCCATGGTCTGACTTGCCCCGTTTTAGCTCATTTGGGGCGGGAAAGCAGGTGCAGAGGCTGACCTGTTTCCTTTACACCGCGTCCATCTAGCCCGGCTAAAAAGTAGCTAGACGTAGGCGCGCCGGTGTGCTCCTAACTCAGCGGTCAGACAAGCCCAGGAGAGTTTCACCCGCTCCCCAGCAAAGGTGAACGAAGCGCTCCCTCATTACCTTCCCTCTACCAGACCCCGCGCAGAGCCAAGGGCCGACTCGCTCGGGATACCCTAACCGAGCAGTGTTTCGGAGGCGATTTAACCTGCGCTCATGCGAGTGAGAGGATAAATAAGCTCTGGCAGGCGCAGCCGGCGGCCAAAGGGTCGCTCGGGCGGCGCTCCGGGGCCGCGCAGGGCGGCGGGAGCCTCGCCCGCCCGCCCGCGTGTCCGAGCGCCGCTCCGCGCTCCCGGAGCCGCTGCTCGGGCCTACCCGGCTGCCCCACCTCGCACTCTTGTGGATGGGAACCGAGTCTCTGCTCCTGCCCCACAAATTGCGCGGTCACTTGCCGCCTTTCGCCTCTGATTAAAACCGACTGAGCCGTCGTTTTGGTGGATCCTGCAGTATTTAATTTTTTTACCTTCCATCCACCCCCTTCTTTTAAAGGTTCATGAAAGAGGCATGGGAATTGAGTGTCTGAGAAATTCGGGGTAAAAAAAACAACCTCAAACCCCAAGCAATCAAACCACTACGGCAAGGTCGAGTCTCTCTCTCTGTGTGGGAACAAAACCAAAGACCATACTCAAAAATATGCGCAGAAAGGGGAAAAACCGGGGCGAGGGAGGGGGGTGCGGGGGGAGGGTGTTGGGGGGGCGTGTAGTGTAAAGAAATGTTCCAGAGATCTGGATAGATAAGATTGAAAGGTTTCAAAAGAAAAGAGGAAAAATAAGAGGTAAAAACCAAACGCCTTTCTAGCCCAAAGTCGCCCTTCTCTGCCTTTGGTGACCCAGCAGACTCACAACCAGCCCACTTGGGGTATTCAGCCTTGAGGGAACTAGTGCCGAAAGAAGCAGCTGAGATGATGTAAGAGAGCTGGAGGCCTGATTGAAGGAAAGTTCCCCCGATTATATTTGTGTGGAAAAGCTCACCTCTTGCAGAGCTCTAAAGTGTAATCAAGACTGAGGCTTACACTTGAAGGATGTTAACTCTCATACGGGAACCTACTTTCTCCTAAACGGTTTCTTGCCTAGTGAATGAGAGCCTCCCAATTGAAGCAAAATGATCCTTATGTACTAATATCAAGCACAGCCACAAAGCGACCGGCTATTTATGCTGCCACTTTAGACAAAGATATTTAGTTATTCCCGGGTAGCAAGTGCACTTTTGCATTTTTAAGCACAAACCAGCCGAGCACAAACATATTTACAAGTGCAATTACTAAATAGTTACTTGACACTTCAGAGTCCCAGGGTTAACTGTACCTTCGCTGTAATTTTCTTAATATTCAGGTAATCGCTGTATTAAATTGTGGTTGTCAGGGCCGTAGGCCGGGGTGTGAAACACTCAGGGGAGGTTTCTCTCCTCCGCCCGGATCACCCCGAAATATAAGCTTTGGAGACACTAGGTGTTGGAAGATTTCTTCAAAGACCCGAGTGACATTAGCTACTGGCTGCCTGTACGTGTGCGTGTGGCTGTGAATGGATCGCTTTTGTTTTCACACCGGATCCGAGAACAGATCCGAAAGTGCCAGAAATTGCAGTTTATTGGAAACTACAGGGAATTCATTGGCAAGGTCGTGTAGCAGATGACCGAAGAGGTCTTCTCCATCCAGCTCCCGTGCTGTATAAATAACCTTAGAAAGCAGCTTCAGCTTCAGAGGGACCACGAGAGACTGTGAGAGTCTTTGCCTTTGAGAATAACAAGCGACATTTTGCGCTAACCTATTTTTCATCGGTCTCTCGTCCCAGGCAATTAAATTACTGCTTGATTTTGCAAACTTGTGTCTTCCACCCCTCTCTGAGATATTAAAAAAAAATCCCAAGCTGAAAGGAATTTGTAGGTTTAGGGAGACAAACGAGCCTTGCACTGAGTGTCTTAGGAGATATAGAGAGTGTTCCCGAGATGCGAAACCCCAAGCGCTTGTTCAGCCCCAGCCGGCCGGGGCATCTGACAAGCCAGTGCGGGGAGTGCGGGGCGCGGGGAGCTGTGGCCCGGAGAGAAACCTCTGCCCTCCGAAGAGTTGTCCTCCCGGCGGCGGGGCTCCTCCTGGACCAAACTTAGTGGGGGAAGAGGGAGATTCTGTCCTTTGGCGTGCTGGCATTCCACCCCGTTTCCCCAGCTCTCACAAAGGCTGGGCTGACAGCCTTGCCACCCGGGAGCTGTTTTTAAATCCTTTCACCCACTCAAATGGTGGTCTTTTTTTGCTTTGCCTTCCATTTCCCGTCCACGATATTGTCACCCCGAGGAAAAAAAAAAAAAAAAAAAAAAAGAGTTGTGCTCACGGGGGTCTTTCTTTCTTTTTTTCCTCTCTTTCCCGTCCTCTCTGTCTCTCTCTTTTTTTTTTCTTTTTTTTTTTTCCTAAAGACATAAAAAAAATTCTGACAAGTAAGACTTAAAGGTGTTTACCTTGTCATCAGCATGTAAGCTAATTATCTTGGGCAAGATGTAGGCTTCTATTGTCTTGTTGCTTTAGTGCCTATGCCCCGCCTCTGGTGGCAGCCTAAAACCTGGCGTCTGGCTAAAACAAACGAAAGGCAGCCCTGAGCCTCCACTCAATCCAATTAAGGCGGACTTCGTCCACTCGGTTACGTGTACATCCAACAAGATCGGCGTTAAGGCAACACCAGAATATCTGGCAAAAAAAAAAAAAAAAAAAAAAAAAAGATTTGCCTCCCCTTCCTTTTTTTTTTTTTTTTTCCCCAGCCGCCGAATCATGTCGATGAGCCCAAAGCATACGACTCCTTTCTCAGTGTCTGACATCTTGAGTCCTTTGGAGGAAAGCTACAAGAAAGTGGGCATGGAGGCCAGTAACTTGGGGGCTCCCCTGTCAGCCTACAGACAGTCTCAGGTTTCTCAGCCGGCCATGCAGCAGCACCCCATGGGCCACAACGGAACAGTGACTGCCGCCTACCATATGACAGCGGCAGGGGTCCCCCAGCTCTCCCATGCTACGATGGGGGGCTACTGCAATGGGAACCTGGGCAACATGAGCGAGCTGCCGCCTTACCAGGACACCATGAGGAACAGCGCTTCGGCGACAGGATGGTACGGCACCAACCCGGATCCCCGCTTTTCCTCAAGTAAGTCGGCTCGGGGCTGGGTGGCCGAGGGGGGCTTGCCGCGCAACTGCCCCGACACACCGCGGGCAGAAGGCACGGGGGGTCCGCGACAGGGCAAAAGTCGGTCTCAAACCCAGACGCGTCCCCCAAACCCCAAATTCCTTCTCCTGCCCGAGAATCGTACCCGGTCTTTCCATCCCGGCTGGTCGCACGTCAGCCTCCCGCGGCTGCTTTTGCGGGGCAAGGGGGTTGGAAGCCCGGCTGTGGCGGGGAGCGGGAGCCTGGCTCTCGCCGTCCAGCGGGGCGGGAGCGTCGCGGCCCGGGGTACCAAAGGGAGCCGGCGGTGCCCGTCCGCCTGCGCGCCGCCCGGCACCGGGCGGGCGAGGGGGGAAGCCGGAGGCGCCGGGGCCGCGTCCCGGGGAGCGGCAGGGGAGCGAGCGGCAGAGTCCTCTTCGGCCGGCGCCGGCGGAGCCGCTGTCCGCGGCTGCTCCCGCCGCGGCTGTCACTTTAGGTACTTTCCTGGCCGTGCCCCGGGCAGGACGAGGGGTGAGTGGTCGCCCTTATTCACCGGGGCTGGGCCGGGCGAGAAGGGGGCCACCGCTCTCCCCAGGGACGTGAGCCGCTGTTTAGAAGCGCGGGTGCCCGAGGCCGCGGCCGGGGCTGGGCTGCCGGGGGGCTGCGGAGCTCCGCTGGGGGCAGGCGGCGGCGGGGGCTGCCGGAGCGTGGGGCCCCACTCGGGCCGGGCCGGGCCAAGCCGAGCCGCCTAAAACGTGCCGCCTTCTCCCTTGCAGTCTCCCGCTTCATGGCGCCGTCCTCGGGCATGAACATGGGAGGCATGGGCAGCCTCGGCTCCCTGGGAGACGTGAGCAAGAGCATGGCCCCGCTCCAGAGCACGCCGCGGAGGAAACGGAGGGTCCTTTTTTCGCAGGCCCAGGTTTACGAGCTGGAGAGACGTTTCAAGCAACAAAAATACCTCTCCGCCCCGGAGAGGGAACATTTAGCCAGCATGATACATCTCACCCCGACTCAGGTCAAAATCTGGTTCCAGAATCACCGCTACAAGATGAAACGCCAGGCCAAAGACAAGGCTGCGCAGCAGCAGATGCAACAGGAGAACGGCTCCTGCCAGCAGCAGCAGTCTCCCAGAAGGGTGGCAGTGCCAGTGCTTGTGAAGGATGGCAAGCCCTGCCAAGCAGGCTCCAACACACCCACAGCAGCTATCCAAAGCCATCAGCAGCAGGCAGCTACAACGATCACAGTGGCTACCAATGGCAACAGCCTCGGACAGCATCAGAGCCACCAGACAAACAGTGCGGGGCAGTCTCCAGACATGGGACAGCACTCGGCCAGCCCTTCCTCTCTGCAGAGCCAAGTCTCCAGTTTGTCTCACCTAAACTCTTCTACTTCTGACTATGGCACTGCCATGTCTTGCTCCACCTTGCTATACGGTAGGACCTGGTAAAAGGATTAAACAAAGAAGAGGGGAAAAAAGGCAAAAAGAAAAAAAATCCAACAAATTTTCCCAGTTACACAAATCTCTGTCCTCTCCAAACTACTGTGTGCTTTTTTCTTCTTTTTTTTTTTCTTTTTTTTTTTTTTTTTTTCTTTTTTTTTTCTTGTCAATGCTCTTCTCCCTTTCCCCCGTTTTACTGAGTGGTCTCTGAGGACCTCTAAGAGAGAGACACTTTTTTTGTTCCATTTTATTGTTACTGTTGATGGTTTTGGGTCTTTATGTTTTTTCTCCCCCAAAGTTGTCCTATGGGGTGTATAAAAATATTCAGACTAATAACCATGGAACAGTCTGCAGAAAGGGGACCATCTTTAGGCATGGTCTGAAGACTTGGATATCAGATGTACACTTTGCCAGCGTCTAGGACTTGCATGTAAATACAGAGATTTTGGGGGATGGGGTGGTTTTCCCCCCCAAAAAACGCATTCGCGTCACCCAGACACAAGAAGCAGCTTCCCCCTCCCCGGTGTCTCCCAGCCCGCCGCCAGGGCCAGCGGATGGAGACGTGGAGTCATCAAAGGCTTGGCTTTTATTTTCCTCCTTACGTTTGATGTGAACCTGTAGCTGTATAATGCTGTCAAAAGTTGGACTAAACCCATAGTTTTTAGTAGCCTGTATATTTTGTTGTAAAAAGAAAAGGAAAAAAATACAATCAACCAAACCAACCCCAACCCCCACCTTTTTTTATGGACACTGATCACCCCGTCGTAAATCCTCCGGCAGTTTGTTATTTGCGCACGCCGCCTTTTCCTGTTGTAACTTATGTAGATATTTGGCTTAAATATAGTTCCTAAGAAGCTTCTAATAAATTATACACATTACGAATATTCTTTTTTATTTCCCCCTTTGGTTTCCTCTCCCGACGCTCCTATCCTTACATCTTTCTCCTTTTTTTTTCCCCTTCCCTCCCCCCCCCAACCCCCGCCCCCCCTTTTTTTAACTTCTTGGTGGAAAAACAAGCCGGGATGTTGTGAGAGCCCGGAAGGCCCCTGTCCCTCCCAGGGCCCAGACCCTATTCCCAAAGGAGAGCTGGCCAGAGGGTTAACGGGATACAGGATCAATCCTCAGCGTGCAAACAGGACAAGCAAACGCGTGGGATTCACGAACTCGAGACCGAAGGAATCGAGTCCAAATTCATTAGCCCGATTATTTTTTGGGGGATGAGGGTGGGGGCGGGGGGCACCTCAGCGACTTCTTGCTAGAGAAAGCAAAGTATTCCGGGACTAGAAATTCAAATGCCAAAGGCACGGAGGAGAAAGAAGGTAAAAGTCTAACGCCATTAGAAAAAAATAAAATAGCGAAGAACCTGCTGTCAGTATAGAACGTGAGTCCAATTTAAAGTGTCCAGTTTTAATACCTTGTAAGAAAAAAAAAAAAGAAAGATAATTTCTACCAGGTTTTCCTATGTACTTGTATTTTAAGGGAAGTACAGTCACCTTATTTATAATCAAAATAAAAAGATAGTTTATTGTGTACGACACGTAGTTTGAATTAACTTTCTTTATCAGGCTGTGTTTCATTTTCTACATTTCCATATATTTAATTTTGTACATATCCAACCCCACACGCCCGCACACGGCCGCGCAGGTTCGCCTGCAGAGCCCTCGCCACTGCTCATGCGGAGGTCAGCCGCACGCTGCGGCTCGGTGGAGCACAGACGGGCTGCGCTTGGTCCATTTGGGTGCTGGTTTTCGTGTCGCATTGTTTTTCTAAGAGGGAGTTAGTTTGTTTGTTAGCTTGTTTGTTTGTTGGGGGTTATTTCGTGTAGCCATGTGGGAAGTTTGTAAAGAAGGAGATGAGGAGAAAGTGCGTGCGCGCACGTGGGTGGGTGCGCATAGGTGCGCGCCGGGCTTAGGCACAGAACGTAAATATTATCGGTAATGCAAGGCGGTTAGACGGTAACTTTTCTGTAAATATATAAAGTATATGAAGCTAAACAGCTCGTATCTGACGAGTTCTAAATCCCAGTAATTCTCTATTTTTCAGGTCCCAAATATTCCTTTTGTGAGTGTAGCAAAATAAGAAGTATCCCCCTTCTAAAAGACCTCGTAGCATGTTTTCCTTTGCATCTGCTGCTCGGTTTCGTTTTTTATTTCCAAATCCATAGAAAGCGACCGCAGTCATTGAAACCCCTCGGAATTACAAAGGTGTTACAAAATAATAATATTTTTGAATTGAAAGGAAGCAGGTTGCCTGGGATGGAAACAACCCAACTTCCAATTTAAGTAGCAGCTTTTGAAAGCTCCAGTTCTTTATTTATACAAGATAGTCGGTGTTAGTCGGACACCAAGTGCTAGTCTGGCTGGAGAAAAAGGGAAGTACACGGAAGAAAAAAAAAAGTATCGGATTCTTTCTGACCCCTTCCCCCTTATTTCTAACTGGAGGACATCACGTGTGTCAACAGGAATTTCGAGACCTTTCATTCTTTAGGTTATGTCCTAATTTATACAGCGACGTTCTTAACCACCCCAAAGATTATTCAATTTTTTTTGTTCTTCTTCTGCGCAGAATATTCATTTCAGATCTATAGCATCGTGTTAAGCATGGCAGGGGGTGGGTGAGTGGGGGGCGGCAGAGTGTCTGGAGCCTAGTGCTGTTATTTCTGCTTAAAGAAGAAAGTGTTGGACATTCCTGGTCCGTGGTGCAGAGCTGCCAGCTTCCGCGGAGGAAGCGAGAGCAGGGTTAACTTTGAGGTTCTTTAAGGATTTTTTCAAAATTAGGGTTAGTTTCTCCCGGAGTTTATACGCAAGACCGAGGGAAAGCGCTCCGGTTAAGTCGACATTTCCCTTTCATATGTAATTAATGTGCGTTCTTTCAAACCTGGGAACGTTCAAAAGTGAGGAGCACCGAAAGGCATTAATACAGCCGAGAAATACTACAGCCCCCGCCCCCGAATATTGGAGTTAGCATGTTTGATACAGATCCAGTCAGTGACTTTTCATTATAGACTTCGGGGGAAATAAAGTAATTTTATTGTGTCTCGACAACCTCATAAACACATATTTGGTGGTGGGTGTAATTACTGTAATGGATTATTATGTACACTGACTTATCTTTCTTAAACTAGATTTAGTTTCGATTAAATAAACTCGTTTCCACTTTGTCTGATGTCGGCTTAGTTTAAAGTCTGTTTACTTGTTCCACAGAAAGGTGAATTCATCTCTTTATTAAGCACTAGAGACCGAGCAAACACAGTTCAAACTGTATTTACATATCAATCAGGAGAAATGCAAACAAACTGCTCTTTAACAATTTTTATAGAGTTTTTTATGACATTGTGATACTGCCTTTTATCATATTTTTTTTTAGTAAACTAGTTATGCCTTGATTAGGGTGAAGATATTTGAAGGGAGGGGTGTAAATACAGTTTAGTCTCCAGTCTCCCTTGAGAACACTTATGAGAACTTAGTTACTGTATAGCTTTTAAAAATTGAAATTAAAATATGTTCCTCCATCTAAACTCCTGCTTCTTCCAATATGCTGGTTTCCAGTCTCCGGTAATCAATGCAGAACTTGGATAATGGGATGGCAAAGGGGAGGGGCAGCATGATTCAAATCTGAAATGATGGAAGAGACGCACGTTTCCCAATATAACTGCTTTATCCGCGCTAGACCATGGGCACCCCGTATTTTGAGAGATAAAAGGATCTAGTGAAGAATGGCTATTCCCTCCCACTCCACCACTGCCTGGCACTACTAGTAAGCGTAGGAGAATCACGGAGGGCATTTTTTCCTGCTGTAAATAGGAATTCATTCTTAAGTTCCATGAAGTGTGCATGAAGTGGCACAGCAGGCTGTGGGAATAAAAAAAAAAAAAAAGAAAACAACAAAAAAAAGAAAACAACAACAAAAACAACCCCAAACTAAACCCCAAACGAAACACAAACCCAAACAAACAAACAAACAAAAAAATCCCAAACTCTAGCAAAACCACATCACTGCTACGGCCAGAACAGCAACAATATCAGAAGTCTTGTTCATATAGGCTGCTTCATTTCAAAACGGGCTCTGGAGCCGGGGGCGGCAGGGCTTGCCCCGGGCTCTGCTGCGGTGCCGGTAGCAGCGGACGGGCGCGGCGCGGTGTCACTGTACCCACGGAGAGGCAAGGGATGAGGAGCTGATCCAAAAGTACATTGCCTGCATCTCGGTTCAAAAGGCAGTGCAGGACCTTAAGACGGTGTTGAAAGTGCGGATCCCAAACAATGTAATCTGAGACAGCCCTGAGATGACACCAAGAAAAGTTGCCACGGCTGGGAGGGGAGGGAAAAAAAAGTATTTTAGGAGTTTTGTAGCGCAGCGCAGGTAAAGGGGCCTCGCCGGGAAGACAGCCCCTGTTCAACTTTTCGTGACCGCTGCCTTTAGCCTATACAAAGGGGATCTGGAGTTAAAGACTGAGTGACTTCTGAAGAATTTAAGTCCTTTCATAGCCGTGTCGGGAGCAAAGCTGAGAATTTTTTTCTCTGTCTGACCCGCTGTTCCTCTCATGATCCCCATCAGGGGGGAAAAAACCCCTCAAAACTCTAAGTTAATGATAATACTGTTTATATGTATCAAATGTGTACAGACATCTGACCCAGTGCGGCTGCTCCTATGAGATAGAGAGACGACTGTCCCTGGCAAAATGGTGAATAATATGAAATTACTTTTCTTCCCCCCCTCTCTCTTTTCTGGCTGCAAGCACATTAGGGAGCAGGTAAGGTCAAAGTTTTCTATATCCTATTTCTCTCAAAGGCTTCTGGTCAGTGTTATAAATAAGATGGTGTAAAAGATGTATTGATGTAAAAAGAAACTGAAATTCGTTTTGAAGCTTAAAAGAACTTACGACAGAAAAAAAATCATGGGAAACCTATAAATTAAAACATAAAATATAACATTTAATCTTCGATGTAAAGACCTTTGTTAGAGGGGGGCGAAGAGGGAAATAGTTTTGTTTTTTTTTTACCATGACACGGATTGAGAAGGAAAAACATCTACAAATGGCCGAATGCATTACTTCCGAAAGACAGTGTAAATCTACTGTCCTGAGCTAGCGTATAGAAACGGAAAAAGAATGAAAATATATATTCTAAAAATATTTACCAAGATACTTACGTCTGTTTTAACTGGCTGGCTCCATATCTCAGGTTAACGACTATATCTGAATGAGATGACAACTTTTTCTCAAAAATGTTTCTATTCACTAAACACAGCGGGACTTTCGGAGTAATTTTAAATTATTTTGTAGGTTGTGCTTCTTTAGCGAGTGAATTGACATGGCAGGTTTTAGTGATCATACATGACTTATTGAATTGATTCAATGAGAACTCCCCATATCATTCTGAGTAGCGCTTCATCAATACAGGGGCTCCTTAAAGTGTAAGGAGTAAAGGAAAAGAATAAAGCGCGTGTTCACGAGGTGGGTTGGTTTGCGGGGTTCTTGGGGAGGAAAGGGGGCTTTGTTTGTTTGGGTTTGGGTTTGTGATTGCGGGTTTTTTCGGGTTTCTTTTTTTGTTTTTGTTTTTGGTGGGTTTTTTTTTTCCCCTTTTTAAATTGGAGGATAGTTGCATTGCTTAGAAAACTGAACAAAGTATGAGATTGTCACTTCCATTTGTTCTGAACTCACCGGAGTTCTTCTCGATCAAGCATATTTGGGCAAGTAATAACGTGCGACAAGTAATAATGTGCGACAAGCATATTTGGGCAAGTAATAAGGCGACAAACTTACAAACACCTGGGATCGTAAGGGGAGCAGACTATTTTGCTTCACATCAAAGGTGTTACTGAAGTGGCTGAATAATTTCAGCGTGTTACTGACCTAATAATGTGAATCTGGGACACAATTTTTTCCAAGTTCCTCTCGCTGCATTTGTTTGTTAAACTTTTTGTTTTCAGTGCTGCTGCTTCTCAGAGAAGCTCTTAAAATAATACCTTTAACTTCACCACCTTCTTGGTCTCTGCTTTTGCTCTTACACTGGGCGTTACTTAACAAACGTACTGTTGCTACTGCGAACTAGGGTGCTCGGAGCTCGTCCTCTGCACCTCTATCTGCATTAGTTCACTTCAGAGAGAAAAAAACCATATGGATGGCCGATGCGGAGCGCTTAGTCTACACGTGTGCGTCTATACACGCATTATAGCTATAGATGTGTACGTCTGATAAGTGTACCTAAGAGCTGATGTGCACGGCAATAACTGTGGAATCTAGGGAGCAGAAGCAGGCAGGAAAACTCTTACTTTGAAGAAGCACTGCCCGCCGGCCCGTGTCTGCCATCCGCTCTTAATTTTACAGTACGGAGACCCTCCCGCAACTTTCCGCCTCGGCCCACCGGGGCTGCCCCGCCGGAGGGAGCGGAGCCGCAGCGCCTGAGCCGGGCCGGCTTCCCCAGAGCGCCGGTGGAGCCCGGCGGGGCGCCCGCTGCGCGTCCTCCCTGCCCGCGCCGCCTGCCAGGAATGCCCAGCTCGGTCACAGCTGCCGCCGGCGCTCAGGTCTCGGTTCCCCGTCGAGGGGAGCGGGGTCGATCCTGCCCTTTGCCAGCGGGCTCTGCACCCCGGCCGCGGGGTCCCTTGCGTGCCGAGGACAGGCTCTGACACAGCCCCGAGGCTTTGCTGCCCTCGCGAGCCGGCTGCAACCCAGCGGGGTTCCTCTCCCGGGGGCCACAGCCGGTCGAGAGCAGCGATTGTCTCCCTCTGCACTCTCTTAATGCCGACTATGGCAGGCTCTGCCTGCGCTGCCAGGCTGCCAGGCTGCAGGTGCTGTCGGGCAGACCCAGCTGTGCGCACCCACCGCCCCTCTCGTCCTTGGCACTGGGGCGATGCCCAGGCGGGAGGGCTGCAAACGTCGGGCCAGGAACCCCTTTGACTTTCGTCCAAGCGATGCTCCCAAACGCCCTGACAAGGTGTTGACCGCCTATGGCGCCTTGCCGTAGCTAGGGCGAGTGGCATGGGGCTCGGGGACCCGTCACTGCAACACACACCACACTTGCCTAGCGGGGTAAATGGCAGGGAAGTGCGTGGCACCTCCACGGTAACCCAAAAAAGATCGAAGACCGGATGCGGCGGACGAATTTACGTCTTCCCAAAGGTACTGTGCGAGTGCGGCAAGGACGGAGGATAGGTCCCAGCACTGTCATCTTCTGCGCTGCCAGGAGTTTCCTGTGGCAGCCACTTTGGAGGGACTCTGCCGGGTGGTACCGGGCCGCCGCTGCCTTCGCGGCGCTCGACGGATAGGCGGGCCCGACCCCTGTCTGCCCGGCCAGCCCGGCCGCGGGGGCTCCCCGCGCCCCGCCAGGCACCCCCACCCCATCCCAGCTCGGGTTGCGTTTGGTTGCTTTAGGTGGGGCAAAGCAGCTCCCGAGGGAGCACCTGAGAAAGTTTGGGCGAGCAGAGGCGGGACGATGGTGGGTGGGAGCGGGGCAGCGCGGACGTGCAGGGCTGCTCCCCTCCCCCCAAGGGGGCGCGGCGGGGGAACCCCTCTTCCTGCCACCGATTTTTCTCCCCAGGGGGAGGGAAGCTGTCCGCTTTCTGCTCGGTCTAGATACCTCTTTTCTCTCATCGTTTTTTAATTACTTTTCCGAATTCGAATGGATATTCTTCGGGAGATATGACAGGGTTAAAAGCTCTCATTACATGTCAATAAGATAAACCTTTGCATGGAGGTTGTCCCCATTCTTCAGTGTGCGGGCAATAGCTGTTGCTGCCTGGCTCTGACTTTTCCATGGACACACATACACAATCTGCTTGTCTTTAAATATGTCTTCCGCTCTCGAGGCGGAACCCAGACCTGGCAACCGTGTTGTCCCGTGGGGCTCGGGAGGGTGCTGGTGGATCGTGTATTTTGTGCTCGGTGTCACGGGGAGGCTGTGCGTGGCGGTGGCGGAGCGCCGAGACACGCTGCGCTTGTGGCAGTGGCGAGGCGCTGGAGCTGCGCTGCCGTGGGGAGGCCGGGCGGGTTCTTGTCGTGGAAGTCTGGGCACGGCGTGGGCTGTGCACAGAATAGGCTCCGCGGTGGCGGCTGTGTGTGTGTGTGCGCGCAGGGGAGTGTATGTGTGTGTGTGTGTGTGTGTGTGTGTTTGTGTCAGTGCATCGCCTTTCCACAATGGTAGTGTAATTATCTAGCTGAAACATTCACAAATGGCAAAAAGTTGCAAAATAGATCGACCTCCCTGAGATGAGAAGGAGCCAGTTACAGAGCTGTGCAACCATCATGGTTTTTTTCAATACATTTTATACAAGAGGATCTAGCGAGTGATTCCGATTCAATACACATAATCAGTTTGGAAGTCCTATTTCCATTTGAAAACAGGCCTATTTGCAATCATGAGGGCCGGACACGCTATAAGATACAGGACGCATTCAGAGTAGGTGGTAGGTGAGAGAATCTACAAACAAGCACCAAATATTTTCTTCCTGCTGCAGACCATTTTTTTCCACGATGGTATTAATCACAACGTATTTTTGATCTATTTTTTTAACATATCCTTTAATTGCTTTAGAAAGCAAGGTTTTGACCTACAGAGAGAGTCCCGGTGGAAAACACACACACACACACACACACACACACACACACACACACACAGAACAAAAGCCCACCAAGTAAAAATAATGATTGGAAAAGCCTGTTGATTGTCCTATCAATCGCTTAGGGTTAACAGTCATTTAATCAAAAATTTACCAGGTAAATAATCCCTAGGAAACGATCATTTTTTTTTTTTTTTAAATAAGGCCCAAAGGTGGGACAGGTGCAGGGGGTCTTAAGAGGAGCTACCACCCGCCAAGCCCAGAGTCTGGCACCGAAGCCGGCTCTCCTTCGGAGGAGCCCCATCTGCCGGGGCCAGGACCCAGGGCAACACACGCACCCGCCCGCGGGTGCCGAAGCAAACCGAGACTCCCCGCGGTCGTGGCCCTCGAGAGCCGCGACCCGTCCTGCTGAGAGGGTGGGGAAAAGGATGCACAAAAGTCAGACCGCAAAGCTTTGGGGTGATGCGGTATCAGGGAGGGCAGACCCCCTCTCTCACCTCGTCCCCCCACCCCTCCCGCAGCCATCCCTTCTCCAAGCAGGCACCGCACTTCCCCGCCTCTTCTTGCTCTAGAGCAGTTTTTCTTATTCCTCAAGTACCCGTCGCCAGGAGAAAGCCAGGAGGCCTGCGCGTCCTCCACCATAATTATCCCGCCGATAGAAACGGGCAAGAAGCCGAGGCTCGCCTGGGGCAACCCAAAGGCGGAATACAGGCGCTCCCAGCCCCGCGCGCAGTGAATTAATCGGCGTTTCCCATTTCCCTCCTTTACGTGTTTTTGCGGCGGTGCGCACAGCAGACAGCGCGCCGGAGTTGCAGGAAGCGGCCCGGCCCAACCCGGCCCCGCCCGACCCTTCGCCCTGTTCTCTGTTTGGATTTTGAAGGCAGACACTTGTTTCTTATAGTTAAATAGCGTTCCCGTCCCAGTCACAGCAGTCCTGCTTTCCCGGGCTCCCACCCTCCGCCACACTGTTTTATTCTCTTCCACTCTAAAACACCAAATCAGCTGTCGGGAAGGGCGGGGGGGCGGATATGGTAAATAAATAAATATTTGAATAAATAAGGCAATGTCGTAGAAATCTGAATTAGCCCTACAAGAGGCACAAACTGTTATTACTGACTTGCAAGCTACATGCACACTGACGAGGACGACAGGTGGATTTGCGCGGAGCACCGGGGCTCGTCCCGGGGCTCGTCCCGGGGCTCGTCGGGCCCGGCACTCCCCCGCTGGCTGGATCCGCCGGAGGGGCAGCTCCGGACAGAGCTCCGGGACCCGCTGCTCACCCAGCCCCTTCTCACTCCGTTCCCCACGACCGGCAGCCCCTCCTTCTCCGTGCTTGCTAATAAAGAGCCGGGAAACTTCTCTCCACTGGGATTTTTAGTTTGCTTACTCCAGCCCGCCAAGGAAGACCCACATTCCTCCCTCCGCGCCAGTTCTTTAGGTTTGAGCCCTAATTAGGACTCGGGCCAGACAGCCCGGCAAGGGGCCGGGTGATGGAGGCCCCGAAAGGTACTTTGAACAGAGTCTTCCCCGGCCCAAGGTTTCACAGCGACAAACCTATTCTGTCCTGTCCCTCTTTCAAAAAAAAAAAACAAAATAACCAAAAGGCTGGGCACTGATCACTCGTGGGACCCTTCCTATGACCAGCCGAGCAACGGGGACAGGGAACTTCTCCGGGCTGGCTTCACATTTATGATAGAAATTTGGTCGTGGGGAGAAGCTGCTAGCCAGTTTCTAGAAGGAAGGGGCCCTCGGAGCCGGCGAGCGAGGGGCGCCGCGGGGCTCCGAGCCGCAGCGCTCCGCGCCGCTCAGCGGGGATTGCCACTTGCTGAGCCCAAGCAGAGCTTCGCGGTGGCCTGCTGTTTCCAAGGGAGAGCTGATTTCCCCCTGCCCAGTGGCTGGAGCTGATTCACCCACGAAGATCACGGGGTGGGGAAGTGGGTATGGGGTGCGAAAAAGGAGAAAGGAAAAGGACGAACTCGTCTTAGGAAAAGTTACTTCCCAGCACAAATACCGATGGTTTTATTCATGCGACGTGTCCCACCAAAATATATGTGATAATCATGGGGTGCCAGAAGTAGATTTTGGGCCCACGTGTTTTTCTCCTCTCCTTAAGACATCCAGTTGAATCGCGCCGAATTTCTCGTCACCTGGGAAAAACACTCCAGGGTTCTCAGCAGAACAGGGAAACGACTCCGATTCGATTTCCTTTTTTACGCAATTCCCAAAGAACAGTCTAGTTCTTTGTGCGTGTGTGTGTGTGTGTGTGTGTGTGTGTGTGTGTGTGTGTGTGTGTGTGACCAAAATCCAGAGATATATTGGGGGTCAAAACTTTACCCACATCGGTAACAGTCCCGAACTAGGAAGACAAGTTACCCCCAGAAGCATCGCGTGTTTTCACAGTCTCTTATTCCAGTTGTAATTTAAGAACTACTCCCACCCCCATGTCCACCGCGCTTCGGCAAAAGGAACAGGCGAACGTTTTAGGAACAGAAGCGACCTAAAAATTAGTTATGCTACAAGTGTATGTGTGTGTACTGTGTTAATGCAGACCTTCTGCAAAATCGTGGTGTATGCATATACTCAGGTGTGTGTAGATGCGTCTTCGCAGGAGTGTGTTCGTGTAGAAAAGCGTTTATTTTCCTGTTGAGTTATTCAAACGTACAATAGAGAGCCGCACTAAATCAGGTTGAGATTTGCCGGGAGATAGGGTTAATTCAGTATACAGAGAGCTATGAGGGGAAAAAAAGGTCATTAAACCCAAAACTTATCACAGGGTCATAGAAAAAGCTGTGTATTTCTGTGTATCGCTTGCCAAAGTGCAGACGGACTTTTTATTCTTCTTTATTTACATATTCGTTTGATTTAAATATTCACTCCTGGACAGTGGTCAGACTATCGATGGGATGGACGTATTCCAAGGCATTTTGAAAAGATACCAACCGTTGTTTTAAGGTCCCTGCACGGGTTTTTAAATGAGGCAACAGGGAAGAAAAGAAAAGAAAAAAAAAAAAAAAAAGAAAAAAAAAAAAAAGAAAGCAAAACGGCACTCGTCCAAATGACTAACATTAAAAGAAAAAAAATCTGTTGCTAATATTTCAAAGAACAAAGGGATGGATAATTCTTATGGTCAATGAATACAAACTAAATACCAAAGCATCTTCAGGAATAAAAGAGAGCATATGATGGATTTCATTAAATATTTCACATTTAAAAAATTATACCTTTTATATGTACTTGTCCTTAACCTTTAAAAGGAACTGCTGTAAATACAAGATCCGTACTTTCTCTAATAGATTTTAGTAGGAGCTGGTGACAGAGAACTGATTTCTTTTCTATTAGGCTTTAGTACATCTTTGTTGAAGGCCTGCAGAATGACCAGGGATTAGATTTGCATCTCTTAGACTCCCTGTGTGGTCTTTGTAAGGAGCTTGTAACTGTTAAAAATGACTTGTTAGGAAGCGTGTGGGCTCTCATCTCTTTGCTTTTGACAGAATGATTGTGAAATTCAGATTGTTCTTATAGGCTTTAGCCTGCAGATTCCACCTGAGCCTTAAGCAATTAGAGCTTAATCTCAGTGCAATCATATTTGAGTTAGAATTTATTGCACTTTGTTTACTTCAATTAAAGAGCTACAGAATATTTCGGAGCAGTTTTTAAGTGATATTCTCCAGGCAATAGTTAATTTTTTCAACCCCTGAATGTTATCCTTACCGCCCCATCGCTCGGCGGTTTGGAGTGCAAAGCACTCTTCGGGTTTCCCGGGCGAAAATGAATAGGAAACAGCAGGAAAGAAAAAACAAGCTGAAATTCCTTGCGACGCGGAGGGGAGAAGATGCCTGCTGCATCCCTTTCTTCTAGGAGCCGGCGGGAGTAGTGGCTTGCCCCTTGGCCGGACCCCTCTGCCTACGAACGGGAAAACCTCGGGGCGGGAGGGGGGTGAGCCATGCCCGGGATCGGGCCCGGGCTCGCTGGCTCTGCAGCGGTGGCGGCCGTGGCTGTCGGCGCTTGCGGAGCGTGGGCCGGGTCGGTTCCCGAGGGGAGTCTCCGCTGCCCACCCCCGCCCCGCCGTGGCAGCACTGGCACGGACAGCCCGAGCACATCCCCCTGCAAGGCGGCTTCCCCAGGGCAGCCCAGCAAAGCGACACCTAACCACGCCACCTGCCTGCCGCTGGCCGAGACTTTTACTGGCAGGCTACGTTGGTGAAACGGGAAAAATACACACTCAGAGGGGTTATTTCCTCGCTCGTATGACAAGTTTCTATTTGTGTTCAGGTTTCATATGGACAGCCCGAGAGGGATGCTTTTACTACTGACATTCACATAATTACGGTTTTCAAGTGCCATCCACTCATTCCTTTCTTCTTTTTTTTTTTCCTCTTTTCTCCCCACCCCCCCAACCCCCCAATCATTAGGGCTTCTTGAAAAGTCTTTATCAAATCTCTGTGAATTTAACTCAAAACTTTTCAAAAGGCTTTAAAATTTGAGGTTATTCTGTTTTAAATCTGGGGACAATTTTTTTCTCCTCATGTGAGAGAAATATTTGCCATGGATATACTCTCAGGGCCCGATCCTTTTCCTGCTGAAGTTACTATGAGAGACCTCCTCCAGCTCTTAGCAGAATAGGATCAAGCCCTTCCATGCTAATAGAGGTTTAATAGCATCAGCACATGCCCAACAACCACCATTATAACCTTGACCCGGTCAGGTGCAATGATATTACTCCTCCTAAATTTATCCTGCATTTCCTTGGTGACAGCAAACAGCTCTCTATCACCTCTCACAACCCACAATAACCCATAGGCAGTGATACCAATAACTCACTGCTCTTTTGTTATTCTTTTCCCTAGGAAGTCTAATAAGTAATAATAGTGAAAAATAAAAAATAATCACATCCTTCATCCTATCTGCATCCTTCAGCCCCATCAGCCTGTGCTGCTCAGAATGTTTCAGCCTGATGGTGACTGCTGAAGTACTCAAATTGCCATCTTTCTAAAAATGAGCGAGTTACCTCTGAGTAGCCTTTGCCATGATGTTGAGTGTGGAATGAAGTGCTGGAGCGCAAGAGTCCCCCTGTATACCCTGCTCCATAACTGTACTGCTAGGCTTGCTCCATTTGCCCTGAAAATTTCTTTACAGGGAGCATTGGGGTAGTCTGGCATTATCACTTTAGAAACTTTGTTTCAGGCTGTTCAGCCTGACCTTTCTTTCTTGCAGGATTATTTTTAAACCTCAGATTTTTACTACTTTCTTGGACATGCCATGATTTACAGTTTGTCTTTTGCTTTCAGCCCAATAGCCACAGATGCAATTTTGCCTAACAAAACTTGATATTTACTTGAAAGGATCTATATATATTTCTGCATAATAAAGTGCCCTTCAGACCTTTCCTATAATGTGGAGATACATTTACCAAATAATCAGTGCTCTAAGAAAATAAAATAGTAGAATCCAACAATACTCTCTGCAGATTGTAGGATGCTCCAAACCAAATTATTTTAGTGCTAAAAAAAATATTTTTATTAAAATGGTGTCATGCAGGCGAAAACATTTTCTTCCTGAAACAACAAGCAATTCTTGCCTTGAAATATTGTTAAACAGATGAAACCAACTCAGGCCACAGCTTAATCTGTTTTACATCAGGCTTCAACAGAGCTGAACTAGTCAAATGACAAGACTATTTTGGTTATCAGTCCAAGAATAACCCTGTATCTCTGCTGCTCCTCATCTTTCCTCTGCTTGCAGCACCTGTGCTTGTGTGTGTGTGGCTTATTCACTGAAGGCAGACAGATCTGGACTTATGGCAAAGTAAATACAGCAAAGGTTCTACTTTGACAAAAGAAATTGACAGCTTCAATACTATCCTTGCTTGAGACAGAACCAAGAACTAGAGAAACAATGAAGGAGAGACTAAAGCTAGGAGGTAGAGGTGACACTTTTCTCAACATGCATGTATTGAAAAATGCTTATAGAAAAGGAAAAAAAAACAGGGAGAATCAGGCATTTTCTTCTAGCATTATCTCACACAGGATTAGGATAATGAGAGAGGCTGCTGTAAGAATGGAGAGCAAGCATGAAGAAACAAGCCAGAGCAATGCTAACATGCACAAAGCTCTGCAAAACCAGCATGGCATCCTGTTCTCTAAAAGACTCCAGACTTTATTAGAATTAGGAAGCAGCTGATCAGACTGTAGGCAAGTGAGCTCAATTCAGTCTATTTGAATGATTTTGACACTTCATGAAGGAAGAACAGGTTTCACAACACAGTAACACGGAAAAGTTACGTGCTGAAATCGAGGACGGAGCAAAGGGGTCTTAAGTGATAAGTCCCTGAATTATGCTAAGAGGCATACCAGCAGGCTCTTTTGATATGGAAAGTGAAATACGACCTGCAACCAACAACTTCCTAGGATGTGGAGGAAGTCTTTCCCACTAGAGAAAGGGTGGACCCAGCGTTATCAAAACCAGGTCTGTAGAGAAGTTTGAGAAAGGTCTTCAAAACATGCAAAAGTGGCCTTGTTTTCCTTGTGCTGAAATTAATGGAAAAGCTTTCTTGGCTTCTAAAGATGTAATTATGTTATTCCTTTAGTGAGTATTTTTGGGAAGCTCAGAGGTGAGAAGAGATTTGACTGCCACAGAAGCCAGTAACAGCCAGTCAAAAACCCTCAACACAGCTGCACACAGAACAATGTTTTCTTATGGAGGGTTTTTTTAAATTTTGCTTTATTCTGAAGTCCTCTGTGCTACAGGTACACTTAAGTGAAGAAGTCAAATTATGAGTTTTCCTGCTTTTTTTTTTTTTTTGCTAGGGTTGTTGTCCCAAGATCTGTCTTGGACAGATCTATTCTGGAGTGAAGCCTGATGCATCCAGTTCTGGCTTACAGATTCAGTGCACTGGGATTTCTTATGAAACAGTGAGGAATTTGTCTGTAGAAAGGAAGACATCAGTGACAAAAGCATTTCAGTATTTTTTCCTGTTCCTCCTATCCAACAATTTAGTTAAGTGAACCCCAGATGTCAAGACTGCTTTGTAAGACATAAGCTGCAGGACAAACATGTCCACTAGGGATATAAATAATGGAAACACATTATTTGTAATCCTTGACTTTTCAAAATACAATCTATACAATCTTTATTATTGATTGTTTTAAAATTAATGCACCCAAAGCAATGAAATAAGTCTATTTGTTCACATTTTTGAGTAGAAAAATGTATTTGCAGTCATATTCTTTCTGGGTGCCTTGTCTCATCCAGGCCAGCCTATTCCAAAATAGTAAGGAAAAAAAAAGTGAATGATCCAGAGTCTGCTTGGCAATGAAGAGCTTGCACTGTAATATACACAAGTACCAAAGCTTGGAGGAATAAGGAAAGTGAGGTAGTGTATTCTGGAAGTTCTCTGCTAATCTTCACTGACTGAAGTGAGGAAAACTTCTGCCACTCATTTCCAGTAGTGTGCTGCACCAATAAAACCCGGGCTCTAATGAAAGGGTAAGGTTCATGGAAGTATATGAGGCTATTACAGCTTAGACAAAAATCCTGGCAATACTGCAGGGGCAGGAAAGAAATGAGGATGGTGTGAGTACTCAAAGGTTCACAGAAACTAGAACATTATTCATAGAGCAATGGTTAGGCTTAGAGAAAAGACTATATAAAAAGGCAAAGTCAAATCAGACCAGTAGCTCATATAACTCAGTGCCCTTTCCTTGGACAACAGTACTAGCTATTACTTCTAAAACAAGATGTTCAAAGTGGCTAAGTATAGAATAATTGGCTTCAAAGAGTGCTATCAGAACTGTGTCTGGAAGCTTTCTGAACTTCATTAATTCTTGGACTTTCCCAGCTGTATCTGGGTGTACCAGGAATATCAACACCTTTGAACCATGACAATTCACGTTTGGCTGTTCAAGGTCTCACTTTTCCTGAGTTCTCAAAGAGGCAGGCTTCATAGGGCAACTTCTTTTGTGGTGTTATATTAAAGTTAGGGTTCCTCTTTCTCACAGTACTTTTTATCTAGGAATCAATTCCATCGTGATGTTCATGCAGTGTGTAATGCAACTTTTTCTCTAGAAGCTGCAGAAATTGGAGGAACCTGTAGAAAAACCACATTTTTCCTGCTCAGTCAGTAAGCAATCTTGTAGGATCCAAAGGTTTTCTCTTATTTCTAACATCCTCTTTGGTGTTATCTTGTTTAGAGCATGAGCTATATACACCACTATTTTGAGCAGTACAAATATTATCCTGAATAGTTGGTATGTCCTCTGAAGAAAAAGAACCACAAGATTTTATGAGTCTTTTCATAATAGGAGGAATCACCACTTGCTTGTTTACTTCATATAGCAAATGGAAACAAAAATACGTCCCACAATCCAAACTCTTTTCTCTTCCTATATGATACTCTTAGGAGTATTGGGATATTTAAAAAAATTTTTTGCAAATACAAGTAGTATCTTCCTTTTTGTTCTTTCTTATGTACTCCATTTCCACCCCAGTTCAGAAGTGACATTTTAGTTATATTTATTCATGGAATACAAGCGGTTTTTTTTTCTGTTTATGAAATCAATGAAGTGTGTTTTTCCAGGGCAGTATCAAAGAGGTTGAGGTGATACAGTAACTAGGAAAAAAATTCCTATAGTAGATGTAATTTTAATTAAGTAGAAAGAAACTTGACACCCTAGAGCCAAAAGCTTAGGCTCGGCAAACTCCAGCTGAAATAAGGTGCAAGTCTTTACCAGTGAAGGTGTAAGAGTGATAGATCCTCTATCACTTTAAATTGAAGGTATATGTCTTTCTGCAGCAGGCACAGAACCCTGATGTAGAAATTACTGGCTGACATGTGGTCACCTGCTGTGTGCAGGCAGTAAGACAGAAGATACACAGTGGCTCTTTCTTGTCTCAGTTTCAGTAACTCTGAGGAATCCTATACCAACAAAGCCTCTTTGTCCTTGAAAGATCTCAATGCTCTCTTTTTCAGAAAGGGTATTACTGGAGATCAAGACCATTAACCACTCAATTACAGAGGTAACACTTATAACCTGACATCTACATCTATGCTACACCCAACCTGAATTCGATATATAGAGAAGTTTGCAAAGCTTTTACCCTTATAGAACCCTGGAACAGGAACAAATGTTTCCATTGGAGAAAAGTACTTCTGTCCCTATGTTTCTGTTCAGTATACATGGAAGCACTGCTTATCTGTGCTTACTGTGTCATCCATGACATGTGTAGTCTCAACAAGCCAGTGAACCAATCCCAGCCACCTCTCTTCTCAGGGAGTGGCATTACTCACTTATCTCAGCTGTTGACAAGTCCATCCCATACACCTGTACTTCACAGCATTTGAACTCCTGGGGTCTTTCCAGTCTCATGAACATGGGTTTCTCAACAAAACAAGACAAACTGCCATAACACAGGCACATGAATGTACTGAAATCCTAATTTCCACTGAAAAGTCCACACTAAATCCCCCACTAATCCATAGTGCCTGGTACTGACCAGTTGTTACAGGGGTCCCATACTCAGTCCTGAGACAAGTTCCCTGATGGTTTCAGTCTGTCTAGAGAGAGCAGTCATATGATGGAAACACATGGGAGCCATTTTTCTTGACTCTATCCAAGCTACAGTTATTTTGGGCTCTTTGTGTATGTGACTCAAGAGGAAGAGGCCTCCAGAAAGCTTTTACCACCTGTCTTTCACTAAATTTAATACTTCTCTTTCTCACTGCCATAGCTCCATTTTTCTGCCCCCTATGTATCTTCTCTGTTTCCAGTCAAAGTGTTTCTGCAGGGAAAGAGGGAAAGAGAGGGCACAGGAGTCAGCTCTACTGCCAGTTCGTGCTGGTGTATCAGGAGATAACTGGGGTTGAAGAATGTACTTTGACAGGCTGCTCCAATAAGCCTCTAACACCTCAAGTGAAAGGGCTTCTTCAAACCCAACACAGTCAGGAAAAGGAAAAATCTCAATTAATCTGAAACATGGTTTTCACTTGTATGCTAAGAATCAGATTAACTTTTCAATTCTAACTTCATATCCAGTACAATACAACTGAAATAAGATTTGAGGGTTGTTTTTAGAAACCTTTGCTCCCTCAAAATATTTCCAATAAGGGGACTTCCAGAAAAAAACAGCATGGTACTTTCTAATGGAATAGTATCATTTGCCCTCAATGTGGAGCACTACTAGACCAATATTATTTTTTAAAAATGCACATTGTTTGGAGACCTGAGATGTTAGATATATGGTCTATATATCTCAGAGACCCAGATGATATATTCTGTACAGGACTGTACAGGAATTACAGTCACATTTTTCAGATGCCTCTAGCTCTCAGAGTCAACTAAGTATAAACATAACAATGAAGTTAATGACTTCAGAAAACATTTCAATTTTAGCTACTTTGTTTTCAAAATTATAGTAAGTAATGACAGGAAGGAGACAAAGAGGGGGGAATGCAGATGGTAATAATGGGAACTCAAATGGCTGCACAGGAAGAGGAAGATAAGAAACCCAAAGGAAAATCATAAAGCCAGAGGAAACAGGACGATATGGAAGAATTGGACTATATACTGGTTGTACTGAAGGAGAGAATTCTTCTTTTTGAAAACTTAATTCCATAGAAAGGCATTTAATATAAATAGGTGATTGAATACTGATTTATTACAAGCAGTATCTATTTTCTTTGAAACCTACCACAAATTGCAATTTCAGTATGTATTTTTCTGCAGATGAAAAAGACTGAAAAACTGTCTGAGCTCTGAACTGTCACAGATTTCTGCTTTCTCCACTGTGTGGATGACCACTGTCACACACAGGGCCTTTCTGGTGCAAAGGTGACAATGATGTATAGATTAAGGGGAGCTTAATCATCTGACTGTAGTATCTAAACCCCAGAAATAGGCCCAGCTTCAACCAGGGAAAAAGAGTGAGAGAAGAGTTTTACCCAAATGAAGAAAACAGGTTAGAGAGAGCTGAAGATACAGGCTCAGTGATCTTCTGGAAATTTGTAGCATGAGGAGGAACAAGAAAATAGCCTGCTGAACTGTGCAGCTAACATCTCAGTCACAAGTCTCTCCTTATTCTCTTTGCTCTCAAATCCCTAGAAGCAGCAGGAGCAGCGTAACAGAAACAAAAGATGTAGTACACTCTCACTGACCCTGAGCCTGAAGAGGCCTCTCAGCTCCAATTCCACTTTATAGAAGTGTGATTTCATAGGGGTCCAAGAATATGTCATGGTTGTCTGAGGGCCATAACAGCAGATGGAGAGAAAGGGTAGATCCTACCTACTGTCAGCATAAAATATACACAGTATTTCAGCTGGTATTGATTTCTTCTGCAATCCAACAGCTGACAGACTTCATTCTGGTGTTTGCATTCTGCAGTTTGTTTTTGCATATTTTAGCCAACTGCCTGTTCCTACTGTCCCTGCATCCCTCCTTAGCATAAGGAGAATGTGATGGCCCAGAGGGTCAGTGAGAGCAGTGAGCACAGACTGATCACAAGGTGCAGCTTCAAAAGATGCAGATTCCAAGTGGGAGATAGAGCTCCCATTGCAGACTGGGGATAGGCTCCTATATGATGCAGAGCTGAAGTTCTTGAACGTCAAATCTTCAAATGTCTTGTTTTAGACCCTCTGGGTTTAGAAGGGGCCTTGTTCTGGTTTCTTAGAGTCAGGATGGGCAAGAATGAAGAAACTTTCTAGGAAAAAAACCCCAGCACTTTTGAAACAAGAATAAAGAATTTGAAAAGTGGCATGAAGAGGGGATAGATAAATTAGCAGTGAGATGAAAATTGCAGAGATTCCTTTTGTGTGTGTGCGTAGTTAATGGGAAACATCAGATGTTTAAAAGCAAATGACTTAGAAGTGGTGGTTTGTTTTAATATTAAATAAAATTAATTGCACTGCATATCTCTAGATATTAAAATTCCAGGGGCACCAACTAAAGTCAGATGATGAATTCTTACACATTCCACACATCTTTAATATTTAAACAATCTGATTTGCAAAATAAGAAAATACATGCTTTTACAGCACTGAAATAGCTTTTTATTATTCCAATTTTTAACTCCCTGAATGTATGTATCTCCACAGATAAACAGAGATAAAGATAGGATGTAGAGGATAGCAGCATTTACTCCTGATTCAAAATTATCTTGTGTGTGAGAGAAGGGAAAAAAAATCCTTGATTTTCTTCCAGCTTTCTCTATGTCTGGATTTACTTTCTTTGTACATTTACCTTAAAAATGTAGCTCTGATTTAGAAATGCAGTCACCAAGTAGTATGTTTCACATATACACTGTACTTAGAGAAGGACACCAATTCACCAAATTACATTTTACTTTAGAACATAAAAAGCAACATGCCAATGGAAATATTTCTAGTGTATCCACCAAGAATGTATTAAGAAAAAAAACCAGTTTAAAATGTAAGGATATTGAATTTACCTGGTTTTAAGCAAAAATCTATTGAACAGCAAAATTAAAGGTATTGTACTGCATATTCCTGCTTAAAACCGAGAAAAACACTACAGCATCGCTGTTAATTAGCTCCAATCAACATGAAATGCTTTACTACACTTCTCACATCAATTCTTCACCTGAGCTTTAGAATAAACATTTACCATACTCTACATAAAGAAAATAACTAGAAAGTATATAGATTTTTCATTCAAATGATGGAGTTATTTCAGACCGTATTTCTGTAGCAGAGAAGATATTTTTTAAAATTTCCATAAAACCAGAGATTAAACCACTGAACAATGTGGCTTATAATTCTATTTGTGTGTGTTAATATCTATTCTTAATAATCAAATCATATATATTGCTTTTTAAAAGATCTTTTAGCCTTTCTGTATTTTTTTAAATTTTTGTGTACTTCAGTTATCTGCTATGCAAGAGAATCATTTGTAAAGGCATCATATAAAAATCTCCATTTAATGCATTATAAATAATGAAGTGCTACATTATAATAATTATTTCCATATTAACTGAATGCACAGCTGAGTCACCTGTATTAAACGTCTACACTTTGCTTAATGCCTTTAAATAGCATCTAATATTTCTTCTTATTGCAATTATTCAACTGATATTCTGGCCCAGAGGAAGGTGCAGAGTTAACTTGTATAAGGCCAACGACTTTCCAAGGAGAAGCACCCTATTTAATGCATTATATCTATGTAATTTAATTTTGATTGTGCAATGTGTGTATTTAAAAGGCTAAGACTCCTTGCATCATGCATTTCAAAAAGGCACTAAACAGCTTCCCATTTTACATAACAGCTGAGATGAAATATCTGAAATGCTTTCTTTCCAAAAAAGTGGCTGTAACTTCAGAGTGAAGGATGCCAAAGCTTGTCTATGGATTAACATCAGTTAAAACATCAGAATATAGTATTTGCTTTTACAGGTATTATTTTAAAATCTGGGATTCAGTATTCACTGTGTACATATTTATAAACATGTACACTTGTTGAAGTCAGAGGCAATGCTTCCAAACTCAGAATATTTTTTTTTTAACAAGGATACATAGACAATGCAGAATACAAAAAAATATTTTGTCTAAAAAGCCATACTAAGCAAGACAGATCTTTTTGTGAACTTTCTGAATCCCAGCAGACATTATTTATTATTTGTTCACCGATGCTCTTCATGTTGCAACAACAAATAAGTAGTACTAAGATATTTTCTGCCCCTCAGTTGTAAATACCAGACCCAACCGAAAAGGGGCCACCTTCATTACAAAAGTGAATGGGGTCTGGGATTAATTAGGAAGAGAGAATGCAAGGATTCACACTAAAAAGGAAACTACCTTGTATCATTAGTTTGATTGATTTTGGGGGAAAAAAAAGAAAGAAAGAAACAAACAGTAAAACCAATCCCAAATCCCTTCAAATAAGGAGCGAAAGCAGAAGTAAATGAAATTCAAAGACTGCTCTTAAGCTTCTCTGAAGTCTCATTTGTACTTAATAAACTACGGCGATAGAGCATATGCCTTCAAATTATTTAATGCATCTATTACAGGAGATATTCAAAACTGACCAGCAGGACAATTGTGCCATTCATGTTCATGTTTCAATTAAACATTTGTGAATGAGACACTTTGCTTGTAAAAATTGCAATGTTCTTAACACATTGGCAATTTTATGATCAGTGGCTAATGAAAAATCACATTGCTGACCCCATTTTTTGGTAAATACAATGTCAATGCCTCAATGCCAACTTTCAGTATTAAAGTAGTCACAGAATTGTTTCTGAACTCATTGTCTCTTAAAGCAAATATATCTCAGGGAAAGGTCAAATGGTTTAGGTAAAAATATTTGAATCCTTTTGATAAACAAAGTTGTAAAGCGAGTTGTGGAGTTACAGAAAGTTAATAATAGACTCTGGCTCAATAGGAGGATATACTGTGTGAGAAATTTTAAAAGAGAAAATTCAATCACCTAATTTGTCATAATTTTCAACAGCGAAATTGTCTTCTGCTAATGTGGAGAGAATCTGCTGTGCTGTGTACAACTGAAAAGAAAAACTTTTAGAGAAAAAAAAATCACAAGCACAAAGCAGTCTATCAAACACTTCTATCTAGAAAATACTCGTACTTAATTCTGGTCTTCTTCATGCTCCTTGGCTGAGGATCAAAATTCTTATTTGGACAAAACTCTCACAGCTGTCTTTCTCTAGATTTTTGCCTAAGCAGAAGTGACAAGAATTTGCCATTTTGTACACCAGCCTGGTTTTCTGCACTCTCGTACAAATTTAAGCCACTGGCTTCAGCTGAATTATTTTTGGTATACATTATTGAATGAGAAAGAGCTGATCCCTTGGATTACACATTTTATTTACATAATGTAAATGTAACTCTAAATCTTTTCACGAAATTACCACTAATGAAGCCTAGGAAATATATTAATGGACTGGTGAAATCTTTCTGTCCTAATCTTCTCTTTTGTGTGTTACTTATTGTAATAGAATCAATAAAAACAACAGTACTGAGAAAGGAAGTAGAAGAAAGAAAACTACTTGGTGGCTAAGCACACAGGACAAAGGCACAGAAAACAGCAGCACAGGGATGAAATATTCTTTACAGAGTGCTCCTATCCAAAATGAAATGAATGAGCCATATGAAATCCTGCTTCAACTTTTATATTAGTATAAAGAAAACTGATTTTTAAAGTGTGCTGCATTCATTATGAGAAAGATTGAAGCAACAGATATTTTAGAGTTAAAAGTAAAAAAACAATAAATGAATGAATGAACATTACATGGTAATCTATTTAGAAAATCTATGTAAGCAGGCCTGACACTGAAACACGTTTTGGGAAAGATCCATAAATATGGTATTCAGCTGTAAGAATTGCAGGAATCAGATCCAACAGCTATGCCTGCAATTCTTTAATACAAATGAATATATTTAATTTCTGTCTTTCTTAAGTAAAACAACTCTTTTCCATAACAAACAATTTCTTTTTCTGGGAGAAATATGTTTTTTAAGACCATGCCTATTTACCTTTTAAGGTCTTAAAAAGATTTCTTATGCAACCTCACGAACAGGTGCCTAAATAGGGCAGGGAAACAAAGAGAAAGTGTTGATAAAATACAAACTCATCAATAATATTTGTAGTTATTAACAAATATGAAGTACAGAAAGATGTTCCAAATCCTCTTTATTTGGCCAACCAGTTCAAAGGAACTACTTGCACCAGGAGAGCAGAGTTTTGGTCAAATATGGGTTCAGACGCACCTTTAAAAGAAGTACAGAAAGAAAGAAGACTCTAGAGGAATGTTTCCCCTGGGAAGAGTGGTTTACTGCAAAAGCAGAAACAAAAATTGAATCTGAAATACACAGTTCTTACTGAATCAAAGTAAAGTCAAATAAAGTCAAAGAAGTTCAGGCACACTGAAAAGTGAGTGTAAACTCACTTTTATGCTGTATATGGGGGGGGGCATGATATATTTCTGTCTGACTTGACTGCAGGCAGAAAACATTCTGAAGGACCTTTTGTTTGATCTCTGATGGCTGAGTACCCACCTTGGGCTTTCTCCTTATGTATGGATCTACTGAGACGTGCTGCTGTTGAATTCAACGGAATTGAGCCCTAACTGTGATTGGGATATGAGGACACATAATTAGCTGTGTTAGAAAACTGACCCTCAGTCTTTCATTAAGATGGAATTTTACCCTGTAAAATTTGAATTAGTAAAGACATTTTAATCAGGAAAATAAAATAACCAAATGATTCTCCTCTGTTGTTATTTTTACAGCGCAGTGAGACAATGGTAGGGAAACTCACTTTAGGTGATATCACTTAATTAGGAAAAGCATCCTAATCAGATCCCCCTCCAATTGCAATAACTGTGGGGAGTCAAGTACATTTCTCTATCAAAGTAGGAAGCTGCACTGAAGTATAGATATTGATAATTTAAACTGTGATACAAGAGCAATAGAAGAGAGGGCACAAACACTAAGACAGCAACCTCCTATTTTCTATACCCCAATTTCAGGTCTGCTTCTAAAAGATACATGTTACAGCTGTTATGACATTTCTGCACCTCCACTTACTAAAATAATGGCAGGATCACTACCTTCATATCTAAGACTCAATGGCACATAGACTACTCTCATTAGTGATTCAGTATGAGCAACTGAGACCACCTCACTCCTTGCATTTTCCTGATATTTCTATCCATCTTACTTAGTGTTGCATATTATATATGGGAAACCTGGAGCCTGTTATGGCCACAGAGAATCTCTTGCTGGAAAGTTCCTGTGGTTAGCAGCTATACTGCCTGGTACTTTTGGAAGCGCAATAACCCCACATCCTCTGATTCAATTAAGGCAACTGTGGACTAATGGTAAGTTAAGCCTCCTGTATTTATAAATATGCTTACAGTTTCCCTCTTTACATTTATCTCCAATACTATGAGTGCCCATTAATGATAGCATTTTACACCATTCAGTTTTTTGCATAGGAGAAGTGGCTTTGGCTTACTGGGCCTGATACTCTGCCTTCTGCAGCACACTAATGCAAAGCCTAGGAACTCCAGAAATCCCCTTCAGTTTCAGAGTAAATCTTAGGGTGTATTTCAGTGAATCAGGTTTTTAGTGCGGCACCTCCTCCCTAACTACAAGTAGCCAGGCATAACAAAAGCCATACAGAAGGGAAAAGGAAATAAATACTAAAGTACTACCAATTACATGCAATTAGTTGCATTGCCAACACCAATCATTGAAAAGTTACAAAACAGGCTTTAAGATCACAATTTTTAATACATGTGTAGAATCCTGTTCATGCACTTACTAAATTTGAGTGTTTGGTTTCCCCCAGAGTTTTCCTAAGCAAACAGCTGCTAGCAACTTCAGCACTAATTTGGGGGGGGGGGGGGGGGAATTGACTACATATTGACTTACATATTGACTACACAGTGTTTAGTAGATTTGAAAAGAAAGTTTTTTATCAAGTTCTTCATAAAATACTCTGAAATTAAACTGTCCTGGTATAAGATGGTAGGTTTTCTGCTTTGAGGACACGAGTAAATGTCTAGGTTTTACCATGTTGATGAAAAATATGGAAGTAGGTTACCAGTACATTCTAGCTAAACTCTGTTCAGAATACTCATAAATGATGAGAAAGTGGAGATGCTATGAGTAAAGAGATACTATTGCTGATACTCAAACTCTTCAAAACTAGAGCTGATTATGGAGAATTTTAGAAAGATCTCAAGATCTCACATTGAGTAAGTGGCCACTAAAATGACTACTGAACCTAATGTTGATGTATGCAAAGTAACAAATCTGAAGAAAAACAACCCCTTTACATACAGCTCTACATACGCAAAGATAGGCTCTAAATTAACCAGTGGTGCAGGAAGGAGCTTTCGGCCATCTTTTTGTATAGTCCTCTGAAAATATCAGTTCTATGGTCAGTACTGACATATGAGGAACATGACATGTTAGAGATTACTGGGGGAAATAGAGAAGAAAACAGAAAGTATATCCGTGTCAATGAGCAAATTCATACTGCAGCCACACATTAGGCTATAGCCCTACACTGAAGCCACAACACAGGAAAATATCATTACAATGGATTCAGGGGAAAAAAAAAGAAAGAAAACCAGATCAGAATTTTCAGTAAGATAACAGTTTCCTACCAAGTCTTAGTTCATTACACTAAGACTCTTCAGCTTGGAAACAAAGGCCGTTAAAGAATGACATGAGGAAGATGAATAAGGAAAAACAAGTGGGCATCTAGTGAAAGGATGAAATAGTAGGTTGAAAAGTAACAAAAATAAATGCTGCATAAACTTTTTGTGAAATTCATTGTTGCAGGGTTTTATTGGGCCAGAAGCGCAAGGGGATTAAAACACAAACAATTTTTTGTAATTAAACTCTTCATGTGTTTATTAGCCACAACATGACCTCAGTGCAAGTTTCTGCCCAGGAAATCATTAAACCATTGATTTCTTAGATGTCTAAGGGAAAACACAGTAGTATCATGCTGTATTTCCCCTATTTATTAGATTCTGAGAGTTTGCCATTGAACGCTGTCAAACATTGCATCCTTGATCATTTAGATCTGATCCAACAAAGCCATTTCTCTGGTAATGTTCATATAAGAATTTCCTGAAAAAATGAAAACTGGCATTTTCAGGTAGTCTCATAATTCCAGGAAACAGAAATTCTGAATAAACCTAAATATTAGGAGTTTCCTCATAACATCACAAAATGTGAAAATGTCCATGTGATGACCTGGAGAATCTGTATATAATGGAAAATTCCAATTAATTTTATCAAACTCCTATGCCATTGTTTTATCTTAAAAGCTTCTGAATTGGCTATTTTTCATCATGGCTCTGCCATGTATCCAACTAATGAGAAACAATCAAAACTAATTTTCAAGAAATGAAATGGCTGCAACCACTTATTTCCAGCCTTTCTGAAGGATCTGAAAGAGCAGAGGAGCTAACAGGACTGCTTTTAAACCATACAGTTTGAAAGACTGCAGGGTCACTCGAAGGTAACTTGCAGACAGACAAAGGATGCTGGAGCAGAACAGATGGGCATACTTCCAAAGCAGAATGGTTCTGTTTAACTGCAAGATCAGATGAAAGAGAATAAAACAGAAATACAGAGGGAAAATTCTACAGTTCAGGGAAAAGCTTATGATGGCAGGATAGGAAAGACAAAAATTTCTGCAGAGGCACTCTTACCTGAATGTGGAGGGCAAAGAAAGACTGAGGAGGTAACGAAACACCTGTAAAAGTTTGTTATTGTTGTCAGCCCAGGTACAGAGTGACTAATTTCAAAATCTTCCCAAACTTTTGTGTTTCTTACTGCTACACATGCCCAGGAAGTGATAAAGGAGAGCCTGGAAAGTTGGAGCTTGAGGTACTCATTTTAATGAGAAGCCTGGCAAGCCAAAGCTGCTCTTGCTGGCTTATGGCAGGTGGGCATCAAGAACCCACTTTTGTAAAGGGATTAAAGATGAAAAGTAGATGCCTAGGATATATGTCAGTGGTGCCAAGGAAAGAAGCAGTGCTGCAGATTACTCAGCCTGAGGAATGCTGAGAGCAAACTGATCCACAAGGCTAGGACCCAGCCACGGAGTGTGTACTGGGATGAGCTTTACTAAGACTGACTTAGAATCAGTGAAATAAAGAATTGAACAGGGAAGAGCAGAAAGCTTGGAGGACTGAAATTTGACTGCCTCTTTGTGTGCAGCCTGACACACCGCAGTGCTGATTTCCTCTAGCCTACAGAAAGTAAGATAAAAACCAAGCCTCTGCTCACTGTTCCTGTGGTCACCTTGGGTGTGCGTGGCCGAAGGCTAGAGCTTCCTTCCTTCCTTGCTCCTTCCTTCCACTAGGCATGGAGTGACTGCTGTAGAGCATTCACTTTGCTCATGCTCACTGGACATCTGCACTTTTAAGTTAATGCAGGGAAGAAATCCCTTTGCAGATCCTCTGCTCTACAATGAATTTTACCTTGGGGTAAACAAATATGGTTTTACTGCTCTAACCTTTAAAGTGATTTTCTGTGACATGTATACTACCCATGCATTTTACTTGTAGCATGTACTGAATAACTGATGCCTTGGGGAAAAGATCTACAACTCAATCCAAATCTGCTACTCTGATTGGCCAAAGGTTTTTTTTAATCAGCTTTTCTAGCCTAAAGGATCTTCTGAATAAGCTAATACCCTAGAATATCTTTGAAGCTTAATTTCTAAACAGACCATCATTTCCACATGTTCATGTACAAAGGCAGCTTTGTTTGCTCCTCTGTATATTCTAGGTCAACATGAACATGTAATGTTCATGTTGTTGCAGTGATGGTCTAAGAGTGCAAGTGAGAGCTGACGGACCTGGGAGAAGCAGAGACCTTCCAAGCACAAAACCTTGAATTGTCAGCATTTTTCTAAATAGTGGGTCTAATCAAAGATGTTATCTATGCAAATCTCACTTCACATATCACAGACTTGCACATTGTTACTTTTATAGCGTAACACTGCCTAGATAAAACTTATGTATTTTCATGCTCCTTTTCACTGTCAGAAAAAGATTAAACCATAAATAATATTTTAGATTTACGCTAACCCCAGTAAATATATTTACTTCATTTTATGAAGTTACTAGAAAGTCTTTATTTGATTTTATCTAATTATCACATAAATGCAGGAACATTAAGTGGGCTGATGTCAGCAATCAGGACTGCTTGTTACACAACATCAGTAACAGGGGCTCAGGTATGAAACAACTGTAATTATAGGTATTTACCCAAAATGTATGTCAGTTCTAACTGATTAGCTGTGTAATTCTTTATAAGCAACTGAAATACTTTATAAATAAAAATTGCAAACTTAGCAACCAACCAATATAGTCATAATATAGAAGTTTGATTGATTGTACAGTGATACTTAATTCTCTATGTTTTTCTTTACTTATGCTGATCGTAAGAAGCTTCTTCCTTCTTAGAATTCCTTTATTGGATATTTTTGTCCTTCTTTTTTTTTTTTTCTTTAGTTTGTTTGGTTTGAGATTAATGTAATGGCTAAAGAAAGGTAAGTCTACACAAGGTTCAGAATATATCTATCTTGCATGTCCATTAAAACTTGACTCTACCACGGCAGACACAAAGAAGTCTCTCAAAAATATTTCATCATGGTTTCATCAAGCTTGATGGTACAATTAGTACTTTTCACTGGACTAATCAACACGTGCATCATTCTGCCAAGTGTTGTATTGCTGGGGCATTTATCCCTTCAACACCATGTTGTGGCTATGGCAGCTGACTTAGCTAGCTTGTCATGGTGAAAACCGACCCTTACCAATATTTAAGTGATTCTTCTTTTTCTTGTATCAACTGTTGCTTTAAAATAAGAGACACAGAAGTACAGACAAGGTGCAATGAGATATAGGCTGCACCAGAGTGACATAGGTGTACTCATGTAGTATCAAATACTGACATCCATAAAAACCAGACATACTATCAGCTATGAGGTTGCATTAACTGAGCTACAGAAAAATGTTTTCCTCTGGAAGGCACATGAAAAACCTGTTTTGGTTAATGTCAGCTACGTCACGTTTTATAAACCCCATTGAATTATTGCATGTCACATAGGCGTCTCAACAAGAGTCCTGCAGCAGGTCTCTGCAAGTACCTATTTAGTACCACACATAAAAACCTCAAACATAAAGCCCACTTTGCTCCACTTTGGGTTATTTCTGCATCAGCAGCAGAGCAGGTTTTTGCTTTCAGCATCTTTGACTGCTGAAACACAAAACTGCTGTGCACTTGGAACAGTCTACCTAACATTGCACAAAGAAGAATGAGTCAAAACAGCTGCAGTCTGTGGCCATAATGGATATAACATATTTGCCCTTAATTTATAATTAAGCTGAGTATGAAAATCATCATCACACACATCAAACACTCCTCCACATCATCACTTACTATCATTTGGCCACAGAGAACGGACTTTTCAGCCAGACTTGTATGTTTGCTTCTTTATATTTGTATAACTTGTCCAAAATATTTAATTTAGGGTTAAGACAGGTAGGGCTATACGCAGATGCTCAGATGCTACTGGCACAGCCAAAATTGAACCACACAGACCATTCATGTGAAAGTATTAAGTTGTCTGACCTGAAGTGAGCTGTCACAAACAAGTGTGACAAAAAAAGCATGAGTCACAGCTATGTGCAGCTCCGAAAAGCCCTTGCTAGAGGAAAACACGTGACTTAGCACTTGCTAAAGCAGGGCCACTACAGTTTACAGCTGCTGTCAGCCCTCAAAGCTCTTGCTCTTCACAAACAACAGTACTTTATGCATGAAGACTGTCTCAAGAGCAAGACAGAGGAGCACTGATGGAACCATATTCCATTGAAATGTGCTATTTTATCAGTTCACTTCAGTGGAAACATTCTGCTTTATTATTTACAGGATGTGTCTTAAGCACATGAAGTAGCAGGAGCTGGGATTGCAGGAGGATGGATAGTGCTGCCCAGACTGTACATGCATCCAACAGCTCCCTGCCCCCAGCATTCCCCTCCCTCTCCATCATTTAGCTTTAGTTTCCTGCTGTCACTAGTCCTTCTCCCTCATACCATGATCTTAGCACCACTTGTGTTGCCAGGACAGTGCTAAAGACTTTGAGGAAAAGGAGAAAGGAAAAGAATATGTGGATTGATAAAAGCCAACAGAAGAGGCATCAGATGTGCTGCAATTCTGCATTGCCTTCCTTTACAGCAGGCTTTGTTGTTCCTCTTGAGGGCATGTATTTTCACAGGGGCACAGCCTGAGGTACCCATTCACCATCTTTTCAGGAAGCCACAGTTGTGTTGACACTGGACTTCACCCTTTCATCACTGGCTGCAAAGAAGGCAGGAACAGACTGCTGTGAGCATGGACTGAAGAGCAGGCAGGAGATACACTGCACACCCCAGTAAAAACCTTGCTCCAGGTGTATTAAGGGGAGTTTAATTATGTTACACCTGAGTTTTCTCTCTCCCCTGTTTTTAAATGCCATCAAATAGGAAGAGATTAATGGGTTAGAAATATCCTGATAAACTTCAGAAATGGTGTGGTTAGTAAATCATGTAGCTACAGTAACAATGTGCCCTTCTCACAGGCCAAAGACAGGTTCACTGCAGGGCTGGCCCCAAGGATGTTCTCCTGGCACAGGTGCACAGGAGTAGTACAGGGCTGAATGAAGGGGAATTTGTATGACTGCACACACCCTCCCAGCAGCTCAGTCCAAAAGTGAGTGTCCCAAGGAACACTGAACTAGAATGGCCTTTAGGCTCCTCCAGCACTCTCTTCTAGCCCTGGACAGTGGTTCAAGCCGGCACTGCACACTCAATTAAGCAAGTGATAAGGGTATGTTGGGAGGGGACACTCTTCTGTGCAAGACGCTAGAAGTTTGGAGCTCTGTTAATCAGCTTGATCAGCTCAGAAATGGCTGGAACCCCTACACATATCCCTCACTCTCCTCGAGGCTTGGTCATGGTGCCCCTAAGGCAGTTGCCCTTGCCGGGGGTAGTAAATTGGTCACTGTGCGGGGCTGCTCTGCCTGCGACAGGGCAAAGGTGGCCTGCAGGTATGGGCCGTGCCTCAGGCAGCAAAATGGCTGCCGGGCGGCCCTGCGGTGAGGGAATGGGCACCCATGTGGGGGAAGTACAGCGATGGCCGTGAGGCGTTGCCTTGGCTCAGCCGTCAGAATGGCGCCTCTAGGGCCTCCGCCCGGCCGTGCTAAGGTGATAACACCGTCCCCGCGGAGCAGCGCGCCCGGGGCAGGGCGGAGGCCCGGCGGTGGCGGCGGCGACGGGAGAGAGCGGTGGCACCGCACAGGGTGGCTGGGCTGCCTGCGCTCCCCGGCTGTGCTTTGCGTTTCTTCACGGGAAAAAAAAAAAAAAAAAAAAAAAAGTATTGTCGGAGAGCACGGCCAGTGAGTTACAAGCCCTCGGGCGGATCGCCGCTTACCGGGACGGTGCGGGCGCGAACACGAAGCGCCCGGTGAGCGGCGCGGGGGTGCCCACAGCGGGCGGCGGCCCCACGCAGGGGCGGCGGAGACGGCGGGGAGTGGGTCCGCCTCGGCTTCCCCGAAGCACTCGAAAGATACTTTAAAGGCCGTGAAGAGACACTTCGCGGAGCTGATCCATTAATGTCGCTTTATTAGCAGCTTGACACGAGAAATACAAAATTTTCGGGGCGATAAGTTTATGTTTGTTTGTTTTCTGCTCACAATGAACCAAAAGAAATTGCCGCTCTCGGGAAGTGCCAGGCGGGGGGGAGGGGAGGATTGGGGGTGGAAGCGGGAGGCACGGGGACGCGCCGAGCCGCTGGCGGTAATGGAGGGTTCTGTTTGTTTCCATGATTACAGCTATAAATAATAATAGTTAAAAAAAAAAATCTCGACACTTTCGGGTGCTTTCATTCTCCCTGCCCCGGGAGTTTCCCCGGCGGCGCCCTGCCCCCGGCCGCGCTCCTCTGCGCGCCGCCGCCGCCGTTGTAGTTCAGGAGGATCTGGCGCCAAAGCCCGGCACTGCATCCCGCGCCAAAGCCCGGCACTGCATCCCGCGCCAAAGCCCGGCACTGCATCCCGCGCCAAAGCCCGGCACTGCATCCCGCGCCAAAGCCCGGCACTGCATCCCGCGCCAAAGCCCGGCACGGCATCCCTCGCCAAAGCCCGGCACCGCAACCCGCGCTAAAGCCCGGCACTGCATCCCGCGCCAAAGCCCGGCACTGCATCCCGCGCCAAAGCCCGGCACGGCATCCCGCGCTAAAGCCCGGCACGGCATCCCGCGCTAAAGCCTGGCACGGCATCCCGCGCCAAAGCCCGGCACTGTAACCCGCGCTAAAGCCTGGCACGGCATCCCGCGCCAAAGCCCGGCACTGCATCCCGCGCTAAAGCCGCGCACGGCATCCCGCGCCAAAGCCCGGCACGGCATCCCGCGCTAAAGCCGCGCACGGCATCCCGCGCTAAAGCCCGGCACAGCATCCCGCGCTAAAGCCCGGCACTGCATCCCGCGCTAAAGCCGCGCACGGCATCCCGCGCCAAAGCCCGCTCTCATCCGGGGCCGCGGTCGGGCTGGGGCTCCGTGCCCCCGAGCGGGCGCACCTGGCGCTGCTCCCGCAGTTGGCCGCCGCCCTCCTCCTCCTCCCTAAACATCCCGCTCTCCGGAGTTGCAGATCCGTTCCTTTTTTAAGCCGTGTCCTACTTTGTTTGGCAGGTGAACAAGCCTGAAAATGGATATTACAGCTTTTTATGATATAATATCTCTCTAATTGGTGCTTCATAGGGCCGTGTCTGAATTCTTTTCAATTAAGCCCTAAACTACAGTAACTGTTTCTCTCGGTACATGCTGGAAAAGCCATTCACCAGAGAGGCGACTGGTACTGCACAATTTCAAAGTACCTTTAATGTGTCAAAAATGTTTTGTGAAGAAAGCAACACTGTAAATGCAATCACCTACATTGGTGTCCCCATTGTTAAGCGTGAGCCAAAGTATTGCTAATTGTCCTGCGTTTTAGCTGGGTTTTTAGAGCATTATGTAGTAAGTACACCGAAGGGTCAATTTGTGAAGTGAAATACTTAGCATGCAAAGCGTAATACAAGATGCTGTGTAATACTTGACCTCTCAGCATAATAAATGTAGCAGTGAAACGCTGTGCATTCAGGATTCGCTGAATAGAGCCTCCGCAGAGGAACAAAACCAGAAAATGTTCTCTTCATTCCTCTTTTTTTTTTTTTTTCACTAAGCGAAAATTATTCTTTATAATGGCCATTGCAGCAATTAGCCAGCATTTGGGGAGAATAAATGTGCAGAAATAGCAATTTCTTATTTTAAATGAGATTTTTGTATGGAGCCTGCAAATTACTTGGAGGTATATGAATAATTGTTGCCTTAGTTTTATGCTACAGAATAGGGTGTGGGTGGGTATAAAGATTTCCTATTTGCAGTTAAATGTTTAGACATTTTATTATTTTAATTTCACTCTCAGTCTGTCTCGATTGACCCTGCTTTCCCCACTGATCATTTCATGTATGCCAGGAAGCAAGTACTCAGATGATGGAAGGTTTCCAATTAGAGCTTTATGGTTTGTGTGTGTGTGTGTGAGTGTATGTGTGTGTTGGGGAGGTGGTGGGGTGTCGATCCTTTTTTTTTTTGGTTGCTTTTTTGTGCGTGTGACATGCAAGTGCAATCAGGTTTTACTCTGGAAGCTACTACAGTGGTTTGAATTTTGCCTGCTAAATCAAAACATTTTAAGAATGTAGCATATTTGATGGGCACTTCTCATTATCCTCTAGAATGGTAAACCTAATTGGAGCTTTATTTACACATTTTAAAGGTTTTGTGCTCTGAAAAGAGAGATGCAAAATTCTTTCTCTTGGGCCTTCCAGATTCCTGCATTGAGTTTTAAGTGGATTGAAATTTTTGTGCTTCACTTGCTAACGTGGGAGAAGTCTTGTGAATATGAAATTAAAACACTTTCAGAGAAAGCATGGGAAGTTCTGACAGCTAGAACCTATTAGGAACAGTTTGTTTCAGAAGAATTAATAAGCTTCAGCACGCATTTCCCTAGAGCCGAGCTGGAAGTTTATACCCTGAATATTGGAACTTCCAGTCCAACTCTCTAAAGACTTGACCAAGAGAAAAGCCTGGATAATTAATTTAGATTATATGACTTCTGCTTACTTGATTTAAAACTTTCCTCTGCTGTGTGAGTTCTCTCCCTGTGCACTTATTTCCCCCTTGCCACTTATTCTTCCTTCTCTAAAGTGCACATTAGCAAGATTGCAACTGGAAAGTCTGAATTCTTGGCCAGTGAAAAGACATAGTCTGAAGACAGGCACGGTTCTTTTACCTAGTCCATATCACTGAATGGCCTCAGAAAATAAGGATTCTTTCACAGAACTTAAATTAATAGCAAGAGTTTTCCACAAATTTTACATCTTAATAGTGTTTGGGGCTTTTTTTGAAACTTTATTTTATTTTTGGTAATAAATATAATTTCTTTTGAATGATATTAACAATGAGTTAAAATTAAATATGCAATCCTTGTATCTTGTTTATGTCTGATCCTGCAGTCTCTGTGTGTTTCAAAACTCCCTCCACTTCATTAAGGTGTCTTATGTCCAAGGTTTTTTGACTGCGGTCCTGAGTTCAATGAAGTCAGTTTGTATTTCATATATCTTTAGAAGGAATTACTATAAAATAAATTTGCTGGTGACCATAAGAAACACACCCACGTCACAGTCTCTATAAAGGGGTAATTATCTTTTTAATAACCTTTCTTGTTTCTTCTCCTCTAGCATGTCTTTTTAATGGATCCCTTTGATAGAAGATGAACAGCTAGCCTACAAACTGAGTAGAACCAATGTAGAAATTGCCAATGAGCAAAAACATAGCTTCTAGAATGAATATTTGGTAAATCAAAAGTATTGCAATTAGTGCCTTATCCGGAATTTTTCCTCCTAATTTACTCAGTGATATTAGAAAAAGATTCCATGAGTTTATGCACTGGTAAAAGCATAGGTTCCGCATCAGTGATGGTAACAATTACACTGCAATGTCATATTTACCATATAATTTTGGCAGCCTGACCACAATATTTTCTGTGAAAATCCAGATCATCTTTGGATTTTTAAAGAAGCTTATCTACCACAGAAAACATCTATTCTAATTCAAACTTTGTACTTTTTTGAGCAGCAATGTGTTCTCATTTGAGTTGGAGAGTCCTCACTCATCTAAGTTTTCAGTTTTTACATTGCATGAAAGCTAAAAAAAAATCTCTGGCTAGGTTCTCTGCTGAACTATATTCTCTTAAGTCATTTATTTTGCACAAACAAACTGTTGTCTCCTGGAGATATCTATTACTCTGCAAATAAAAATTTTGGCTGTCTCAATGAGTGGAATCCATGGGACTAGCCTCTAGCTTTCAACCATCCCATATTACATGAAGTCAAGAGTTATTTGCTATATGAGCAATATGTCCTTCAATTTTTTCAAGGTGTAGATAATTAGATTCACAGTATAAAGCAAGCTTGTCTTAGCAGAAGATAGAGAAGACAGCAGACTCAGTAAATTATTAAAAATTTCCCCGCATGGTTAAAACGTCTATAGTTCAAATTGTAGATTCCAAAGATCAAACAATAATTATTGCACACATTATAGTCTCCACAGCATACCTCCTGTATTTTACTTTTGTCTGTGCCTGTTGCTGGGAGTGTGATGATGACTGGATATACTAGACTACTCTTGGGTAGTCTGTTATATTTAAATAAAAATATCAACTCATTTTTCATTACCCAGTCATGACTAGTGTCTTCATAATAATAGTTGTAAGCAAAAAACCCCCAATAACCTGTGTTTTGTGATGCACAAAATCTTCCCACATAACATGTTTTCAATATATATTATAAAAGCTCCAGTATGATGAGGAAATCTGTAATGGATTTTTGTTTCTACCAGCTCTGGAACAGCACAGTCAGTGGAGCAACAGAGAACGCATTGCTTCTTCAGCATCTTTGTTCTTTTGTGCCTATTAGTTTTTCATGTGGTATATAAGGAAAAGTAGTTAAGGACTATCAAAATTAAAATTAATCATATTTTCAAACCAGTCTATATATCTAGGAAAGCTAAGGACTTGGTCAAAGCAAAGCCAAATCCCTGACAGTCATCAGCAGTATTGTTCAGCCAAAAAAACGTAAGTGAAGGAAGTACCTTTTTTCCCACCTCAGTTTGCCCTGGCTTAGTTACCTTTATGACAATGATACTTATACCTTTCAGTACTTCAATGGTTAATTCTCTTATTTAAATAGTTAAAGAACCTAAACTAATCTAAGCAATAATCAGAAAAAGTCCTTAAATTTGGTAGGTGCTTCCAGATATGATGTTGCCTATAATTTATTGATCCAAAAGCAACCAAAAACATAGCTTCAAACATAGCTACAAACATGTAACTTTGCTGTTTCATATATAACAGTGATAATCTTCAGAGATACAGGGATATTTAATTAATGCAGGGCAGCCAATAGCCTGACATGATATTTAGCAACAGATACACAATGAAAAATGGTCACCTAATGCACTGTATTAACCTGATTTTCAAAGTAAACACACATTTCTCACTGCTTTAGAAAAGTTTAATTTACTGTCACATATATATATATATATATATATATATATATATATATAGGTGTCTCATTTAGGCAACTTTTAATCTATTTCTATATGCTTATCCGTTTCAAGAAAGAGGGAAATAAGTCTTCTATTAAGGTCAAGTTATTTGCTGGGAAAAAAATCCCAAAGAAGCTCCTCAGCTGTGGTAAGATACATCTACTATCTGGTAAATTAATTTCAGTTTCTTTATAGAGATAGTCAATGATGAAAGTGGTTAAGCATTCCCTGATAATATCTATGTTTACAAAATGACTTAGCAAACAAATAAACAGAAATAATTTACACAGAGAAAATTTGTTTGATTCAATGTACTCTATACATTAGTGGCTCCTGCTTCTGTAAAACTATTATGCCTGGTAGGCAAGATGGTTCTTTTGTTTCATTCACTTACTACTAGATATTAATGAGGAATTTTTCATTTAGAGAGAGAAAAAGGCAGCTTTGTAGATGCTGCCCATAGCTGCCTCCCTTCAGTGTTCTTGCAGATTTACCCCCCAGGTATAACTCTTCCCCACAAGTAGACGTCATGCACATGGTCAATTAAGAGACAATCAAATATTCCATTCACAAAAATAACCCATATGCTGTGACTTCCTAACTCTTTCACTTAAGCAGATCCATAGTGTAAAGAAGTGTAATTGATGGTGTACTTAACTGATTAAATTCAAATTTTTCAGAGAAAAAAAGTGTCTAAACAGGTGTTGGAAAATAGCTTACCAGAGCATTAACCTGGCCTTCAAAGGTAACCTAAGGATGTGTATTGTATAAGAGAGGATGGAGGGTTGGGAAGATATCAGTATAAAACATTTAAGGAAGATCTACATGGCTTGTCTTTTGGCTTCTACTGAGTGTTTTCCTTCCTGCAGTTTCTTCTAAACATTGTACTGTTAAATTGATTAATTTTCCATGAATTATGGAATATGCTATCGATGTGGGTCATTTTGCCTCTTAATCTAACTTTCTGATATATTAATGCCACATGTGATATTTTCTTCAAGATTTCTCTTAACTCCCAACATAGGCCAGATGGTTCTATGAGAAATATGCTTCCTTATACCAGAGGCCAATTTTCACTCCAATTTTATGTTGTCAGCTCTGTATGAAACCAGCAGGAAATGTATGTGTATGGCAGAGAATGGAATTAGCCCAAGACTGGATATATCTGGTTAAAGGACAAAAGTCCTTTAGGTGTCAATGTTTATAAGAAAAAAGAAGACAACCTATAAATGTGGGTAGATATAGATGATACAGATATATGCAAAGTAGCAACCACATCAGCTTTAAACTAAAATTGTCAGTAAAATGAAAAAATAAGAAACAACTATACTGCAGTAGAGGAGCCAATACATGAAATCCAATACATGCAATAAATGAAATGGGAAAGAAGTCAAAGGCACTCAAAGATGATGTTATAAAATGGCAAAAGATAAAAAGATTAAAACTAAAAATTGGAGTAGCTTTATTTGCCATGCCAAATTAAGCATAAGATGTGTGAAAGTTGTCCCTTTCAATCTTGTTTCTTTCTGTGGAGCATCATAAAGGTATCCAGGATTTTTTCTATGAGTTTGCAGATGAATCCTAAAATTGCAAATGGATGAGATCTGTTTTTTGAATGAGACCTGGCTTCAGGTTGAGATCAAGTGAAACCATTGATTTACCATAATTCAGTATAAACATATAAATAAGGACCGGTTCATCCACTAGAATCTGTGTATTTATGAATTGTGACAAACTATTAAGGACTGTTGAGTTTTTCATGAGATCAAATCTGGGCATGTTTCCTTTGGCTGCAGTATTAACTCCGAATATATCATATAACTCCAAAACACTATTATGTTTCTCCATGGATAAGGATAGATGTAGATAGATAGGTAGATAGATAGATAGATAGGTAGATAGATAGATAGATAGATAGATAGATAGATAGATAGATATAGATAATGTGTGTATACATATGAGCATTTATACAAGACTTCTATTAGTAAAATATATTTCTTCCTGCAATGATAACTCTGAATCCCTGAAGAGGGCTATGTGTTACATAGCATTCATAATATATATAAACAGGAAAAATTAAAAAAATATAATGGTTATATAGTAACACTATGTTTTAATACATGAATTCATCTAATGGAATTCATCAATAGACATGAAGAGAAACTGAAGTCTGGGATATTGGTTATCCAGTTTAAAAAAAAATTAAAAGAATAAACAATCTGTTAGATTGAAGTGGAACTTCGACTTAGTACAATAGGATTCATAGCTGTGTTTTTCGTTTTTAGCTGCTAAAAACCCTGAACTTTAAGTACTTTTGCTATGAAACAGTAAGCATTGCATGGGTTAATTAGCTGTAACTTCATTTTCCTCACATATTTCATTTGAAAAGCAAAAATTAAGGATCAAGAATTAATTAGCTATGTACAAACTACGAAAAATTGTTGAGGCAAGTGCTGTCTTGGTAATTCATTACTATATTTAGACATTGTAATGATTAGATTTTAAAAGAAACAAGCTAATTAGAACATTTTTCCAAAGTCACACAGAGGTCAGAGATGACAGCGACCTTATGTAAAATGGAGACTAAATATCTGCTATTCTGCACATTGTATAGAACTGGTACAGTAAGGCTAAAGCCTTTTCCTGTTCAATGGGTTGGAATTAAACATGCTAATTTGAGATCTCCTTCAAGTATTTTATTTAACTACTTTGGCCTTTAATTCCTTTATGTTGCATCATTTAATGTAATGCTATTTATATATACGAAGCATGTTATACTTATTAACCAATGTGCAAAAATCTAAAGTACAGATTTTATGTAATGGGCTAATTACAGGACTTTAAAGCCACCTACTGAGTTTTGCTAAGCTTAACAACAGGTTCACTGAACTGGATAAATTTATTCAAACTTGTGGAAATGAATCCCATTCTATGTGCAACCGTACTGGGAAAACACACAAATTATACCTCAATACCAGTTTAATGGGTCAAACAGTGAACCTGAATACCAAACTTATCTACAATCTTGCAACAGCAGAGAAGCTATAGGCCCTGGGTGAGAAGAGGAAGTGCTCATTCATAGTTTCTTCCTCAAGTTTGTAAATAACTCCCACTTGGTACATGGGACAACCCAGATTTTCAGTTGTACAGTTGGTGTAATTTCTTATGGTGGTCTTTGAAGCTGCAATTTTAAAATGCAATAAGTTTGTCATATGCAATTGTAGAAGAAATACAAAAGATATGTTCCTTTGCTATATCTTCCTATTACCCCTATTATATGTGTGATTAATTTATTTATGTATTAATTTATTTGAATATACTTTTAAAACTGAGTTTACTTCAGTCAGTCATTTAATATGCATCCACTAGCTCTGAATTTCATCTAAATTTTGTGTTTATAAATTGAGTCAAATATAATCAAAACTCATCACCTGGATCTTTGTAAAAATGGAATGAGATCAGAGTAATGCAAAAAAAAAAAATCTGTTATTACCATACTCTAAGATAGCATTCAACTTTTGGCTTCACTATCTGAAGAATCTAGAAGATGCTTAGGTTTCCTACTTATTGTTTAAAGTTTTAAAGAAATTCGTGAGACTTCTACTTCCTTGGATATCCAAACTTACTTCACTTATTCCCATCAAGTAAGTCTGGATTTACTTCAGTGGAATTCAGCAAACTAGGTTCCCTAGTATTCCTCTTTTTCCCCAGCTTTGAATGCTATTCAAATTAAAGCAAAACGAAAAGGTCAGTTTTCTTATTCTAGCCATAACCTGTCCTTCAAAAATGACAAAGCAGTTTGCTATTTTAAACACCACTATAGTCTAAGGTTCATATGTGATTTTTTCGTTTCCATTGTTCTTCAAAGTATCACGCAGATTATCTAATAAAAATCTTTCCTCAGAAATTGAGTATTCTGTTGCTGATATTTTATGTATCTATATTCTGTTTTGGATAACTATGCATAATCTATTCAGTGGCTGACATTTGGGTCTTGATAGATACATTCAAGCATGTACTTTCAGGAATAATAATGTCAGTGCACTGTGTTCTACAATGCGTGCAATGAAAATGTGCCTCATAAAGCCCATAATTGTTGCTTAAGTTACAAAGATGATTTTTTTCCCAGTAAATGAGGAACAAGCCACATAATCTTGCTAACACTGTATGCCCAGGAAAGAAGAGTTTAAATAAGAAATGCATAAATTTAGCAGACTGCTGTAACAAATGAAATGGTGTAGCATTGAAAACATTTGAGGCAATTAATCAATGCTGTGTTTGCACATATCATTAAATATATTATACTAAGTTTAGATTTGATTTCTATGCTTCTTTTATAAAGAGTTAAAAGAAAATACATTTGAATTCATGCTGATACTGAAAACATGCTCCTAGCTCCTAGTTTCTTGGATTTCGAATCATTTCCATTAACAAACAGCTATTTGCCCTCTAATAAAATATGTCATTATGCGTCATTCACATCACACAAAAGAATCACTGAAAAATCGCCCCAATGATGGCCAATAATTACACATTTTGCTCCTGCACGAGCAATGAAGAAATCTGTTCATTGGAGAAAGCAGGTGCTGGGGCATCATGCTAATAGTCAATGTGTGCCACAGTAATTAGCCATTGCAATTGCTAAAATTAACAATTAGCTAACATGCAATTCTCTTTTTGCAGGCTGCAGTTTACTTTGTATAATCCTTGTATGTTCTTAGTAATTATTCTGACAGCTTATTATTTTTATTTTTTCTGGTTTGAACACAGCTTTAACATTTGAATCAGTCTACCCAAATGTTCAACAGGCAGTATGAAACAACTGCTTCACTAGGCAATTTCTAAGGAACAAATTTGTTTTTATTCTCAACTTTGTATTGTTCAAGAAATACACAATTCTTTTGTAGAGTAAGAACTTCTCATCTTATTTGAGAGCTTGGGACCACAGTGAAGGTCTTGAGTCTTTTTTACACTGGTAGAATATAGAGGATCATCCCAACTTTTCAGAAAAATTACTATGAATTACTTTCTCTGAAGCTTGGTTCAGACAACTACTGGTCACCATTGTTTCGTGACCAGTAGTTGTCTGCAGAGCTGTTGGTGGCATTCTGTGGAAATTGGCAGGTCACAAAGTTCTAATTCTCTTAGTTACTACTGTCAGCTAAATAACACAAAAAGAATCATGGCATATACCAACCTCTCAATGATTGTAATTTGAAAATGTGATTGTGGTATCCCTGGAGCTCTTTGATTTACAAACCTGCTCATATTCTATTAGGAATTTTTCAGATTCATCACTAGCATGTGTTTCGTATTGTAGAAATAAAAAGAAAACCCACACCAAAACCCACAACCCAAACTTACTGTGGTAGTAAGGACTACCATGCACAAACTAATGGTATGTCCTCATCCTGAATGCTATATGTTGGTCTTGCAAGCCACCTCAAAAGAGATTAACAATAGACGTAGGAAATAAATTCAAGAAGGATGAGCTATGGTGTGGAATGGCATTTGAATTGGGAAAATTAAACAGACTGAGCAGTATGGAAAATATTCCATATGACTGAGATGCAGTAGTGGCTTAAACCTTTTCGGGTGTTGGGGAGAAAGTGAGTGAAGAAAAGTAATTTTGTCTTCTTAAAAAATAGTTGAGGTGTCCAACCAAATTGAGGGGCAATAAATAAAATCATTCAGTTTAAAAGGCTGAAAGAAAGGACTTTTTCTTATGATGCATAATTGAGTTGTGGAACTCCTTGGCACAGGAGGGCATTTGGGCAAATGGCTAAAAGAGCAAATGTAGGTAGGTCCCAAGCAGCACCCATGATTTACTCAAAAGGCTCTGAAACTGTCAGGATATGCAACTGTATTGCAAGAAAGCTCTGTCCACACATACATGGCTTTTTCTTGAATATCTTACACCTCATTCTAAACCATTGTTACAGAGAGGCTTCCAAGCGAGATTGAACTTTGGGTTGACCTGTTCTAGTCATCTTTTGTTTCACAAATTGCATGAAATCCTCAGTAATGGGCTATAACAAAGATGTTGAAGACTTGTATTTTTTCGCTACATATTCAGGTCAAAATTCAGCTCACATACAAATCTGTGCAACTCAGTTGAAATCAATGAAGGCTGAAGTATTTGCATAGGCAGATGATACCCTGTTTTGCTTTGTGATTTCTTTAGTATTAGTAGTAGATGGGTAGAGATAACGTAGAGATAACTGGACCCACTGAAAATACTGACAGCTTGCTAACCAGAAGGGATATATTCTTCTCCAGAACCTGCATAATTCCAGGGACTCCAGTGGAATTCTTCCCAATTTTATAGGTGTCAGTGAGAGGATAATAAGGCTCAGGGAATTTATGTAATCTTCTGTAATCAGTGTGGCATCTGTATCTGGCACCAAACCAAGAGCAGCTTTTTAAACAGTTCTTTAAAGCTCTTCCATGTTTTAAAAATATTTTAAAATGTGATTTGCTCCCGTGCATGCTAACCAGCAAAGCGTGTTAGACTGAGGTAATATATCTCAGCAACTGTAGTTTTTTGCCTTAGTTTTTAGTAAAAAATCTGAACACAGATGGAGTCAGAAAGCAGTGACAAAAACATTCTCTGAGATCAGTGTGATTTTCCCAAAGAAGACAGCGAGGTAGGAGAGTGAAACTAAACTATGGCTTCCAAGTTTTTACTTAAGACAATAAAGGCAGAAGGATCAGTTACAAGAGTCAGGATCTCAGTCAGGCATATTTTGACTCTACCCAGCACACTAGGCTCAGTAATTCTGTGACTTCCATGCAATATTACAATCAGTGCTAGGAAGCAACTAATAAAAATGAGAATGGAAAACGTATACCATTTCTGAGGAGCTATCTGTTATTGAAGGTAATATTCTTGATGATTGTGACCTCTGTGGACTGCAATGAAAATATTTTCATATATTTCAGATGAGAAACAAAACTCTAGAGTCTCAGAAAAAATTAGCCACTCATGGTCAGTTTAAACATCTACATCAAAGAGGGCAATCATCCAAGTTTATATGTTAAAGCCACAGGCACTCCATGCCTAAAGACATTTAAATTTTAACTGGAAAAAAGTCTGTGCACATCTAGATTGCTGTTTTTATCATGCTAAGAATCTTTCTGCTGCCAGTGATAAGTGGAAGTAGTAGTAAACTGAGCTTCACGGTGGCCCTTGACATAGGCATATCCTGCCTGCAACCTCTGTGGGGCAAAGGGCAGCACACAGGAGAGTGTGATTTTAACTTTGCCAGTCAGGGTTAATGAAAGTTCACAAACTTATATTTCAGTTTCACCACCAAAAGAAGAAGGACTTTTATTAACATACTAAAGTGATGTGTTGGGTAGCCGAGGCATTGAGACACACCTATTTTTGCTGCTTCTGATATCAAAGTAGAAAACTGTCCCACAACAGATTTTCTACCTGGTACAATTTTTCCCAGTCTAGTTCAACAGGAAGTATGTGTCAGAGACAAAAAGTTTCAAATAGATTCTGGCCCTTGAATTTGGTTTACATAGGTAAAAGTTCAGTGTGCATTTTCATAGGTGCTTCAGAAGATTAGGAAACTTAAATTCACCAGAAAAGATAAGACTTTTAGTTCTTCAGTGAATTATACCTGTTGGATAAACTACAAAAGTACTGTCATGGACTTAGGACTTAGGGCTTCTTCAGCTTGAGCAATTATTCTGAGTGCTAGGCTCAGTCATGTATCTCACCTTCCTGCTCTCTGTCCTAGCACACTCTCAGCTCTTTTCTAAAAAGTGGAACACTTTCCACAGGGACATTGGCTATACTTCTTTTGGTGGGCTCGATGACTTCCTTGGTTGCATGGAAATCTGAGTACATGTAGCTGTCTTTTGTACAGAGGCCTTCATGTGGTCAGAAGGAAGGTGTGGCCCTTGGCAGGTTCTTTACTGGGTGCTAAGAGGTCAGAATCCTGGGCCACCCTGCCACATATACAACTTTGTGGACCTAAAGCATAAAACTAGGTTATTTGAACCCAAGAGAGTAAGATTTAGAAGAAAATTTAGGAAACCATTTCCTCTGTAGGTTCCCAAATAAGCAGAAAAGAAGATTTCACTGGAACAGACTAACTACATAATCACCTTACAGACAACATCTTGTTGGGTCTTGAATTCATTAGTGAAGTATCTGTTGGTTGTGATGCATCCCATGGAGTTTGTTTCACAGCAAGCCCTACAAATAAAGGGGAAAACTAGAATCACTTCTAATTGTTGCTTCATTGTCATGTTCCACATAATTTTGTTGAGAACTAAATGCCGTATCTCAGTCCTGGGGGAGAAAAAGGAGGGGAAATGAAAAGCTTAAGCTTGCATAGCAATAATAGAAATACACAGCACTTAGAAGATTTCTCTGAATTGAGGGAAATTCATCATTTTAACACAGTAATCTACCTTTATGTGTATACTTCATTGATATAGATCAGATCAGATCATCCCCATTAAAGCCATCTCAAGTTTCTTCAATAGCACACAGTGGTCCAAGTGATGGGCTCTAACATGCTATTAGGAGGGTTCAAGTAATATCATATTAGAAGAATTGTTTTTATACTACTCACATTTAGTCCAATCTGATATAATGGTTGCAATTGGAGTATCATCAGACACTGATCTTACTTCTCAGTAGCTACTGACATTATACTGTGAGCATTCCTGCTTAAAAATGTTCATTTTGAAGACATTTGGGATGACCTGAAATTCACAATGAATTAAAGATAAGTCACAGATGTTCTATATCCCCCTGCAAAAACTTTGAGATTAGTAATTTCAAGATCATGAAAGATCATGAGCTATTGAGTTTAAAATTGATCTTTGGACTAAACTGAATATGACCACTGTTGTATCATAGTCCTTTTTAGGAAAAAATTATAAAAATTATCACATTCATGCAATTTGCTGATATTTACTCATAGTCATCTCTATAATAAGTCAGCAAAAAGTACCAATACAGCATTAGAAATTTTAAATTCTGGCACATGTGACAAAACACAGATTTTTGAGATCTCTTGGTGCCACTGGTGCAACATGAAGCTTCAGGACACTTGGACCTTAGCATGGCTCACCTGGCAATGAAACTTTGGTTTCTTGTTGAAATAAAGTATAGGTTCTTAAGGTATAAATCAAGAAAGTTGATGGATTCACAGGGGAAAGCTTCTGAAAATCAATAAGAGATTTACTGTTCGCTTCAACAGGCTTTGGATCAGGCTTAGGTCAAGATCTTCAGTTACATGAATGATACATGGCTGATCTCTCTGTGAAAGACACATATCAAGGACATGAAATCATGATTCCTTAGACCCTGCAAGTAACCTAAATGCCTCTATTTAATTTCATTTTTACTGGGTCTCAATACAGGGGCACAAAATACAAAGCGAAATAATCTCCAGAACCAAGACCAATTATGGAACAATGAAGTGTATTTTATTTTACCATCATACCTGTTAAAAATACACTAAAATATACATTTACATATATACCTATACTAAGATCTACTGAAAATATAATAAGATATACATTTTTTAGCTAAGAATGTTAAGACATTTGAAATTAATTATAAATTAATAACATCAACTATATTATAAAGATTTGTCCTTTGAAAGGAACAACACTGTTAATTAAATGGACTCACTTTTTTGTGAACCAAGGTAGATGTAAAAGGCAAAATGGCATGGTCTCCAGAATCTGCATAGTATAGAGTAAATGTCTTCAGCAAGAGGACAAATATATTGTAAGCTTCCTTATTTAAGATACTGCTGTATATAAACCAAGGCATATAAAATTATGTTTCCTTATATAGAGACATCTAATCAAACAAGAGCGAATCTACTGCCAACCACTACATACTGTTTTGTGCTTTGATAGTAAAGGAAAGCCAAGTTTTCAGCCTGGGTCTAGCCTGACTCAGGCCATAACTTGTGAGTCCTGCTATTCTAACCCTTTCTCTTGATCTGCTTTTCAGCATGTCTTAGAGTACACAGCTCAAAGCAGCAGGGGAGTTTCTTAGCAAAGGGCCACCCACTTGCATATTATTCCTTCCTTGCCTGTGACATGACACAAGAACAAAGTAGACATTAACCGCTACATTAAACCCAGAAGGAAAGTAATCAGTAACCTGTTATTCCCTTAATAAAGGGAAACACATGCAGTGTGAAATCCAGAAGACTAATCAATAGCCCCAGACAATGCAATGTGCCAAACAAATTGCAAATCAATTAGAATCCTTGTTTTCTTTGAAATGGTTCACTATACCTAAAGCAATTACTCGTTCATTAGACCTAATTTAACAGCATGACTGCCCTAGCAACAACTGGCAGCGTCTGGCTATCAAATGGAAGAATGGCAGCTTATTTCTGTCTGTCTGTGAGTCTAACGCCAATCAAAAAAAAAATTGAATTCCTTTATATAAGAAAACTTCTCATTAATGGGTAAAATATTTTCTGTGAAGGAAAGAATCAAGTATCCGGTTTGATTTGGTTGAGTTTGATATTGTTAATTAAGTAAGGGAATAGATGTAGGCTTTGTATGAAGAAATTCTGGAATTCTTAATATGTTTCAGTAAGTTCCAATGCTAAGAGAAGCAAAAAAGGGCAGGAAGTTTTATATCTCCTTCCATAAATCCTTCAGGCTTTGGAAAAACTAAGTCCTAGATGTGTTTGCATCAGCAGTATGTTTACTTCAATTGCAATGGCACAATAAGATTAGCGTGGTCCAGCACAGGATGATACAGATTTGCTAAATGGTCCATAATCCCTTTGATGGGCTCAGAGGGCATTCAGCATTTGATACAAACCCTCCCTATTGTCTTCCCTTGGCATTGGATCAGGCCCCTAATACCCTAACTACAGGTTTAAAGGGACGTTTTGATATTTTGTTTCCTGCTCTATTCAGTGTTATATGATAATAACATAGACATATGGGCCTTAAGAGATTTTTTTAAAGCCTTTAAGTTTTTAATATGTGTTCCTTTTTCCTCACGGCAAATCTAAAACTCATGAAAGCAATTTTTTCTTCTTCCTCTGCTGTGGTGCACAAAAATCTCAAGACAAAAGGGATGTACTGAAAATGGGGTCAGTTGGCAGGAAACCACCTTCAGGAGAGGGGAGTAGATGCCTTGCCATGCACAGGTATTTCTAACCCTTACAGTGAATAAAGGCCAATAGGAATGTTTCATACCTTTAGTGATTGGTACCAAGGGTGTTTTTAGGACCTAAAAACAGGTCCAGAGTTAGCTGAGACTTCCTCCTTTTTACTCTAACTGGGGCAATGTACTGCACTGTCAAGTACACCTAGGGTTAAGAGAGTGCACTAACAAAATGTTTGGGATTAAACCCCCTACAATTTTAGCCTGAAAATTCAACCACCTTTCCAAGAGGGTTATTTTTGATGGTCATGATTTGAAACCTTTATATTGTTTATTGACCTTTAAGGATGTCACATTCTTCTATAAAAATCCTTGTAAACTCTTCAGTGTATATATATGAGCATATATAAAAATATACATAGCCTAAATATATATAGCCTATACATATACAGCCTAAATATATATGTATATATTTATAGCCTCAGTTGGAGTATATTTTTGTATTAATTGAAGTAATTTCTAATTTCCCGCAGATAAAAAAACCCTTCAAAATTATTTTAGAAAGCCTTTAAACATTTTGAGTCTATATTTAGTGTCAAGTTGATTTAATTACTTTTAGAACAGCTGCTGTTACAGGGAACTGGAGCTGTTAAAACTGACCGTAAGTATTTATCTGAAGATATTCAACTTCAGTGTTCAGTCTTGTAGGCCTGCTAGACTTTATCCTTCTGGGTCTTGCCATCCTTTCTGGTAGTGTAATACTCTCCCCCACTGTAGAGAGTATTAGTGAGATGATATTTTAATTTTGAGAGGATAATTTTTAATTTTGAGAGGAGCTTTTCTGGAACTTTGTCTCTTATTTTTGAGGTCATCAAGGGCTGATCAGGAGATGGAAATGTAAGAGGTAAGTGCAGTAATCATAAAAATATAATAAATAATCACAGTTCCATATTTTACCATATATACTTTACATCTGCATGTATATGCATATTTGATGTTTTGCTGTAAATTCAGAGATGACTCATTGTTCCTAACATCTTACACAGACCCAAAGTAGTTGAGCTTTGTCTGCTGGAGCTTAAGCAGGTCTTACAGACCCAAGCAATGCTTGGGGTTGCAACTTGACTAGCAAGCACAAATATGAAGATCCTGTCAGAAAGACTTGGGGACACTGCATCCAAGTATTCCTGTATCTTCTGGGATTTCTGAAGGCCAGTCTTTTCCTTGGAGCACAGACTAGTGAGTCATGAAAGGCACCAGGAATTTAAGGAATATTAAATTAACCACCTATTAACTTATATCCTTAATACTTTCAATAAAAGTAGGACAGTTGTTCATGCCCTCACTTTGATGGAAACCTTGAATATATGTTCATCTAATTTTTTTTTTTTAATTCAAAACAAAAGTAGCCACTAAGCAATGGACATATAGTTCCTATCCTTGCATCTCATTAGAGCCTATGTGACTTAAGACTATGTACCAGCACTCTAGTGTGCAGGTATGGCAGCCTGAAACACGTCCTAAACAGTTTCTTCTTGTTTTGCCAGCATTTGGAACACAACAGAATCTGAAACTAGCCAAAAGACATCTAAACACTTGTAACTGAGATACAATCATTGCTTGGCTGTTGCAAAGTAACCTCTTGATATACAGACAGTTGTGCCTTTTCATTTTGTGGGATCCCTCACAGGTGAACTCTGTATTTTTTTGTATTTATCAGATTTCAGACATTCATTAGATTTTAGCACTGCTCTGTTTTGGAATTGAAGTCCTCTGTAGGTGGTTCTGTCACTTTCTCAATTTGGCACAGATTTTGAGGCAAGGCCTGAGAATATCTGCCAACTGTCTCCATGCCATGGCATCAGGGTGAGGGACCTGCTTATTGGCAGGCCTAGTCCTGAGTTCCTTTATCTTTCCCAGGTTCCATGACCTGGTTGGTGGGAAACTCCAGACAAACAAAGTTAGACCAGGGAAACTCATTGTGTATTTGATCTTGTGAGGATGTTTCTATGTGCAGTGCCCTGACACCTAGTGGATTACATTTAGACCTTTCAAAAACCTCTGAGTAGATGACACTTTGGAGTCTCTGTATGTCATATAAAAGGGCGGAGGCATATACTGGTCAAGGTGATGAACATGCTGTATGTGGAAAGCACCCACACACAAACATTAAAGGTAATTATTGCTGTTTCTTCTTATTATTTTATGTTCTTTTATAGCTCTTATTCTATATGTTATATCAATTTTACAAACTTGAGTAGGAACCAGCACTTTTTGCTCTGCAATTACAAGTGCATTATTAAGAGCTGTAATAGACAAGTTGAAATGACTGCAGTATATTTAGGGTTGCTTGATGCTCTTTGGGCTATACATATAGCTATTCTACTTCCCATGCCAGAGGTAACCACCCCTTTATCAGATGTTTCAGAACTGAATATATATTTGTGCCTCAGATTATCTTATCTTATCTTATCTTATCTTATCTTATCTTAATCTTTCAGCATCTCAGCTTCAAACTCCACATTATTTCTAAAGATAAGATTCATTTCACCACAATTAAGTAACCTAAAAGTGATGCACCTGACCTGCCAGTCTTTTAGAGTCCTTTTGCAGCTACAGAAGATAGTCAATGAATTCCAGACACTGTTAAGATAATTGAGACCCACGCTGTGCAAAGTGTGCATTTCATATTTAGATTAGTAGCAGATAATGCACAATACCCACAAATCATCCATACACTTATGATATATAATGTTTCGTTAGACTCAAAGATTTGGTATTACCACTTCCCTTGAAAGGTAATACACCTCTGCTTCTTTTTTTTTTTTTTTTTTTTTTTTTTTTAAGAGTGGTGTTGGGGAGAAAATAACTGGAATATCTTTTTATCTTTCAAAATAAACATTTTCTCTAGAGGATTTAAGAGTAACTGAGGACATTATTTTCAAATAACAAAGCATTTGTCATCTTTGTCTGACTTTACTCAAATGGTTTAAGACAATTCCTCAGTAGTCACAGCTAAGTATCACTTTTCTCATTCATGGTTGGCAATGCACACATAGGTGGCAATTTGATTTCTTTGTTGTCTGTTTGTTACAAGGGTAATAGGACTACAAGGGATCTCAAGATGTCCTCGCACTGATCTTCCAGCCCCAAGGCAGAATCCACTCTATCTTGAAGTTGATTAGGCAAGGAAATGTAATCTGTGTTTTGTGTTCTGGTAATTAAGCATTTTACAAAGATGTGGCTGTGGCTAATCTGAAGAATGACTATGCATATACATATGTATGCCGTGATGAGGCATCTCTCAATGCAAGAACGAACTGGTCCTAATAGAGCTGCACATGTTCCAGTCAATGCATACCTAGCAGTTATATTGATAATGTATGAGTAAAAAAGGGATGGGATTCATCCTCTCATAGTGGCACCGGCTCAATAGTGAAAAAAACTTACTTCAGTGTCTCAATGGACATATGTAAGAAGAATCCAGAGAGACAGAATAAAGAGCATTCAGAAAGAGACTTTACTCTTTAACACTTTTCATATAATTCCACTCCTTATAAAGGGCTGTTTTCAGGCTATTGAAAGGGCTTCTTCCAGGCTATTGACAGGGTGATGACAATCACCCAAATTGTCCCTGTTGAATTAATTCCCTACACTGAAACTATGTATTATTTTGTACTATGTAATTGGGGATTGAATAGCAAAAACGTTCATATTTTTTCAAAGCTTTTACAGCATGGTTCCTCATCCCTGTTGGAATCTTTATTATATTCAGCATCATAGTGAGGCCACTTTGTCATCTTTGAAAGGTCATAGAGATCAGGGGAATGTCCATGATAACTGAAGAAGGGCAAATGCTGAATCCATCTTAAAAACAGGGGCAATCTGGGAAAGTACAGGCCTTGTTTCAGTCACCAGGACAATCACAGAATGACTCCTCCTTGAATGAATATATGGATCTAGGAAGATAGCAGTTGGAAAGTCAGCAGTTAAAATCATGCTTTTCCAAATTGCTTTTGATGATGGATCTGTTGATGAGGAGAGTGCAGTGGATGTCATTTATCTTGTTTTATCAGGACCTTGGACAATCCCTCCAACATCCCAGTGTCTGAGGTGGAATGTTAGGGTCTCGATTGTTGAACAATGGTTGAGTAAATAACTGTTTGGGTGACCAGGCTCAGCTGGTAGTGGTTAGCAAGTCCTTCTCTCTCTGGAGGTTGGTTACAAATGGAGTACAAGAAGGATCTCTCATGGGACTGGTCCTGTTAACCACTTCCATCAATGATCTGAAGAAGACAGTGGAGTGCTCTCTCATTAGATGTGATGTGACACCAAGCCAGCAGGACCACCTGATGCAGGGCTGCCAAGGGACCCAAGATGGCCTGGAAGAAGAAGGCCAGCATTACAAAATTCAACATGTGTAAAGTCCTGCCCCAGGAAGAAAGAGTCCCTCTGCGCTCCAGGTGAGCTGGTGGTCTTGTGGGCAGTGAGCTGAACGTGAGCCCTCAATGTGTGACCTTGTGCAAGAACATCCAGGGCAATAGTCACAGGAGCACAGCCAGCAGACTGGAGAGTGATTATTGCCCTCTACTCAGCCCCCAGAGACCACATCTAGACACTCTCTCCAGCTAAAGAAGCACCAGTAATATGAAAGGTAATGATCAGCCAGAGGGAGTTCAGTGAAGTGCCACAGAAATGGTCAGGGGTTGGAGCATTTGCTCTGTAAGGAGAGGCTGTGGCACTGGGCCTTGTTCAACCCGAAAAAGAGACAGCTTTGGAGAGATCTAATAGCAGGGCCCCCGTATCTGCAGGGAGGGCATTGTTTCTCTGGATTGACTTACCAGCTTTACACCAGTAGCTTCTGGTATCAGTTTTGGGAAGAACACCTGTCAGCCATGGTGGTGGCACTGGGAGAGTCATTCAACTCTGTGTAGGGCAGGTGAAATTTGGGTAGTGCTGCCATGCAACCAAAATAACAACCTATAGGAAAAGCAATCAATCAAACAGATCTGATTAAAAAAAAGACAAGAAAGGACAAAGAGAAGGCATTGATCAGTGATTAGAGTAAAAAAGCGTATTTTGAATTAACAAGCAATGAAGAAAATGTTGAACTAGTACACAGGGAAAGAATACCTCCACAAACAGCAAGGTAAATTAGCTCATAACAAAGTGGTCACCAATTTAGAACATCAAACCCTCACTTTGAAAGACTTCACATGTATTCTGAAGTCTTCAGTTTTATTTGTTTTTAATTTTCCCCTGTTCACTGCAATCAATAGAAATGAAGGGTACTTAGTAATTCACAGAGAGTCCCAAACAACTTGAAAGATTGACACTACCACAAACTTTTTGTGAGATTTTGGGCATCTGGGCAAAGATTCTTATTTGAACATCACTAAAAGGTGTGCTCTCTTGCCCAGGGCAGAAGTAATTGGAAAGCTCTGGAAGTTTATAATCCATATTCCAAAGATACAGGATATGACCATCCACCATAAAAAAACCTGCACAATAAAAAAAGGTAAAATATTTACCTGAGACAAAAGCAAGACCATATTTTGTTCCATTTTCAGAGTATCTGAGCCCTAAATACCTACACATCAACTTCATAATTGTTGCAATAGACGTTATAACGATATAAGACAATTTACTCCAGATTCCTGGATAAGAGGTGAAAAGTACTTTCAAATTAATTCAAAAAACTCAAGCTAATGCAGATTACATCTTAGAATCAGATAAAAAACTCTACTCACACAAACAAAATTCAGTTTAGAACAGCCATTACATTTTATATGCTTACTAGTAAAGAATTTTACATTTTTTCACAAAAAGGTGCATGTCTACACACAGGTGTATGAAAAAATGATCTGTGATAATAAGGAACCGCCATTCAGCTGAAAAGATTGCAACAACTTTCTGTTCCTAAGATTGCACATTTACACATGCTTTTTCAAACCATATGCATGTTTGTATTAACAAATTATTCACATTTTTACAAAATTATAATTTTAAAATATATAATTTTAAGTTCAGGCTTTTGAACGCACGTAACATTTTTGTAAAATGGTGCATAGAGAAATTAGGGTAAGAAACTTCTTGATCCACTATTTTTAAAAAACATTGTTCTATCATTGGTTATTATGAGCAAGTTTATTACAATTTTTTAAAACTTGGTTTTGTGAATTTTTCTGTACCAGTAACATTACATGAAAACCTAAATCACTGTAGAAGATCAGGGTGATTTAAGACAGCTGTCTGGTAGCAGACCCTGACTTTTGAGGATCAGTCTACGCATTAAAAGAGAGGAAAAGTTCAGCTAAGCATTATAATGAAAACTTAGAAGCTGGGAGGTTTCAACATTTCCATGAAGATGGAAGCAATGAGGTTTTATGTCAATGCATCTTATCTGTTTCCCTCTTAAGGCAATTATTCAAACTGTCCCCCAACTTTCAAAAAAAAAAAAAATGAAATAAAATAAAATATTATTATAGAAAACTTAAAGAGGTACTCTCTCATTATATTTTTTCCCATACTGCCAAGACCAGTCAGTCAATATTTATGAAAAATAGCATTTATGACTCCTGTCACAATGCTATAAATGGCTTTTTCTAGCAAGAGACTCATCAAAAATGATTAAGGAGATTTTCTACATGTGATGTATTCCTCTTTATTGCAGCTCATGCTTCAGAGACCTGATTACTGGTAAAGCACAGATAAAAGCTATAACAGAATGGTGGTCAAACAAGTGGAGCCTATAAAGTATGCACTCCTCTTTTGTTTGCTGCTATACAAAAAGTGAATAGACAAGCCCTTTTGCAAACTTGCAGAGGACCAACTTTTTCCCTACCCCCCACTCCTGGGAATAAGCCATTTTAATTATTGAAGTTTTTTTGTTTAATCTTCCACCAACAAGTAATATGAATATTTTATACAACACTGATGAATGCTTAACTAATACAGTTCTTCATACAAATGCAAACTTCCTTTTTACTGGCCTCTGGTGACTATGCATCTAGTGCCAGAGTGGCATCATTCAGCTCCAGTTGCTATAGCATTTTCAAGAACCTCTCTGTTCTTGTCATAAATTATCTTTAAGTGAAAAAAGCTCCAAGGAGGTCTGCAGCAAACTGTATCATATAATGGATTTCTAAGCTTTGGCAGAAAACACTCATCTTACTTATATTCTTTTACCATCGATTGTTTAGTGACCCTTCTTTGGGATACAGATGAGCATAACCCTGAAAAATGTTTGTGTTGTCTTTCTCTTGTTGGCAGCCTGCAGCATGCATGATCTAATAAATATTGGCAGGACCAAATGAAATAATATAGAAGAGCTTCTCTTCTTTAAAGTCCATAGACCAAGAGACTCTTGTCACTTGTTAATATCTCCATCAAACAGTGAAGTGTTAACATATGTGATACGACCACGCAATCAAGTAAGGACCGATTTGTTGACTAATTAAACCAACACAACAAGCTCTTTAGCACCTACAAGTGACAAGTTTAGAGCAGGCAAGTGGAAACTCTCAATTGAGTCCCCTTTTATGAGACTATCATGCCAAATTCAATTCTGACTGAGTAGTATTTGAATGTACTTGACTTCCACTATGTGCTGACATGCTTACAATAATTCATCATGTGTGACAATAGCCCAATATTAGAGATTTATGATATATACAAAACAGTTACAAATGAAATGTAGTCCTAACATGTGTCTGCTTTACTTATCCACAGCCTATTGATATTATAATTAATGGTCAATTACTTAGGGATAGAGAATAGAAAATAGTCATTACCAGTTTCAGTCATCATCTGTTTTTGGCAAATTCTGGAAGTAAATGAAACCGTTTTCATAGTGTTTGGCGGTTGCGGGAAAGTACACTGTTGCTCACTGTTGCAAGAAGGAATGGGTTTCCTATCTGTTTTGCAGTTGAAGAGTTATTTTAGGAACATAGTATTTATTTTATTATTACCACAATGTAGGTAAGTTTTGAAAAGTGTATCTGGGAAGAAGAAAATATAGTGAACACTGCATGAGAATATTTTACAGAGATTGCTAGCACTGGCCAATTTTACACACAGACAAACATGCAAAGCCAACCCCCAAAGAAATTTGAAAATGTAAATTCAAATTCTTTTCATTGGAAAAGAAGCACTTCCTGTTGACCTTTCACAGTTTTAGGTCCTGCCTTAATAATAACAAGATTACTGTGAGTCTAATAGTCCTGTTCATGGGGGAGTTCAAACCACTGGGAAGACAAGATCTGAATCAATTTTGGGCCACTGATTTTGCAAATGGTTATAAGTACTCTCCTTTTAAACTTTAATAGTTCCACTGAAATCCCTGAGGTTATTGATATGCTGTGGATGTACATTGTAGTATTGATATATTGCAGTATGTGAACCCTTTGTCTTTAACAAGCAGCAACCAAAAGCCCAGACACTTCCAGGTTCTTGGAGTGCTCATTCACACTACTATCAAGGTTCAATCTACTCCTCATTAAACTTTCATCCTTGAGGGAAATGGGGGTTTTCCATGGTCAGGAGAGATTCAGATACCAAGGAAAGTATTTTCAGGGATGAATCAGATGGTAGTCCCCTTCTTAAGTTCCCAAGGAGACAAATGTGAAGAGGCACTTTCCTGGCTCACCTGTTGAATCCAGTTGGTAGGCCAGAGAAAAGTCTCCCTTAGCTCTGGATCCTCAATTATAAATCTTTCCTGCAGTATATTCAAAAATGAAATACAGTTAGGGTGTCTGGTCTTGAGGAAACCACATCTTCAACACACACTTTTTGATAATTGCTCAAGTATGGAAATGAAGTCAGGAAGATAAAAAAAGGAACTCAGAACAAGCAGAAGTAATCTCACTAAGGTTGTCATTTTGAAGACGTGTTTTAATTACTGACCTGGTGTGGAATGCTCCCTGTAAACAGATGGTTGTACCAACACAAATGATATAGGCAGTCTCTTGGTTTGGGTATTGGCATGCCTGTACTTGAAAGAAAAGAGGAAAAATGAGAAATAACCTTGGATTTATATCTGGCAAATTGCTCTGACTGTTAATTTCAGCACTGATATTTGCAGAGTGCTTTGACATCATCAGTTGGAAGAACTGCAGAATATTTTTTTTCTGCTTCAGAAGCTGGTAGGGACAAAAGGACTTCTTTCCAACCCCAGGGGAGAATAATTTTGGTAATTCCATTCATACATTGCTGCTAAGCATCTATTATTAACTAAACTTTTAATATGAGTTTATTAATGTCTTTAAAAGTGTAAGGTTTGTCCCTAGATGTAAATGCATTATTTTTCAGTATTCTCAATTCACTTTAAAATTACATCCAAATAACTAAAAAACCCTAATTCATCAAACATATAAAAATTAATTGTCAGAATTTTGTATAATAACGACCTGGAATCTAGGTAAGCATACTTTATTTCAGACGTAGTCATTCATACATGGAAAGAAAGCTTTGATGCAATTTTCACTGATACTAGTACAAACAGCAACAATGTAACACTGAACTCATACATACTAACTCCAAGTTTAACATACAAATTAATTTAGATATTTTATTACCTAAAAGCCTAAAAGCATTAACTAAAAAAGCAATTATTTCAGTAACCTTAAAGAAGACGAGATCTTATAGACTTGTGTTGCTATCTGCATCTCCAGAGGAATTAATGCAATTTCAACAAAAGATTTGTATCACATTGAGTTGTTTCATATAATGCCATTGAAATGTAAGAGGTTCACAAATGGTTGATTAAATTTAAGTGGAAGAAACACAATGAGAAAAATTCATCGCTAGTGTAATTCAGTTGTCTCCTGCAGTTCCACCATGAATGGATAGGACCCATGACAGTCTGAGCTTTTTCTGCACTATGATAACTGAATTAGCTAAATTAAAATCCTTTAAATTCTAAAAACTCCCAACAACCAAAAATCCAATATCTGCACTCATATTATACAAATAAAATAGAATTAAAGAAAAATACATTGAAATAACATTAAGAATTTGATTTGCTAAGACAAGTAGATATACAGAGGAAGCTCCATCACTAACACCCACTGTAATCAGTATTGATCTTGTAGGTCACATCAAAAGTGTTTCAAATCCATCTAAAGATACCAGGTGCATGATAAGACTACTGATATTACTGAAACAAACCTACTATCTCTTTTTCTCTCTTTTTCTCATCTTTAGGGAAGAAGAGAACAGGGGTTTGTTATAGATTTTCAACCTAATTCTTAAAGAATATTTCTGAAAGAGAAGTCAGCAGGAACTACTGATAGTCATTATCTTACAGAGCTGGGCATTTAATTTCTCTTCAAAATTTATCATGTGTAAGATCCACCAGTTGCAGTAACAATTGCAGAGGTGGATCAGTAAAGAATATCTACGTAGATTCTATAGGATTTATGTTTGCAGTGGCACACGTATTTATTAAGTGAAGATATTTTGAAAAGCAGCTAACACTAGGGCTTCTTGCACCCAGGCTATATTTGTTATGAAAATGAATATGCAGTTCCCCTCCCAGTTACCTCAGAATTGTTTGAAATTTTATTTCTAAAGAAAGTTACCCACTGCTGAAATTCATCTAACAACCTCTTTCTTTTTCATACAAAAGGCATAACCTACTTTTATTGGAATAGAATTTGCATACTAGCTCCATCAGCATGGTTTTGATAATCATACAAATAGCTGCATTCAGTTATTTATTCATTTAGACACTATAATTGGGAGACCAGAAAAGCTTCCAAAAGGAGAGATAAGATACTAGGAAAAAGCCCCTTGAATTTCTTTTAAAATGAAGTCAGCAGATCTCTTAGTTTGTAGATAAATTATTGGATTTGAATGTAAAAGCCTCAGAGAAAAATAGTTCTGTGAATGTCAGAATTAGGGAACCTGGTTCTATGGTCCCTCTTCTGTTAGGTTTGATGTCTTGTGGCTTGATGGCTGATGTCGTCCCACGATCTCACTGGCAATGAGGACACTTATTTTGCACCCCTGCTCAGCTGCCTGCTTTCATGTATCTCCTACTCAGCTTGAACCTGAAATCGCTCTTTTAAGAATTCCAACCTTTCTGTATAATTTCATTGAAATTAGACTACATATTGAGGAATTACTAAGGGGAGCGGGGAGCAGCGGGGGGAGAGGCAGAGCAATTACACAAACCTTTTTCATCTTTAGAAAAAAAGCTAAAAGTCCCTCATATTATTTGGGCTTCCATGACCTCAAAAAGTCCATTTCTCTCACTTTTAATCAATACACTTGAATCAATATTGGCATAATTTTGGATTCCTTTCAATCTATTGCTTAAAAAACCTGAATGTTGAAGAAATTATTTAACCCGTTTTCAGGAGTTGCACAGAGCTGTGCTGTGGAGTGGAAAAGTTACAAGACCAGAGCACATACAGAATGTTTCTAGTTTTTTGTCTGGAATTTTATGTTAAGACTTTTTGAGGTTTGCGGATAATCTTGGGACATATCTCAGTAAAAAATTAAAAACTCTATCAATAGGATCATGGCTGAATGGGTATACTTGGCTAGAGTCTTGCAAGTGCAACGATTTTACTTTTTAAGAGACAGAGTTGTAGTGTGATCAAATTTGAGTAAGCTCATATTAGATCTGGACCCATTTCTGCTCCCAGCTTGGATCTGGATCATTTCTGCTCCCAGCTTGACTCCAAAATATGGCATAGTCTGTTTTATTTAACATCTGTATAAAACAAGTATGTCAGACACTGGATTTTTCACTTTATTTTAGATACATAGTGCCTTGTAAAATTTCCTTATTCCATTTACACAATATTTGTACTTGGATAATGTATCAATTTCAATGAAAATATTCATAATTTTTATTGATAAAGATTAACTGCTGATAGCCTATGTTGGGAAATGGTCAGCAGGAGTTACCACAAGTCAAGGGGTATAAGTAAAGGTATTGAATTGAACCATTAGTAATGTCTGTTACTTATAACATGCCAGTCTGAGGTTGTGAACATTTAACTGGCAGATTTGTGAGCATATTGGACAGCTCTGTCTTGGAGAGTGGCAAGACCCAGCAGAGGAGTGTTAGCTGTCTAATGTGACATCAACGTCACTGACACAGCCCTAAATATCTTGGATATCTGCCTGCATTCCCACCTTGCTCTCTCTTTTCCCTTCACCACATTCTTAATTTCCTTTATTATACTGCCACACAGCAGCACTGGACGTTGGTCAAAATGGATCAGTTTTAAAATTCAGGCTTGCATCTGTGACAAGAAAAAGAAGAATTAAGAGATAAGGTAGCTCAGAATGATACAGTTCAATGGCTCCAATAAATTCACTTTCTCTTAAGAAAGGCTGAGTAGTGCTGCTGTGAACTGACTGAAACAGCCCATATGCACATGGGCAGTTTTAGCAGTACAGTGAGCCCTGGGCATTCAGGCCACAAAGTTTCTGTGCCCAATGGTACACCACGGTGTATAGCCCCTAATGCCAATGAAACTACATGGGAATGCTGTAGTGTGAAGCCTTGCCTGCCTTGAAGTCAAAGGAGAAACATGATTGACCTAAATGGTGGCTACAGTCTCTCTTCAGCTTAGCTCCACTGATTAAGATCATAATCCACTGCAAGGCATGGGAGTCCTGTTGATTGGAATGGAGTTCATGTCAGCTGTGGATCTGGCCTAGTGATGTCAGAGGGCCACCTGCAAGGCACAAGCTATGAGCAGAAGATTTGAAAGGGTAGTACCTGGGAAAAAATGTTCTTTAGATATTAGAACAGATCTTGATCTGCTTTTGTTCTTATCAAAACAACAGAGATTGTCACCAGAAACCATGTCGGTGACAATCTCAGCTCTTGAGGTGTCATCTCCATCGCTCTGTTTGGGCTATCACTGCCACAGGAAAGGAGGACAAAGATAGCATTTCTGACAATGAAATTAAGATGTAAGCACAGGATCTCTCTACTTCAGTGTTACAGCAGCAGTAACCTTTGCCAGCAAGGCTAAGGAACATCAGTGTGTGGTTACACTTGAAAATAGATCAGTAAGGTTTGCCAGTGACATCCCCAGTACCTGCAGAGATGCTTGCTTCCATAACTGAGCTCCAGTTCAATCTTGCACCTGAAAAATAAATAACACTTACGTAAATAACAACCAGAATGATATTCTATAGGCTGTGGTTTTGTGCTTGGGTTTTTTTATTCATTGGATCTTGAAACTCAATAACAGAATTCCTACAGCCAAATAAATTTTTTTAGCAGAGCTGAGCTCAAGCTTAAAACCCTCCACCTCTGGAACCTTGAGCTGGACTACTATTTATGTCAAAAGTGAAACTGAATACAGTGATATGAACCTACTAACAGGAGCCTTCCATCTCTTCAGTAGAATTGTTGGTTTCTGTTTAAGTGAAGGCTAGGGACTTGAACTGCAGGGATGTTCAAGCCCAGGACTCAGGTGCATTAGAATAAGCAGAGGATACTCAACAGTTTCCATTTCTAAAATATTATATTAGATTTTGTGAGACAAAGAAATCAATGTAGGACTCCAATCTACAAATCAATTAACGTTCATATAGCAAAACACTTAAATATATACTGCTACTGAAAGAAGAAATCCTGGACATTAATGTGAATTTAATTGCTCCAGTCCATTTAAATGTATCCAGCACTCTCTCTCCATTTTGTAAATGGAAATTGAGACAGAGGCTGAGTGATCCACTTCTGCACACAACAGTAGACAACTATGTTAGTTTGAGACATTTCTTGTTCCATCTGTTCTCCCTTTTCCTTTGCCAGAGGTTGCTGCCACCATTGTAGGAAAAGAGGTTTGCTCGTTCCCCAGCTGCTGCACTTTCTATTTCAGACTCAGTGCAAACTTTGACAGGCATGAAGTTAATAGCCAAACTAGAATGGCTGAAGTACAGTCACATATTCTTTTGCCATTACTGAGACTGGCTTAGTTATCTGCAGAAGAGAGGTTAGGCAGGGAGCTCACAGTGGGGATGTGCAAAACCCCAGTGACAATAACCAAAACTAACTCTCAGAACTTGACAATCTAACTCTAAAAAGGATAACTATGACTCCCTCAAAGCCTAGAATTAAAATCCTCAAAATTCTTGTTTTTCCAGGAAAGTGTTTCTTAGGAATACATAATTTTCTATTTTCCTAGGTTTATAAGTACTGGGCTGCCCAGTTTATCCATCTTGATAATGGCAAACTACCATTTTTATTATCCTAAGACTTACCAGCATCTTGAATACTTCATAGATCCTCTCTGTCACATCTGGATCTTGTTCATATAGATCTCATAGAGCACATTTAATAGGCTAAGGTCTGCACAAACACAGGCAGGAAAGAATACAGTGCCTTTTGTAACACTGAGGAATAGGTAGAGGATTTTGATACATTATGGGAGATTTTTGTTTATGTTTTTGTTATATTTCAAGCTGAAGATTACAAAGTCAGTCTCTAAGTACCAGAAAGCCAAAACTTGTTCTGGGCTTGTTGATGTCTCTGTGCTTCAGAGCTGTGATGGATAGCCACCAGAGGAAAGCAGCATATAAAAAGATGGGATGCAATTCTTCAGCTCCGTTGACAGGGCAGCACAAAAAGTGGAGGGAAGCAGGTATCTGGGCTATAACACCTCCTCTGTTGGCTAGGTATGTATTTTATTTTAGGAATTGACTGAAATTCAGTGCATTTGGTGAATAGAGTTCTGGTGAAGTCACAAGGGAAATCTATGGTGGACCTCAACAGCAAGTTTCCCAGCTCAGCTAATGCTGCAAGCACTAGGTTCTGAGTTTTTTCTGAGCAATATTTTTACATCAAGACTATTCAGTAACCTCAGTATTTCCCCAGATCATGGCCAGCATCTTCCAAAACAAAGATCTTAATTTCTATATTGTAGCTAGAAAAGCAGAAGAAACCTATCATGTTGTTTGCCTTCATTAAATTAGTATGATGGCTGGCAGAAGACACAGACTGTACTCTCAGGCCAGCAAAAATTATTCTGTCCATCTGCAATAATGGGGGGGTTAAATTCCAAGTTGTTGAGAATCAGTCTGTTCTAAGAGAAGATTAAAAAAAATTTAGGATTTCATACTTGTACGGAGAAAATTATAGGCAAGCTGAAATGAAGGGGTGCAATTTTGAGTGAGGCAAGGGGAACAAACCAACAGAGTTTGTTTGATTCTGGGAAGTAATACCAAGACTATTTTTGGTATTTTGAGACCCTGCCTAAACTCATGTGGCAAGACTGCTGTATGCCTATGCATATGCATATTCCATTTGGCAATACACTCAATACGGCACTCAGCCACCTACTAAATAATAGAACTTAAAAATGGAAAATCAAATGACAGAAGAAGCTATTTCCAGGTATTTAATCAAAGGGAGGATCAGAGTACAAAGCTCAAGACAGGCCCAGCACACAACTCTGGCTGAACTGTCACTCTACAGCGGGCTTCAAACATCTGCATTACTTTGACTGAAATACCATGAATAATTTATAATAGAATACAGAATTTAAGAAAAATAAATTTTAGAAAAATTAATACCCCACAGTAATCACCTGGCTTCATGTTTATTAGCGAGGTGTTCTGGGGTAGAAAACATCATTGAGTTTATGAACCTTTGGGGATGTTTCTTTTTAAAAATTAACATTTCATCTTGATATTATTTTAGTATTTACCACTCGGTATTGTCTTAGATGTCATCTTGGCAAAGGGCTCCTAAACAACTGCCACTTTTAGCACTGCTGCCAAAAGGCCCCCTTTCACAATAAAGCATGCTGTGCTTTGGCAGGAAATCAATAAAGTGAAAATCTGTTCTCATCATCCATACATTTACCATCACAATCAACAATCAAAGGCAAGACCTGGGTTCTTTATCCACAGGCTCCAGCCTCCCAATTTTCTGCTATGAAAGGCAGCATAAATTAGAACCCTTGGTTCCTGTTAGCTGGGCTTAATGGGTATGATTTATGAACCATTAAATGAGGTTATGTAAATTGATCCTTAGCAGAATGCTAGCACACAGGTGACAGGTGCAGTACATTTGAATGATGAGTCCACAAGGGTTCTGTTCAAATCAGATTTCAGTGACATTCAGTTTTAGGAAGGAGAAATATGTTGTCAACAAGGAAGTGATTTAAATAGTGCCCTGGGTTTGTCAGCAATTATGCTTTTCTTCTTAATTGCTGCAAACTATATAAATTCTAATAGGAAATAAATTACTGATTTACCAGTTAATGACAAGGGGGTATAGACAAGAATGGTTCAAACATTAAAAAAAAAAATTGCCTTGTGAGGCCATATTCAGTAATGATTTCATTTATCATATTAAAGTTAACAGCTGCTTTAAAGTCACACGGTAAACTTTGACATGAGCTAAGTTATATTGTTTTTATTGCTAAGCTGAAGGGAACTGGGTTTCTGCTACAGCTATGGATGTTCTTAAAAGGACGAAATCATATGTTTGCATAGAAATGAGGATAAATTTTGCTTGCTATTTTTGCTTGGTTTTTTTATCTTAATAACCTTGTCAAAAATCAGACCACATTAACTATGTTTAAAGTATTCTGGCTTACTCTGACAGGATTTTTATATTAATGATGAAAACTAATGATCTGATGTTTGGCTTATTTCCTTCTCATTTCCCCTAAAAGTGACCATAAGGATTGATTAACTGTCTTATAATAATGTTTTGATATGAAAAAATGGAATTGCTCTTGTACAGCATTGAAATCAGTGCCATCGCTGTTCAGGCTGCTTTGGTCTGGGTAGGTGGGCTCTTGGAGAACAAGACATATTTATGTGACTTAAGTTCTTCTTTTCCCTAGACTGGTTAGTAGCATGCTCCAACTAGTGGCCTGGCACACCTCTGCTTAATGAGTGTTTGCATCTTCCTTTGAAATTGAATGGAATGAAACAGCAATAGGAATGAAACAGCATGGATAAATCTGTCTGTAACTCAAGGCTTTGAGGGCAGCAGGTCTAGAGGAAAGACTGTACAGGCAGGTACTTGAAATATGTAGGATAGTAGGATGGTGTGAAAGCATTTTCAGAGGCTTAGCCATATTAGATCATTTTCATCTAAGGAAGAAAATACACAAGAGGAGAGAGAAAGAGATAAAATCCAAAATATCAGTTACCTGGGAGGCCTACTGAGATTTAAGAAAATCTGAGAAACCTCAAGATATTTACTTGTGTCGGTCTATTTTTGCCAACATGTTCATTGGCTGCGTATTTCCTGTTTTTTTCAAAATTCAGTGAAGTTTGTTCAAGTAACAAGCATCAGTTGCTAATTGAATTAGCCTCTCCTTTTGTGTTTTACTTCAATGGAGATTCCCTTCAAGGTTCAGCTGCTTACTCACTGCATTGTTCCGCTCAATGCTCATATGTTGCTCGCTGCAATACTTCCCCTTTCACAGAAGCTGTCACTTTTATTTCTGTGAAGAGGATCATCAGGAGAGAGTCCAGTGCTTTTGGGGGTGTGGAATGCAAATTAAAAGGATCACAAGGTTGCAATGTTGGTAATGCAGAAAAAGCATGATGCAGTTTCATCTGTGAGGAGATGAAGCACTGGGATTTATTCTGGGTATTAAGGAAGAATTCCATAGCCTTCCAATCAACAATATACAACAAAGCTACATCGAAAGAATGAAAAAGATAAGCCTTAAAAAGCTAAGGGAAACTGCACTGCACTTGTCTATGTTAACCTCATTTGGTATCTTCTGTGACTGCATTGCCAGTCTTCATTACAGAAGACCTGCTTGTGCTTTGGAAGATCCTGCTTCTGTTTCACACTTACAGAAGGGACTGTGTACACTAAGACAACACAATTATTTTTAAAGGCATCAGCCTGATCTAGTTAAAGTTATACTTTCCCACCACCTAGCTTGCTTTACATTGCCACCTTAAAGTCACCATTGCAAACACAACCCTGTAACTCCAGATACAAAAAAAACTCTTGAAACTCTTGGTTTTTTTCTCATGTGGAAGAGTATGAGATGGCTGATCTTCATGGGATTCATGGATTACTGCTGGATTTTATTCTCTGTGAACTCTGCCTGCAGCATATCCTGTGTTCTCTGACAGTTCCTTTTTTCACTGGGGCAAAGAGCAGATGCAGTAGAAACCATACAAAAGGAAAAAAAGATGTATGGTACTTCCCTCCTCCAGCCTGTAGTCATTTTCCACTTAGGTAATTGGTGCATGCAATATCGCTATGTTTATTAACTTCTGATGCACTTATTTTCCATATAGTTGTCCCATCTTCTCTTGAACCCACATAAACTTTAGCAAGACATTCCAGATGTCAGCTCTTCTCCTTTTACTTCCCTTGAACCTGCACCCATGAGCAGAAATTCAAGTCTTAGGACTTGAAGCATGATTAACGCTGAAGCACTGAACTAGAATGAGGATTTTAGTTTCTTGTGCCTCATATTTTTATTTTTTAATACACAACAATTTCTGTATATGATATAGAGACAGTCCCAACCATATATAGAATATATATATCAAGACAAAAGTAAATGTCTGAAATCCTGACATCTTCTTCTATAAAAGGTCCTATAGGGATTCCAACTGTATTCACTCTGGGTTTCGTTACTGAAGGAGCATAGCCCCAGTAACTGCCTGTTGTAAGAAAGGGGGCAGCATCTCATCATATTCCTGATGAAAATGGAAAGAAAATGGTGCCCCAAACTGCATTTTGTAGAGTTCTCCAATCAGCTTTGTGTAGAATGGGGTTCTTGACATTTCCTGGAGGCATGTTTTATCCTGGAGTGGATTTCAATATAATGAAGCCTAAGATAGACAATATTGGCCTGAACTGGTAAAACCACACAGTGCAGAACAGCTTTAGAGAGTCAGAAGCTTAGGTTTGAAAGTAGTCTGGTTGTGTGAGTACAACACAGTGATGGAGGGAAGCCAATACTCATGAATTAACACTACTGTAGTTACAGAAGTTAAAGGATGCAAATTCAGTTCATAAGTCTTCACATGATAGTACAAGCAGCATATGATTTACGTCCCTTTTAGACCTACCTTTGAGTTCTTCATAAACACTCAGACCTGTGCTGTTCCTTCCCTGATGGGTGATATTATCCTTCCTGTGTTCCAGACAGGCAAGCAAAAGTCAGGCAAAGTACATCCTGGTTGTCCTGGAAAGAGAATGTGGCAAACACTCTGCTTACTGAAGTTCTCTTTTGCACCAGATTTATGGGTTTATTTTGAATGAAACCAGGCTAGGGGAAAAGGATTTATGTACGCCCCTACCTAATGCCCTTCTGCAAAGAATTCTCCAGTATAAAAACACTTTGAAATTCCATAATGAAGACTTAGGCACTGCCATTAAAGGCCAAATTGACAATGACAAGTAAATATGTGTGTCAAGTTTGAAGGACCAAGGACCTAATTTTCTTTTATGTTAACTTCTCAAGGCACTTCATTTTCACAGTAGGGTTTCCAAGGGCTCTAAGATGCAGAGGTCAGAGCTTGGAACAACATCGAAGCACAAACATGATATCTGAGAAAGTGACAAAATAAAAATAGCATCCTTTTGTGAAAATGGTTGCTTGTGACTTTTCAGCATCACACAGGAACTCCATGGAAGAATTTGGGATAAGAAGGAATTAATTAGGACAGCATTTCATTGCCTTAGTCATCAGGGCTCTGAGTTCCTTCCTACAATTCCTTTTCTCATTGACTGTATGCTTTCTCAGGCTTTAGCAATTAATGAGATAGGGTTACTGAGGGGGCAGTATCCTGAAACATATTAAATGCATTCATCCTCAGAGGAGTCTGTATGTACAGTGAATTAAGATTATGTTTTTCATGCAGGAAAAGCTTATGAAATAATGGAATTAAACAGTGTATTACTGTACTTTTAATAGTAAAGGCAGTCCTAGTTCTGGTAATCCTTAGTTTGAGCATTTGAATATATGACCTTTATACAATTCTTTCTATGTGGATTTCTTTAAACTTTGGTTTTTTTATACTTTCCCAAATTATAAAATCTTGGAATTTGGAAAAACAAACTTTTCATTGCGTGTCATTGCATCAAGGACCTCAAGGAACAGGTTCTTCAGCTGGACTGAAATATTTAGGGCCACAGAACTTTTTGCAGCTGATCAAAAGACAGATGAGAAGGTCATCTGAAGTTCTGGTCCCTCATGCAGACAGCTTCTTTCTCATGTCCCTTCCTCTTCTCCTGTCTTCACAGTGTCATTTTGACTGATTGAGTACCATTATACCCATCCTCCCACCTCCAGTTTCTCTCCTGTTCCCAACTTCTTCCCTAACTGGTCCTCCAGTTGCTCTCCCTTTACTCATCCTACTTTATTCTTCATGTTACCACATCAAGCCTGCTCTGCAACACCCTGAAAGTCCCGGGCTTTCCTGCCCTCAGCTAAAGTGCCAACCATTGCAACACACATCTCTCCCAGCCTCCACCAGCTCTGTTCCAGGTTTACTGCAGAGAACAACTAGATCAGCACAGCTTATAAAGGCTCCAAAAGTCACAGAGCAATTTCACTATGAGGCAGAGGGTACAGAAGTCCTAAGGCCCGGTCCTCAACTCAGTTTTTTCACGTGTAGAAGATTATTATCATAGAGCTGGTGTCCTAGATTCCTGGGCATTTCTTCTGGAGCCAGGACTCCAAGATGACCTCACCAGGCAACCCCTATTTTATTGGTTAGAAATACTGCAGAAGGGTACCTTTTCCAGCAAAGAGCATGGAAAACTGACACATTTTGTCAGATTGCTAAATGAATACATAAAAGAAAAAAAACTCAATAAATTTAATTGCCTAAAATTCCTTCAGCTTTGTATTCTGAATTAATTCATTTATATGAACACATGTCCAAACATAATCTCCCATGGTGAGACCTACAGGCTTCATCCCCACAAAGGATGAAAGGCTGAGGCAGAAACCAGGCTGCTATGAAACTGCTCCAGTGGGAGCATTTCTGTGTGGTTATGGAAGAGCAGGAGACCAGGCCATTGTCTCAAGTATCATTAACTGGCTTTTCTTGAGGAGTGACTGTAGTCCAGAGTGAGTATCCATTTAGCTTGTCACTGACTTTTGTCTCCTCATATCAGTTTCTTTTCTTATTCCAAATGACTCATGGAAGAATCTATGTGGAGAGAAGAGGTTCAGATAGGAAGGAAAAAAAATCCTTCAAAAATCACTTTCTCAAGTAGTTGCCCCCATCTTGCCTTTTTCAACAGATTTTTCTCTCTTTCACTCATTGAAGAAGTAGAAGACAAGGAAGTATATTCATATTGGTTATTAGCATGTGTTTAACAATTGCTAGCATTCATGAAAGGATTTCAGACCCAATTCCAAGACTTTTACAATTACATCCTACAATTATCTTCCATCTATCATCTAGATATATTCCTGTTACAAATATTTTTAGCAAGATGCATCATAGAGGATTAATCCTTATGTGAGCGAATGGTAGCAGACGTTAGAGTGATTTGCTGAACTTTAATTTTTTATCCCACAAAAAATCATTAAAAGGTCAAAATAATTGACTTTAGGTATATATATTTTTATTTTTGTTATTAATTTTTATCACTTTCCTGAATTTTGTGTCTAATGTCTAGTATTACATAAAGCAACATAATTATGTTGCTTCTTTTTCTTATGAAAAATATGCTATAAGTGCAAAGTTGTTTTTTTTTCTTGAATGCTAAGAGTTTCTGGTAATTATTTGCTGTGAGCTTACTAAATTATTAAAATAAACCAAAAAACCTTCCACAAAACAATGACAACAGCAACAACAACAAAACTTTGCCATGAAAAGTGATGTCTTTCAGATATCTCAGGTAGCCTATTGGAACTATATATTCACACAATATGCACATGGTATTCCCAGCAGTGTGCATTGTACCTCTGCTGCAATTTCTATACTTGCACGCTCCACAGTCAGTTGATTTTCTTCTCTTTTGGAGACCAAAGAAAGTGGGTGATATGCTCTGTTCTGGTTCCATCTGGTTCTCATCCCATGCCTTGACAAAAATCCTTCAGTGTTATTTAAACTTTCCTTTTGACATGAAACGCAAGTTAGGTCAGTTATTGGTGATATGCATCCCACACTCTTTCAGTAAAGGCTACAGCAGAAAAAGAAGCAGTAATTGTAATGGAGACTGTGAGCATGGCCTGCCATTCATATCCTCCTTGGCACAGCACCAAATAACAATTCTTCACTACCAGTGAAATTAGGACTACTAGGGCAACAAAACAAACCTAGGGCAATGTCAGGGCAAAGACCACCAGTCTGCATCTTCTGCATGGTGAGGAAGTTTTTGTCTCTTAGAAGAGGTTCAGTAATAGATCCTTTCAGTAACAGTCATGATCCTTTCAACTTTTCTGCAAATGCAGAAAATGCAAATTTCACTGCTATTTGGGTTTTGAACTGACAAGTTCTGAAAAGACCGGAAAGTCAAACTCAGAGTAATTTATTCTAAAGCCTGTGTTATGAGTTTAATTTTATAAAGTAAAAATAGTGATCCCAAAATGCTGGGAGAATTTCAGAGGGAAGAGCTTTTTACTTCTGCACTTTTAACCAGGCTCTTTTTGAAATTTCTGCTCAGATTTATTACTGTATGTGCTAATTTATTTCTCCATTTATGATTGTTTTGACAGCCAAATTTCTCATTTGCATTCAGCTTGATAATTTCTACTTTGGCAAAATTTTAGCAATTTATTTGCACTACTATTAGTAGAATAGCACTTGCCCAGCATTTGTCCCAGTCAAGAAGGTTCTGGCTTTATATTCCAGGACTTCTGTAAGCGACAATTTTTGTGCAATTTCTATACTTGCCCTTTCTATACTTTAACTCTAGCAATGATAATACTGAGGGAAAATTACTCTTTTACAGCTTTATATCAGGAAACAATGGCCACTGCGAAAGGAATAAAGTTGGTCAGTAGGAAAATAACTTCCACCTAGTGGCTTTCCAGAAAACTGCCATAATAGTGAATTTCTTGAGAAACTCAAATTTCTATTTTTACATAATTTGGAGGTAATTCTGCCACTGCAACCCATTTGCAGTTTTCAGTGAACTCAAATACATTACCTACACACATATATAGTGCTTAATATGTAGTTCATGGTAATTTTAGTATCACCATGCTTTTGGATTTTTCATATCATCAACATCATTCTGAAAAACTTTAGACTAAAAATTCTTATGATTGCTCATAGCAGACTGATTTTATTCCATCTTTTCTATTTCATATTGATAACATATTTAAGCATCAACTATACTAATATCCCCATACCCACTTCAGAAAAAGCTCTCTGTATTATCTCTATACTTAAACTACCAGCTCATCAAAATTGTATACACAGCCATTTGGGTAGTGTGGCTTAGTGGAATATAAATGACTCATAAATCTGGTAAGATATGAATCTGCTGTTTAATTTAAAAAGGAATTATTCAAGAGTTTAGTATCATACACCTACCAGAGCTGAATAAAGAAAAACTCCTGGAAATGAAAACTCAATACATTATTTCTCACACCATTGAAACAATAACTATTCTGGATCAGTGATTTAATATTAATTTGCATGAGCTGAAAATCTGCCCCTAGGCTACTCTGAACATTTTATTTTCTCTGTAATACAAGTAGTAAGAAATTATCTAGGCAATAGAGGTAAGTTTCTGTGCTGTGCAATTAGTGTCATATAAAATTCATGTTGATTATCAAGGATAGATGTATTGGTTGAAAAAAGGTATGGATAAATGGCATTGCCTGATGATTAATTTTGATTCAAGAAAAAAGATTTTGGTCTTTGGGCTAAATTCCAAAACATAATCCAAACCTGTGATTTTGTAATGGTAAATTAAAAAAAAAAAGCAATAGTAACAGTTTAGCAAATATATTTTTTTAAATCTAGAAAGTAAATAGAGAAGCCCATAATAAGCTGCAGTGAAATTAATTTCACAGTTCTTAAATGTGTAAGATAAGATAAATGCAAAAAACTAAACAAGCAGAAAAAACCCATAGCAATTACAACAAATTTCAGATTTTTTTCTTTTCCAGTAACCTAACACTAAAGTATTTTGTAATATAAACAAGGGAAATAACCATTTCCTGCTGCTGTCTTGTCCTTTATAGAGTCATGTATGCTTCATGTGTTTTTTTTTTCCCAAATTATTAGAAGGTGACCATGGCATATTCTTTGAATACCATGGGAAATTATGCAAGATGCAGAAAAATGAGATTGTTCTTTTTAAGTTAACAACAATTCTCAAAACTATCAACACATATATTTAACTAATTTACTACAGTTTTCCTGTCAAGAAAATGCATAAATATTAATCTCTTAATATTATCAATATATGGGCACTTGTATTTGTAACATTAACTTAAGCTATCTGACCACCCTGCACATAACTATTACGTACTCTGATTATATACACTGTAGCTGGGGTTTTGTCAAAAAAAAAAAAAAAAAAAGAGCAGAGTCAGAATAGTCAAATATTTTTAAAATGTTTCAACTGCCATTTTAAAAAAATCCTATTGTATTTTGTGCTCACAATATTTACCCTATATAGAGAAAGCTTTTATATATAATTTTGTGTGAAATGGGTAAAAAAATGAGTTCAGAATCAACCAGCTCTGTGGAAACTTTGACTAATCCAATCTGTTGCTTGGGAGTCAGGGGGATGGAAATATTTTAAACAAGTTAATTAAAATAAAAAACTATTTTTTAAATCAGATAATTACTATATGGCAGTTTTCATTAGTATGGGCCTTATCAATGGTGTTTTTAGTAATTTTTGCTTGCATCATCCCCCTCAACGTCTAATATTTAAGCTATTATCTTTCAAGTGTGCACTATGTGGACTAAGTCAAACCTGTTACATGAAGTGTAACAGTACCATGTGATGAGAATGAGGCTTTAAGTGTATGATGGAAAATCCACAAAACCAGGCACCTTCCTGAACCCTGGCTGTGGCTTCTTTGAAGCTGAATGACCTTTAAATGTAGTAGGAATTCTTCTTATTTTAAAGGGTGGTGAGATCCTATTACTCTCTTTCAAACCATCAAGGAAGAGGAAGTTATCCCTGCAGAACCAGGAGTGATGGGAGAGGAGATGCAGGCCTCTAAGACAATGTGTTCCTTCATCTCCTTCTTACCTAACCTGGGTGTAAACCTACGCAATAATATTTTCAAAATCTTCCATTTTTATTCTGATGGTGTGTAAGGAGATGTCAGGCACAGTTAGAGGACTGCAGTGCATCCATTTCTATCTGTCTTAAGTTTTCATTACAGCTCAGAAGTAGAATGTCAGTACTTGCTTATTTACTATAATGGGTATATATTTATTCAGGCTAGTGAATTGCAATTAATCTTGTTTATGGAAGGAAAAATTAAACAATTAAGCAATCAAACATACTGTACAAATTAATCAGAAAAGATTACAAGGAAGAAAAAAAAAAAAGGCATATGACTCCTTGACTTTGTTCCAAAGATTTAAAATTCTATTTTGGAATAAGGAAAATCCAAACAACCAGAACCCATAAAAGTTTTTAAACAAATAATTTTATAATTATGGGAGGTTTTTCACATCATAAAATGGAATTAAATTTCTTTTAATAATTATAAGCAATATAAGCAATTCTCAGTACTGTGAACAGATAGATTTCATACCATAATTCTGGAGAACTTGAGTGAAAATAAAACCTGCACATTCCCACATCCTCCAAATTAGGCAAATAAAACACTCTGTAATGCATGAAAGCCTTGTTAAGGTTGTCAAAAATGCATCTGGAAACATCTGGCTATAAAGCAGAAAATGACAGAGGTTGAATGCAAACAATATCAGCAGTGAGAGAAACACATCACTGTGATAGAGTCTGACACCCAGGTGAGTCCTGCTGCCCAGCACTAATCTTAGCCAAGTCCTGCCTCTGCTCCAGGGAGAAAGACAATGTATAAATAGCTAGGAGAAGAATATTTTAAAATATTTCTAGGATGGTTATTTTCACAATATCTATTGAAGGAAGATGATTTTTGCTCCAATTGGAAAAGTGATGGAACTTGAAAGGTTTTTGTTGCTTTAAAAATGAATAAATTTTCATAAGTTTTTGCATTTTATCAAAATCCAGACACACCCATCACCTTTATTTCCTCTCTTTTATGACAATAGAATACTAACATTGGTTGAGTTTGGGCAAAAAGAAAGAATTTTATTACTAACTGCTGAAGAAATAGTTAAGCTTTCCATTTCTTCAAAAGAGTCACTGCTGCTAATGTTTTTCAGAAAGAGTACATTTTAATGACAACAAAACTGCAAAATAATTTCAATTGAAAAAATTTGACATGATACCTAAATATGCTCAGTTATTGCTTTTCATATGATATAAATAAATTCCAACATCTCTGCTCACCCAAAATCTGAACTTTGCTGACCACCTCAGTGGAGGGAAGGGGGCTCTGTGCCCGTGTGGTGCATGAGTGCGAGCATGTGCATGTACACAGCTGTGTGTGTGTCTGGTGGGACTGATCCATACATATAGGGGTGAATAGGAATGGCTTAGGGTATCTTTTACAGTGGGAGGATGTGATGTTCTATAATTAATTACCAGAATTATCTAAGAGCCACTACAGCACTCCACTATGTGGTACTACCAGCCAGACCATAGAAGAGATTTATAAACCCATCACAGAAAATACACAGAGACAGATGGCCTTCAAGAGCCACGTAAAAGGAATGACAGCCATAATTCTTACTCTTTTCTTTAAAACCCAGTTTCTCCTGTTGTCACCAGTCAGGTTGGAGTACTTTATATTTACAGCTTAAAGCTCTAAAATGGATTATTTTATTACAGCATAGTATCATGACACTAGGATATGAGGGCTAGATGATTTATTCACTTTGATGCAAGTAAGGAAAGCTTTTATTTTTAAATTTCTACCACTCAGTGCAGTGCGTCAAACAATCAGTTTTAATATCTTTAGGGTTAAGTGCACTCTTGTAATTTAGAATTAAATGATTTTTATTAAGCACTTTTGCTGAATATCTACAAGCTTTACAACTCTGCTGATTAAGGATCTGACAGTGACTGGTAAAGCAGCCACCTCCATGAATTAGGGAAGCATTAGGGAATGCATTCTGTCTATGTTCCTTAGTGCTTAGGGAGTATTTCAAAATAAGTGCAATTTCTGTAAAATGTAGTCATAAAACTACAAATGAATCAATGTATGTGAAACCTAGTGCTTGCAACATCTTTAACAGATTAAACGTATTTTTGTCTAGAGTGAGGACAGATAAAATAACCCAGGGGTGAAACTTAAAGTGCAGAATTTCTGAAACATTCCCCTGTGACACTGAAACATATAAATGGAAAGCTAGCTTTGAATAGCCAAGGTCTAATGGCCAGATTGCCAGTAACAACCCAGATTTGAGGGAGGCCTGGCCCAACAGCCTGGGCACAGTGTTGGGGACCAAGGAATGCCCGCTGCATGCTGATATTAACCTCCTCTGCAAGCTTGCACAAGCTCCTTTATTTCCAGAGATGTTGCTCCCTCTGCACTCTCATTAACTTCAATGGGAGCCAAGAATGCACAGCACCTTTGAAAATCAAGCGGTTAAACTCACAGCTTCAGTTACCCATCTATAAAATGAGGCTAAACCTTTCTTACCAGTCTCATAGAGCTGTTGTGAAGATTAATTAGATAATGACTGCAAAGCCCTTTGAACATGAAAAGTGCTAAGAATTATTGTTACCAAATGATGGCAAAGATTGGGCTATTCTTCATTGCTGTCAAATAATAATAAAGAGATGTGCTAGTCTAAGAAAAGGAGAGGTGGGAAATAAAGGGCAATAATGGCTGCTGTTGTTTGCGCATATGATACTGAATAATCTTTGCAAGAAGAAGCCAATCTTGTGAAAAGCTATCTACTGTAATGGTGCTAGGGTTATTGACAGGTCTGGCTATAAGTGCAGGTTCCATTAGATACATCAGCCACTATGTATTCGCAGCAAATCTCACTGATGATTGCCCTCCTGCAGAGGGAGAGATAAGACAAACTATGATTGAAGTAAAAATGTAAACAGTTAAAAAAAGAAATAGAAGTCAACCACTGCTCTCCCACAGGGGCAAGGACCAAGGATTGTTGCACCTGTGAAGCAGTAATAACATCAAATGTTAATGTGATATATGATTGTAGCACAGATACTGCTTCAAGCTCTTGCTGAAGAATTTATGTTGTTTAATATTTTTATATGTATATTAAGTGAAGTGCACTTTCCTAGTCTGGGGCAGTTCAGGGCACAATACTGGCAAACTGAAGGGGTTTCACATGAGTCAAGTTAACAAGAGCATTCTTTGGCAGCACAAGTTACAGCTTGTGGTTTTTACAGGTCTCTAGCAAAAGCCTCTGAATTGATACCAGACCTCCTAATCTCAGGGTTGTGCTATGAAGTAGATGTGTTATGTTTTTCTCTTTTGTGTTTGAAGCTGATATTAGACCCATTACTGTAAAAATATATTATTAATTCATATCAATGCATGATATAAAGTCTTCTGTTTGGCAGCTGGAAAGAAACTGAGTGATATATCAGTGCTAAAAAAGCACCTCCTATTTTCACAATGATATGGAATGTTTACAGTAAATGGACATTAAATAATGTTCAGATCTGAAGAATGGCATAATATTAACCAAAGAGTTTTAAAACAATTGGTCAAATAGGCATTCTAAGGTTGATTTGTGTTTGTGGCTTAAGAAATAATGCCATTTGTGTGGCTGACCCTTCATCTGGCCATTAGTTCTCCTGTCCATCCACACACTTTCCTCCATGCCCAAATAATTTTCACCCTTTGGGTTAGTTGCTGTAACATTCAGAAGTGGCAAAGAGAATTAATATCCTCCACATTTAATTTAAATAAAATACTGTCTAGGTGGAACAGACAGCCTATTCATGGCACAGAGGAGAATTCATTGTCCCTTACACTTAGGAGCAGCCAGCTTTTTCAGTGGTCAGACATGTACTAGCCAGCCAGTCAGCATGTCTGTGCCAGATGTGCTGGCTTTTCCCCAGCTGGCAGGATAAAATACAGAGGTAGAGAATATGTAAAGAAGAATACAGAGGGCAGGGAGTACATGCAGCTTTTGTTGTACTGGACATTTTGTACTGAAGATGGAAGAGAGCTGGGGAGAAGGACGACTATATTAGAAATCAAAGACACTGGAAGGAGTGAGCAGCACTGGTGTGATGAGTTAGGTGATGTGATGGAGGAGAGCTAGAAACACAGAGGGGATGACATGGCAGAACTGCTTTGGGAAAGATTTAGAGGATGTGGAGAGAGTTGGGATGACAGCAGTGAGTGGGTGGAAGATATAACTCCAAAGAAAACAATGTTTAATTATTTCTACTCTTCATGGAACAATCTTTTAAAAATATTGTAATGCTCTCAAAGTTTCAGTGATCTGGAAAACATCTAACATGTTACCATTTTTCAAAAATTCCTACACATTACCAAAGTAAGTAAAAATCTAGTGACCTTATATTCATTCCAGACAAAATACTGGGACACAGAACTGAATGGGATCTAACCAGTAATGTTATAAAGACAGTAACATAATCCATTTCAGTGAATGAGTTTTCACGGAAAATTAATGATAGAACCGATTACATCCTTAGATGAAATGAAAAGTTCTGTTGCTAAAGGAAGTCACTCAGTATAACTGGGCTGTTTTACCTTTACTCTGACCTTCTGGTTAAATATGACACTACATAAAATCTGTGTAGCAAATTTTAACTGGCGTGAAAAGGCTGATACAGCCAAAAAGTAATTGCACAGAGGGCATCATTATATAATGGGGTTCCACATAGATCTATTCTTAGTTCAGTGCTATTCAATATCTTTATCAATGAGATGGAAGAAAATAGAAACTTGTTGTTGGTAAAGGCTGCAGATGCCATATTCATATATAAGAAGTTAGTACGTGACCTGATTTTTAGACGCACTAAACATATTTAGGCAATGAATAAGGAAGATTTTGGCTTAGAAGCTAAAGCCACAAAATATGTGGCTATTGCAGTGCAAGCTTTAAAGCACCTTTTGAGCTAAACTCATCCCAAAACTGGCTTCATAATGGGTGGTAAGAGAGAAATGCCCCAACTAGCCAGTACAGAATGACCCTGTTCTTCACTGCTTAGCCACCGATTTCTGATCTGTCAGATGAGAAGAAATCTGCTTCATCTTAAAACCCTCACACAGAATTAAGCACTTAATTGCTATTTCATACAACCAAGCTGTCTAGAAATGAGGGTGCTCACTTGGCCATGTGGACTGCCAGGGCTAAACATCCCTCTTTTGGGTCAGCAAGTTGACAGATGCACTTCTCAAGTACTGGAAAGGTGTCTTTGCCTACAAGTTCATTTGGATGGAGATGCTTTCCAACTCTCCTATTTAAGCTTAGGAATTACATAGAGGTGCTACCAAAACACCACATATGCTCAGACTAGCATTAGGTAATGTAATAACTACTGCTTCTTCTGCCCTTATCAGCTGATGGTGAGAAACAGATGACCCCAGTTTTTAAATAAAATTATTCCATGCCATCACACTTGGTTTTGAGACAAAATCTGGTGTAAGAGAAAAAAGTGTGAATAGATAAGCTGGTGCTGGCGGTTTCTCTCTTTCTATGCATTTATAAGTATAAAAAAATAACAAGCATCAGGATCCTGCACCTTTAGGGTCTGCATAGGAACATGACCAGAGTAGGCTACCAGCACTGTTGGTTTTTCCATAAAACTTCACTTTCCATTGAGATCAACATAAAGAAGATAATACACAAAGATGTCATATCTCCACCTCAGGGACATCCCATACCTAGATCAGAAGATAGAGAAATATCCCCAGATCTTGCAGTTAAAACATGGCCTCAGAGAACAGAAGGTTTTCCTCAATCTTCACTGCCTCTCAGTATCTTACATGTTCTTATTTGTCCCCTCTTATTAATTTCCTTTGGGGTAATGAATTTCCTTTGGGGTAATTTCTATCTCTCTAAATAAAACTTTCTTTAGGCCCAGGAGTAAAGCAAAGGCCTGGCATAGTCATTGCAGCAGACAGGAGATATAAATGTACTGGAGGAAGGCAGTGAAAAAAAAAATCCCAAAGCATTTTTATTAGTTCTGATAACTAAATTGGTGATAATAACAAAGGATGCTAACCCCTTTGGCCAAACTACAGGTAGCTAGGGAGAGAGGCTGCACAGACCTTCCTGAGCCACAGGTTTATTATAGTGATCTTGGGCAGATCACTCTCCAGATGCACTCCATTCTTGCACTGCTGGAAGTACTAACAAGAATGCTACACGCAGGTGTATTTTCTATAAAGTAGACCATTACCAGCAAAAAGTAAAGGGAAACTATCAATTCACTTAATGCTGAATACCTGTGAGCATTCAGTTGCTGCCACTTCTGGGCACTGATGGCTACATTTAATTATCTGTAGATGCTTATGACCTGCATTCCATGTTGTGACTACCTGATGAGCTGGCCTCCAGAGGGCTGGCTAAGCTCCTCTGTGGGCATTGCTGCAATGCAGGACAGGGTCACTCTGTGCTCTTTGAGTGAGCCACCAAGAGCTGCATCTTATCCTGTCTCTCACCTTGTGTAGAAGTTTTGGAATCTATAAAGTGATTTTGGATGTTGTTTTCAGGGCCATTTTATAGCCCTGTTGGACTGCAAGAGCAAAAAAACCCTCTCCATGTTTAGAGTATGTTCCTTTATTTATACCTGTCTTGCTTTTTAATAACTTCTGATCCAAATTGTCTTAATGTCCTGCAATAACAAAACAGCAGAATAACTGTTTAGTTGAAGTGAGCCTTCATTGCATAGGGGATGCTGTGTCTGGGCTGTGGTGCTGGGTGAGATACCCAAACTCCTAAGCTAAGGCCTTAAATGCCTTAGCTGCAGTCTAGCCATTCCAGCACAGCTGTCAGCTTGGATCAATTTTCCCTTCCAAAAAAATGCTGCCATCAGGAGGAATGCTTTGTGGCTGAGCTATCTTGATCCCCCACTACATTTGCAGCAGGGATCTAGACTATTTATATTCTTCAGAAAACAGCAAGGAAAGAGCACTCCTGAACTGGGAACCAATGTGCACCCCATTTCTGTTGTAACTCTAATGTCAGGAGGAGCTGGGTAGTCTTCTGAAAGAGTTCCTCATCTAGATGACTGGTGTGGATGCACTGTGGCAAACAGCTGCAGTCTGGTGACCTGTACAGCTCCAACAAAAGTCAAATGTTTTAGTAGAAATTGTGGAGTTTGAAATAAAATTGAAATCATTTTGCCTTACTTGATTTTCTGCCAGTATTTAAATACTTCTTTAACAAAGAATGGAGTTCTCCCCAGTAAAGGTAATTAGTAGCTATCAGTGTGCAATACAGAAATGTTTTTCTCATTTTGCTCCTACAAAGAGCACCGCTGTGTATCACATTAACACTGTCTGATAGCAACAGATGACAGCTTTAAAAAAATCCAACAAGAAAATTAACAGTAATGCTTAAAAAATCATCACTAAAGACCTGACCTTGCTAATTGATATTTAGGATGAGCCATCAAATCAGTTCTTTGAAATAGGGCTGGCTGCTGTTCTTACATTATTGAGATTGCTATGTTGTAGACTTGTGATGGTATCAAGCTGTCAATAAATGCAAATTAATGGCCATTGACACACAGTTGCAGAAACAACTACACCTATGTTATCACACCCCCAGGAGTGTCCTTACCATCTACACTGCCTACTCACTATCCATCCCTCTTTGAGCTCTTCAGCTGATAGCAAGTGGGGAACCTCAGAGCAGCCAGACTTCAGAGTATTATGGAGAGCTCAATGGTACAAGGAAGCCTGTCCCTACAAAACCACAAGTTTGGCCCAAACTGCAGTTCACACTGCACCTCAGAGTGACTCTACCTCAATACACAAAACAACACAGCACAAATGTTTCATCTTAATAGTGTCAAATGGCTGAGATGGGGACACTCAACTTCTCATCTCAGTGGGAGGCTCATCTGCTTCTTTTCAAATGGAAATTGGATGGAAGAGACTACTCATTTAAAACAGTTACATCTGTGCAGAGATCACTGCCTGTTCTAGTGCACAGGCCAGCCAGGGAAAACACTGAAACATGCCTCAAGCAAGGCTAAAGATGGACAGTTTGTAGTTATGTACAAGAAGATACAGCATCACCCACTGAAGAAAGAGGAAAGCATCAAAGATTCAAACACAGGCATACTCTCAAAATAGCTGCAAATTAAATATTCAACCTATTCATCCTGTGCAGGCCCTATTATGGACAGACTCACAGAAACCTCCACTGCCAAGAGTCACCACACAGCTCCAGTAACAGATCTTATGCCGGGGACAGAGCGTGAGACCACTGCCAGCAAGGGGGAGCTATCTGGCACTTGATACCACAGCCAAGAGCTGCTCTGTCCCTAAAAAAAAGATGGAAGAACAATGTTGAGTGGGGCCATGAGAGCAAACTCAGGGGAGAAGGATGGGAATAGGCAGGAAAATAAGAAAAAATTGTTTTCCAGAGAGATGCTGGAAGCTCTCTGACAGGTGGGGGGCAGGCAGTTGCATGCTTCCCCATACATTTTCTTTGTGCTCATGTGAAGTCAATGACTGTTGCTTTAAATCCTCTCTGCTGTCTGTCTCCAAAAAAAAAGGATTGAGAAGAAATGTGTATAATTATACACAGAATATTAATCTTCTTCCTGGTGATCTACAACTCTAGCATATTCATCACACTGGAACTGTGCTCAAAAGTATTTTCATCTGATTAAAACCGCTGATTCATCGATGCATGTAATCCTTTCCTAATAGTATGTATGTAAATGGCTCTTAACAATTTCCACATCAGTTTTTCCTCATTTTTCATTGTTATGTGATTTTCTTAAACACTGAGTGCAATTCTGAACTTTTATGTTTTGATTGAGCTTTTGGAGAAGTAAGGTGCAGTGATCTAGGCTACAGATTGAAGAAGCTTAAAAACCTAACATCTGATTTTAGCTCTGGCCACAAATTCCCTCTGTAGCTTTGGATAACTCATTCCCGTCTTGCCTGCTCTGGGATGAATTCTACAGTCACCTTCAACTCTGGACCCACAGTTCTTTTAGGAATTGTGAATACTTAAACTTGCTCACCAGCCATGTACCTCACTATTGCAAACTCTGCCAAAGTTCAGGGTATGAAGCTCAGTCTGACTCCCACTGTACCACCATGCCTTTCTACACTTCCGCAGAAATTCGCATCGGAAGATACTTAAACACTCTCACCACAAATGTAGCCATGTGCTATTCTTTGCTTCTGACTCCTTCTGTACCTCCTTCCTTTCTTTACTATTTATAGGTGGCAGCTTGCCTAGGAGATGAGACAAGGCTGCCAAATGATTTCACAGCAGTGTCCCACAAGGAAACTTGGGATAAATCTAACCTCTATGCTCATGAAATAGAAATCCAATGCTAACAACTTTTGTTTACAACACACAGCTCATAGATACATGATGCAAACAAGAAATAATGGCTCATGGGACTTCAAATGCCTGAGAATAACTATCATATCCTTAGGATGAATATTTGTAGCAGTCTTAGCACCACTCTTGTCCAACCCTTCAAGGCTGGAGCCCAGTCCTATAGGCCAGAGATACTACCAGTTAAAATTCTCACTACTTAAACCTCTTTCCACACATGTTCACAAAGGCTCAGCAGCAGCCCACTTGCAGCAGCAGCATGAGGCCCTCTCATGCCCACTTCCTCTTGCCCACAGCAAGAACGTGGGTACATCCCACCTATGCCTTTTCAGAAATCTGAAATAGCAGCTGTGTTCACAGCATGTGAAGTGTGTACCTAGGAGACTGATTCTGTGTGGAAAATAATGTTAAATATTTATTTTATTAAAAACAAAGACATGTACTGACCTGCTTTTTGTACCTTACCCTGGTGATTAGAGCATTTCTCCCAAGTTCAGCTCTCTCGGGCTGAGAGACAAAGCAAGGTCAAAACCACAGCTCCCAAGAGCTTCACTGTTTGGCTGAAATCTCTTCCTGGGACACAAATTCTACATTGGTTGTCAGAGCTGTCAAATGGCAGTCCTAAAATGTGCACAGTCTTGTGAGTATTTGAGGAAATAGATCATACTCCGATCCCCAGTTCTCTCCATCTCCTTTTTCTTCAGAATTTACTTAAGCATTTCATGCCAGGAAAGGATGCAGAGTTCTTCAGCCCACGTGGAAAGAAGTTTGTAAAGGGTTATTTATACAGCTGGAATTGTGAGAATCTGGAAATCAGTCTTTCTCTTGTGTTAGCTCAGGCAGCTTTGTGCTCACCTGCTGCAAACATTCTGAGTTAATGAACTCCTCCCATATCTTGATCCTGAGTAGTTAAAAACTTGTAATGCTCAGTAATATGATATCCAAGAGTCTTTATGAATTTAACTACTAGGACAAAAGTTTCCATTCTGAATATGCAAATGCCTTCAGTGCCTCTGAAAATTAGATCAAGTCTCTATCTAGTCAGTGCCTAATTTTACAGTTGATGTTCTGAAATGTTTGCCCAACCTCTGTATTTTCTGGTTTTTGTTTGTAAAAATGGAACATTAATACTTAATTGCTTCTCAAAACTTTGTGGGAATTAATGCTTCTAAAGCATTTCAAGAATGAAAAGGACCACATAAACTGACAACTACTGTAATTAAGTATGAATTATTTAAAATGAAAAATTTGTATTGCAAATGAAGTGCTGGAGGAATGTATTGAACAAACCACCAAAAACTTCACAAAAATTACTAATCAAAACACAAGGCTTAGACATCTTGCAGTACCACCTCTTAACAAAGAACTGAACATCAACTGAGCTGTAGCAATTGACCATATATGCACATAGCCTTATTTTGATGGAAAGCAGTTTCATGTGAAGTATTTTACCTTGCATTTGATTTAGCCAGGAGGATGCTTATGGACACTCAGTTAGCACTGACGTAATGAGGAGCCCTCAAAAGTAGTTTCATAGCGACTGCTAGCAACTGACAGCCAGCTGTTGTGTCCTCATTTTGCAGTATCCAGACTTTTTTTCCCTTCTAGTATTCAAGAAAATATTTCTGTGGGGGACTAACCACTGTTTTATTAAATGGACATAGAACAGTTAGATTTAAACTCCTGTAGTGTCATATGATCCAGTACAGGGAAATGTCAGCATCACCACTGCTACTACTGAACTTATTTGAAAAGGAATGTAACACTTCAGGGGTGGAGCTACCAAGCTATTGGTTTTTGTCCTGTGTACATAGAGCATACAGACCATGAACTGCAAGTGAACTAGAAGCATTGTTAATATCCAACTTTTAAAGCAGTATTGTTGTACATGGCCTACATCTAATTTTTCCCCTGCTTATTTTGTATCTTAGTTTTGAAGCACTTAGAATGAAAGGGATATAGGGTAAATAGCAAGGGTATCTCTTTAACTTTCTGCTAGTTTTCTTTCCAAATTGGTTCTATGAACACTGTCATTCAGTTTAAAAGACAATGCAGTAAACAAAGTGATTTAGCTCTTTTGCAATATTGTTAAATTTCTTATTGGATTTTTTAACTCTTTTGCTATTTGTGAAACAACACCTCTTTTAAAGAACATTTACTGTATGCATATAGGATTTACATTAAATAACTCAAACGAGTATATTCTAGGCAAAACATAGAGGGTTTTGGGAAAGGGAAATGAATTATTCATCAAAACGAATAATATGGCATAATAATACATTTATATTTAATAACAACATTCCACTAATAAACAGCTAACAATATTTCTGAAACTCCCCACCCCCAAACAGGGGTGTTATTACTTCAAGTTTTGCAGACATTTTACAAAGTTGTTCTAGTCAGAAAAAGGCCTGATGGCTGGAAAATAGCCAACATAATGTCATTACTGAAGATGGACTCAGGGAACACTTCAGGAAATTATAGACCATTTAGTTTTGATGCCTTTTGGGAGGAGGGAATCTTAAAAAGCATTTTTGGACATTAAATGGGCACCATTTAGGAAAGCACAGCTTGATGAAGGATAGCTAGTATTGCCTCGGGAATGAAAGGTCATGCTTCACTACATTCTGAATTTCCTTCAGGTTATACATAATCAGGGGACAAAAATGTACCATAGATTTTGTTTTCATTTTCAGAAAGAATTCAGGAAAATTTTAAATCAAGGGCTAATAAATTGTGCTATGATGTTGGTAAGGGAATAAAATAAGTAATTTTTCTAAGAGGAAAACTTTATTATTCTGAAACAAATAGGTGTAGAGAAACACAGGTATTAATAGCAGGGGTTTGTATTTCCACTTTACATATATTTTGTGACAATAGAAATAACAACATTAGGCTATCCAAACCCACATCATTTAAGTCTCAATGGAGTACTTAAGCGTGTATATAACTCTAAGCAGATGCTGAAGCAGTATTGTTAATGTAAGTGGAATTATTCAGGTGCTTTAATGATGTACAGAGGTTCAGCCCCTTCGAATATAAGGTCCTAGAATCCAGATCAAAAAATAGTATTTTTCAATGCAAAAATAAATAATTTCTGCAACATGTTCACCAGGAAGCTAATCTGATAATTACAGCACACAATTTCTTAACCTCTCCCTTCTTAACCTCTACCGCTAAGAATTCACTTACAGGTATCTGATCCATCCATCATCCTCTAGAATTTGTTGTACCTCAGCTCAGAAAATTTTGTGTGCTTTTAAATATGAACATTTGATATCATTAAGATTTTTCAGAAACAACTGAAAATTTTGAGTGTCTCTAAGCTTGAACACCAGAGAAAGAAACCTTTGAAATATGTGCCCTACAGAAACCAAGTGAGTACTTTCACATCTGAAAATCAATCCCATTTTAAAGAAGACCCAAATTTAACTTGAAAAAATTGAGACACTCAAGACTGTGAGTAGTAACCTTCTTGATATCCTTAACTAAGATAAATGAATCAAAGGATCTAAGTTTAATTGTGCAGCACACACAATAGAAATCTATTTTTATGACATGAAATTATGAAATTTAGAATACTATAGTATCTGTTCAGTAAGTTGCATTATTGTGTCAATTTGCATTAAATATATCACTACCATATACATAATACACACTGGAGCAGATTTAGCTAAAAAACTTTCTGCTATTTCTTTCTCTAATCTTTTTCTATTCCCTCTCCAATTTCAGTAATAGTTTGAGATTTCAATTTGAATGTCAAGTTTCATGTTGAAAATTTATAGCTGACTGCAATTCTGGAAATCTTAAGGAAAAACAGAATTAGTTTGCAAAGAAGCATTTTGGTTTTCATTTCTTCCAAGACATATGCAGACATTTGTTTGAGGCCCAAATGCGACAGCTAATATGTTATAAAATTACCCTTCAAAATCTTACTCTTTTTTTGAGTGTCAGATGAGAGAAATCCTAACTAGGATAAACAAGGGAAAGACTGACAGAATTAAAAGAATGTCAATATGCAGGAAGATTCTAAACAATTATTCTTGACATAGCGTTAATCTGAGAATTCAAACATTCTCCAGATCATGTGCAGTGCTCTGAAAATAAAGCACAAGAAGAATACCAGATAGACCTCTGTCTCACAGAAATCAGAGGAGGTGTTGCCCTTACAAGACAGAGTGGAAGAGGAAAAAAATGAGCACTTCCATAGTACAAAACACAGAAATGTTGGGAACAGGATCATGACTTTGAAGAGGACAAAAAGAAGAAAATACAGAATTTCCAAGGCATCACTGCTAGAAGTCCAACTGAAAAAAAATGGGGGTGGGGGTAGTGGGGAGGGGAGGGAAATAGCTCATTTGTGAGCCCCAAATCAATCTCATTGTATTAGCCATCTCAGAAAAAAAACTGAGAAGAAACCAGACACTGAGTCGTCTGCATTGTTTGGTAATGAGGTTCAAGCAAACAACAAATGGTTTTATATGGCCTGGATTGGCCACAGAACATGGAAGCTGAAAGGAATCCTCTCAATAGGATGTCCAGAATAAAAAAATCTGTGATGCTGCAAATAACCCAGAGGATATGGCAGAAATTCAGATGACATTTCTCCCTGAGGAAGTGTGCTCAAGCTGAACCTGTAGCTCTTTAGTTTCTCAGTTTCAAGTGTTTTCTAAGGATGCCTTAAATTCAGATCAGGAGTCACATCAAGTTACTGTAATTGATATTTCTAGATAAATGATTAAAAATCATGGTCAAGCATGTATTTTCCACCTTTAAGAATGCCTGTCTTAGGAACTGCATATTTAGCTCAGAAGGGACTCTTGTCACACACCACCTGTAATTCATTTCAGCATTGTTTTGGACAGACTTCTGAAATACTATGATCATGCTGGTAACACCAGCTGTCCAAATCAGTATTTTACATAATTGAGTTGAGTCTTTCTAAAGGTCTGCTTCTTTGGGGGAGGGGGCCCTTATCATCTCTGGTCTTCAGCAATAAAATACAGATTTTCAGTGTGGGACTGTGAACTCCCCTCATCTTGCAATTCCATTCAGTCACATGCCTGTCAGTAGTTCTACAGTCCAGATCCATAGCCAGGCTACTAATTCTGTGGAACATGCCCCAAGAGACAAAATGATAGCAAGATTCCCTTGAAATTCTGCTGTACCTCTATCTCTTAAACCTTTTTCTAGCCTCTAATCATGATTTTCTTGAAGGTGATGATTCCATTGATGTCTTTCTATTACTAATGAAATGAAAAAGATGTTGGCATCAACTGTTTTCCTTCCCTGACAACTAATTCATTTGAAGTCAATACATGAGCTTTAGGAAGAAACCAAACTACAGCTATAGCTCATGTGCAATGCAGACTGTCACTCAAATGATACAATCCTGCTTCCTGACCTGACCAGATGGAAGTATAAACACACTGAATATTTCTGAGAATACAAAGTTTAGCCTGGCCAGATGTGTATATGACAAGTGTAACTATGGCCTCATGTGATCCATATGCAGATGTATACAGGAGTATTGAATAATAGGGGAGATTTTTTTCATGTGCTATTGTTTCAGCCTTTTTAGAGGTAGTTTGTTTAATTTCAAAGTTAAAATAAAAAAAAAACTTCAAGACATTAAACTTGTCTTTAGGGTGAGGTAGTTTGTATCTAGACTATTTAAAGCTGATTGGATGGGTATGCCTGGCAAGCCAGAGCTCACGAGTTCAAGCACTATACATTTATATGCTTTCCTGCACACTACCTTCTTTCAGTAAAGAAGCCCAGAAAGCAAGTTAAAGAATGATTTGTCCAAGTTCTGTGAGGTTTTTACTAAAGAAAGATGAAAATTAATCAATGCCTCTCTTTTGGACAAATCAATGTGTAACGAGACTCAGTGGTTTAAACTAAACTCTACATAAATTCAAACTAGAGGACATATTTTTTTCATTTTCCTGATAATAATTGAAACATCATACTCAGCATTTTGGTAGATTTTTTTATATCTGGAAATTTTACAATCAAGACTAACATTTTTTCTCAAATATACACTAATTTCCAAAGGAACTAATCCCAGGAAAATCTTAGATATATGTTATGTGGGAGGTCCAGCTAGAGAATTGTAATGGTTTCTACTGGCTTTATACTATACAAACAAGCTAAGAACCTGTGACTGAATAGTTGTTGCTACACCACTCCTGTTTGGGGAACAAGCATTATGGTCACAATGCTCTTTCAGTGGCAAAGCTCTTTTTAACTGCAGGCTAAAGTATCGGAGCTTAGAAAGAGATTTCTAATTTGTCAGGATCACCCATTTTGGCTCTTCGTATTTCTTTAGTAATTTCACATTTCTTTCTCATTTTCCTATATCTGTGTCACTGAATAAAATCATAAAAATTATCAACACCTGGGTAAATTCACCCATTTATTTATATTCTAATATACTGATCTGTCATGGACAAATTAAGCATTAAATTCCAGTAATTCAGTGATCAATATATGATTCATATGTTTCCCCAGGGAGTGACACTGAAAAATAAGCATTCAGTAATTACAAATTTCTTCAGTAAATACGATACAGTATTGCAATTTGAAATAATACTGTGAGAAGACCATAGCATGAAGAAGATTGACTATCACCTAAGACACAAATCAGGTGTCTTAGATGTCTTCTGATCACAGAAAAGCAATATTTAAAGCTAAGTTTCAGTAGTTAAAAACTGGAAAATAGGGCTTTTACAGCATTTTCTGGCTACAGAATAAGAAAGAGTGCTCAAGAATATCACTGTATGTAGTTTAAATATCAGTCTTCCACTTTTTGTTCCAAGACTGGTGCAATTTCACCTTGGAGACAGCTTTAAGATAAGGTTTATGCATTAAATCAGCTTTTCTACTTTTCAAAAGCGCAGATGTGTCAGGATCTGTCACCCTTTTATCTTTGTGAAGAATGCTAGGCTAAACTGAATCTGATTCTTGAGCAAATGTAAAAACTGATGAGGATGCAAGGGATCCCAACCTTTGTAAACACTGGCATAATCTGCAGAGGGACAAAGAGAGAGAGAAAGAGAATGTGAGACATTGGTGAAAGAATTCACAGTGCTTAGGAGCCCCAATTATGGACTAAGATCCTGTTTGCATTGTTTAATAACAAAAGATGGTTCTTGCCCCAAGGCACTTACAACAAATGTGGATTTGAAATTAATTTTCAAGGAATGCTAGGGTAATTGTGTGTGCACTGTGTTTAACATATAAGACAACACACTTTTGGAAATTACAAGTATTAGTGGAATAAAGCCAGCCTGAGCCTGTGTATTGTTAAACTCCATTCAGAAGATAAAAATTATTGTATGATATTGGGCAAAGACATATCTTTCCATTAATAAATTCCAATTTTTAAATGCCTTTCTATATTAGCTATAGAATTTATGTACCTAGCAGTATCTGAATGAGAAAAATAGAACATTTTGCATTCTGTCACTGAATGACCTTGATAACCATAAGAGAAATTAGAAAATATGATCTATATTTGTTACAGCAAATGTATTCTCTAAAGTATTACAGTAATCATTTTTAAGATCACAGTAATTTAACAGTTCCTCAGTTGTTCAAGTACTCTGGCCTTGGATGATTGCTTGAACCTTCACATACACATTACCTGAAAAATCTTTTTAAACGTTTTTAATACTTCAAACTCTTTATTTTCCTGAATATATGTTTAAAGGTAGTGTGGTTTATGAAAGGCCAGGTGAAGATATTTAATGATCTTTTATCCAGCAACTGAAGTAAAATGAAACTATGTCCAAAGACATAGTGTTTACTTTTCATTTTTATGAAAATATTTTTATTTTCTTCTTCAACAGAAGAAAAAAAGTGAGCTTTCACATTAGGCAGGAAGTACCATTGTTTCACTCCTAGGCTTGGATCTAGGAATAAATTCTCCACCATTAGACCCCATAACTCAATTCTTCTCAGTGCTGGTAATGGATGAACTTGTCTCTGTATCTCACTGCAAAATCATTACAACCAGTGTACATCACTGCTGGTACCCTTGGGATATTACCATTCCCTTATGCACCAACAATCTTTCTGATAGCAGTAATGTCTGGCAGAATGCTTCGGGAATTTTCAGTTCTTCTTTCCCATGTGTTTTTTCCTCCCACTCTCCACCCCTTTCTGTAAGGTGATCTTGTGAAGCTACTCAAAGAAATGTCATTCCTCCCCAGAACTCCCCAGCTTCTTTCACCTAGAGCATTGCAACCAGTTCCAATGTTTCATGCAGACAATGAAATAATGTTACCTATGAAACTTCTGGAGAAGCACAAAACTTCTCAGACATAAGGCCTTGGCTCCATTTCTGGTCCCTGAAAGTGTCAGTCACAGTGGACACTATGCCCAGAACTACCTCTCACATTCCTACTTTCCTTTGTTCCCTGAGCTATTTCAAGTTCTTGTATGATGCAAACCTATTTTTCCAAAATTGTTTCCTATGTAAGCCAATACCTGATTTCTTTCTTCCTCAGATTTCTTTCTCCCCTTCAGTCAAGGTTCCCAATCTCACACCTCTTGCACCTGTCTGCACACAGAAACCAGCAGCATTAGGCTGGAAGAACTTGTATCTGCACTGTTTATGGGTGTGTATCTTCAGTATCTACAGAAAAGTGCATTTCCCTGTGGGACAGTCACAGGATGGTGCACATGTTGGATCACACCACTTCTCTCCTTGTGAGACCTAATTTGTGAACCTCAACTATCAGAAAGCAGCTGCTGGACATATCTGAGCCCTGTCAAGAGGCAGGCAGTTTCACAGAGCTCAGAATGACATAATACTGCACTCTCAAATTACAAAAGCCAGTTCTCCTCTCCTAGTTGTTACAGACTACAGGATTTCCTCCTTGGCTCTAAAGATTCTTTTTCTTTTCTCTACTGGAGTCTGTCAGCAAACCTGAGAGGATCTCTTACAGACTTTCTCTGAGTATAAGTGATTATTTATATATTTTTATATTTATAGGTGATATATAGAGTCTATACTTTCCCAGTGCCTTGCATCCTTAAGCCCATCCTTTGCATCCACAGCAGAAAATGCAGGAAGTACTTCTTTCCTCTGAGCATTCACAATGAATTCAGAGCAAGATTTCCTCTGATTTCTGCCTGCCAAAGTATTGTGTACTTGAGTACATTCTAAAATTTCCCAGTACTTCCAAAGGTTGTGCAAGGCTGTGATTCAGAGAAATGGTGCTGAACATCTATGTCAGAAAGTGAGCTGTGCTCAGCTGTGTACATTGGCTCAGCTGTTATGCAGACACCTGGCAGATAGAGACCTTCAGCTGCCATCTGTGCTGCTTGTATTGTGCAATCACATCTCTGTAATCTAAGAGTAAAAATGGAGGGGAAGGAGTAGCAATAACTGTGGAGAAAGGAGAGAGCAGTAAGTTTCATATAACCTCTAATATCAAGAAGTGTAGATCACAGAGCAGTTGATTTTGCTTGCCACAAAAGCAATTTTCACAGTAGGTGATATACAAAACTATCCTAGACACATTCATTTTTTTAAAAGAATTACACAGACATAAAATTCTTGTCATATATAGGGCAGTAACAGTCATTACCAGAGGAACTGTCAGAAACCTTCTTCCAAAGAATCCTTTAGAGACATCACAAGGAGAAGTTAGGTTTGTGTAACCTGTGGAGGATAATAAATTTTGAGTGACACTATTGGTAGCTACTTTTTACAGCAGCACCTCTACTTGCTGATAACTATCCCTTACCTTCTCCTCTAAAATGAAAAAAAAAAAAAAATTAGAGTGTCTACTGGCAAGAGGTTTTATTCTTTAATACTTAGCTCTGTATCACATGGACAGGAGCACATCACAACACCAGAAATTGAGGACATGGGAAAGCAATAGTGCAGAAGCAATGTAGTACAGTGGTGGTCTCATCATGCTTTTTGGGCTAAAAGGGAGGCAACCAAAGGCCCAACTAGACTGACAGCTCTTGTAGTTAACTTAACCTCTTCTTTACCTTCCCAGCCATGCACAGAACTCCTCAGAGCTTTCCAAGTTGAGCTGGCTTCTCTCAATATTAAAAGGTTTCAAAAAGGGTCTATGTGGAATAAATGGGGTAAATTAGAAAATTCATTTATACAATGGCAATCATGCCTTCAGCTTTTGTAATTGGGCTTTTGTTACCAGGCCTTTTCATATGTCTTTTCCTTAGAGGTAACCTCATGTCTGAGAGCAAAGCAGTTCTCCTATAGACAGCCCTCTGCTCCCCAGATGCCAGGTACAGATTAGCTAAGAAATTATTTCTCCTGTAATTTTCATCTCTGTACCTCTGTGTTGGTTTCTGTCCTTCTGTGTTGGTTTTGACCAGGTTTAGATGGATTACATGTTTATTATTGTATTTAGAAATTTTTTGAACAACATGTGTATGTTAACCCAGAAACCCATGTATACTAATATGAATATACATATAATTTACTTGCACTTGTTTTTAACAAATTACTGGTCTTCTGACCAAAACCAAGCTCCTCCTACATGTTCATACATTGAGTATGCAATGCAGTAAGATTATACTTCAACCTATTCTGCAGATCTACAAAAAATTAATTATTTCATAATCTGTGGTTGTTTGTTTTGGGGTTTTTTTACATAGTTGCTAAGGTAATGTGCTGGAGTTTGTGATTTTACTCAGCTGTCTGTTTATTACATTTTAAAAATAAAAGACTTACAACATTAAGTTGTATTTATTATTTCTATAACCTCTGCTATTCTCCATGGACTTCTGTGTAAGAGACAAAGGCAGCCTGATGTTTTGAACTACCTTTTCTCAGAGGAGATGATGTAGGGGAAGGTAGGTAGCACTAGACAGTAGTTCATTAAGTGGCTTATTGCTCTTCCAGAAGACTCCAGAAGACTGTTGGGGGAATGTATAATCTGTTAAATTTCCTTTGTTTTGCAGTACATGCTTGTCCCCCCTGCATGATTAGCCCAACATTTGGCATCATTCTTTGCTGACACCCTTCTCCTCTTCCTATCCCCATCAGGAGAAGCAGGAAGCTCCCCATGGCCTGACCCTGCTGTTCTGTACCCAAGTGTCTCCTGTCTTAATGCTTCTCAGGCAAGCTTGGGAAGCATCTCTGTTGCATGCTAGGCCAAGCACAATCAGCTTGGAAGGTTTTTCTCCTTGTGCTTTTCACCCTGCCATTTGCATCTTCAATTCCTTGTGTTTAAGGGTTTCTGTGTATGCAACACATTTCAGTATTTATTTTAATGGTTCATTAATATTTTAAAACACAAACCTCTTTTAATCACAGAATTCCATCATTTATTTAGGAAGTCAGGTGAACAGCAAATGTCTACAGATTGTAGTTTCACCACATGCAGACTATTCTGAAGATATAATTTTCAGGGTACCTCAGTTTTGAGGCTTAGGAAAGACCTTTCTCACCAATCACTTCAGTAACTCAAACTTGCTGCTTCCATTGAATTGGGAAAATAGTACGAAAGCATGAAGTGTTTATTAAGTTTAATGTTTTTGTTCACTAGTTTACTGCTTTCCCATCTACCCTTTACTTGCAGAGGACTTAAAATAAGATAGAAGCTAAAGGAAGCACACTTATCCTGCTGTTGTCTATTTAGCTTTCATTAAGCAAGTTGGTGCACGGTTCACACTCATTCTCAAAACCAGCCCATCATCTAAAAGTATTTATGTAAGACTCTTTGCATTATATACCAACCTCTGCAACACTAGTATTAACTACTGACATCTGCCAAGGCTGACTAGTAAGTGCTTTACAGTATCAATTCATCCCAAGCAAAAAGCATGTTTGAGTGCTGCAGTGCTCTTGTTAACACCAATAAGAAGTATCAGAGCTCATATGACACCTAGCAGAAATTAGTACCCACATTCAAAGAAAAGCTTTTGTTATTTTCCAGAGTATTATGTGGACTTTATTGAGATGACTGCATCTGACACCTGCTGTAATATAAAATGCAGCTATAATTAGCCAACTGATGCTCTCCACAGTTTAGGTCGAATCCCTTCTGTGGGAATTATGCTTTAAAATATTCAGAACTCCAAGTGGCTCTCATTACATTTAATTTTTACTTAGAATTAGGTGGTCTAGAAAAAAAATTTAGGATTGTAATAGCCCCCCGCTGAATGCCACACAGCAACGTGAAAACCCATAGATTTTTTTTCCAAATAAAAAAATGAGAACAAGCAGACTACACTACAGCCTTCAATTGAAGTCTGGCTTTGCTTAATTGTACTTTTTGCACTCATCAGTCTCTCCTCTTCAGAGCAAGCTACAAAAATTGCCTGAATAGCCAAAGAAAAGTTTCCCACAGTCACTGGTCACAGAAAAACACCATTGTCCTTCCTCACAGTTTGATGGACAACATTTCTATAAATGAGTAGCCAGTCTGTCAATGGTACCCTTGCTGAAAAGGCAAAAGAAGAGAACAGATTCTGCCAATATCTGACAAAGCATGTTAACACATAATCAGGCATTCACTAGTCAGGCAGCTGCCCCTGGGACCTTCATAACACAGGTGCCTTTAAGCCATTTCCTATTCACAGATAAAGGAAACAAGCAGGAGATACCTGGGAAAGGAGCAGTCTATTGTCGCCTGTCAAATGTCCATCTCCTAGGCTGCCTGTATAAAAACAGAAAGAACACAAAAGAAACTTCAGCCTGAATTGCTAAATTATAAAACAGCAAAATACTCTCCAACCCCATAACTTTAATCTTCATTTAAATAATAATTTAAAAGGTAACTAAAGGAGCACCATGTCTCATAAGATGTACCTTCCTTATTCTTTTTCCTGCATCAAACTGAGCAAAAGACCAGTCATGTCCCCAAGGCCAACAACTAGAATAAAGTCATCAGTGGCTATCCCTGGACTGTCACCTTCACTCTCTGCAGCTTTGGTATGGCTTGTCCATGCCTAATCTGCTCTCTGCTTCACCCAGCTGAGATTATTAAATTAATCTTTAAACAGAGGAAACTGGAACTTCCTGAGGGATCATTTTAGTGTGAATAAAAGTCAATTAAATTGCAGAAAAATACTCTTTCCTTTTTTTTTTTTAAACAACTTTAACTTAGTGAGCCTAACAAACAAGTGACATTTCATAATCAAGGTTATCTAAAGGCCACTAAGTAGAGTGACCATTTTAGCTGTGAATAGATCACAAAAAGACAACAGCTAGCTTTAAGTAAAGGAAAAGATTTGCATTTTGTGATGGTGCAAAAAATGTCTACTTCGTACACTCAGCATATAAAATGCTAAAACTATAGTTCTAAGCAGGAACTCAGTTTATATTTAAGTAATTTCATTTCTTTTTCATGGAAATTTTAGTAGCACTGCCTGTGTGTTTAATGTTAAACACATGAAAATGCTTTACCTAATTCTATGGAAGTTCTTGATGGAAGCAATTCATGGAAGCAATACCTAGAAAATTGTTTCAGAGATGCACCACAACAACTGGAATTGCCCTGATTTTGTTGGGAAGCTCCTGCAGGTAATGCACTGTCTCTGAGGACATAAAAGGCTGCAGTGCAGCACAAAACACTTGAAGCAGAGATGGAATACTGCATGGTATGAGCAAATAAGTGTGCAAAACTCTTCTCTACACTTCCATATGAAACAGTATTGATGTCTTGCCTTCTCCTCAAGCACGTTTCCCAAAGAGCCTAGTTATGATTTCTTGCAACTACAATTCTCTTAGCAGATCTACTCTTTCATACAGGCTGTGTGTGTGTGTGTGTGTGTGTGTGTGTGTGTGTGTGTGTGTGTGTGTATACACCTGAAATTTAAACAGGAAAGTCTCTAAGCTCCTGCAATAAAGTTATTCAAATGGAATTCATAGTAATAATGAAATTAAGAGGAAGCTTAGAATTAATAAGATTAAGGTAAAATTCAATATGATAAAATGTAAATAAAAAATATTTCTATCTTTTGCCATTTTTTCTTGGTCAGTTTTCAGAGTTCTGTTCTATGAGGTCTCCTAGCACTGCCCATACCTGTTCAGCTTAGCTACAGTGACACTTCTCAACTTTTTAGAAGGCCTGCTTTTTCTCTGTTGAATCAGTTTCAGGTCATTATCAAATTTACAACCTAGGCCCAGTCTTGTAAAGGCTTTTACCCACAGGCTTAGCTTTATGCACATGAATAGTCCTTTAGAATTCATTAGAATGATTTGTGCACAAAGTAAGCAGGTGCACGGCCAGCTTCACTGAAAGTTTGGGACCCAAACTTCATATTCCCTATTACCAAATGCCTCTTCTGCTTTAGAAAAATATTGACAGTGTAAAGATGAGGGTGATCCTTTGTTCATTTACTACAGTACAAATAACTTTATAGTTACTTTATATCAAAAAAGGGCATTATGCATTTACTCATAGAGGAAGTCAAAGAATACTGCAGGTGGAATGAACACAGGAGGGCACATCCAGGGAAGCTTACAGGATTCAGGTACCTATCTTACTTTGTCATATGGATATATGAATTCCTTAAGGCTAATTTGAGAGGCTCAATACAACTACATAATACAGGCCCCTCATTTCAACTATTAGTCAGCAAATCTCATATCTAAACTAGATCTGGATCTAGCTTTTGAAGTCTGCCAGGGGACTGCCAGAACATGGAATGATTGATCAAACCAATAATGACAGATGTGGTCTATTTAATGATAACTGTCTAGCTACTGGGATATAGAAATTTATAAGTTGAACTGTTGAAGCAGGAGATAAATTTAAATTTTAGCAATATAACTGTTCCACAGAAAATGCTAAGAAGATTAAAATGTTTAGAAAAGGACTTGGCTCCTAGATAAGCTGTATGAAAAGCTTGTACATAGCACAACTGAAGAATCCTATTTAAAATATTCCTAAGCATCCATCACTATTATTTATTTTAAAATAATAGTCAGATTATACTAATAAAGATGCAAACTACAGCTTTTAAAATCAAGCACTCAGTAATCAATAGTTAAATAGAATAGTTAAATTTTCTCTGACATAAATATGCTATATTCCTGTTTCCCTGTTAAATATAGATTTTTCAAGTGTCCCGTTAAACTTGAGTTAAATATATAATACGTACGGCATGTACATATTAATGCAATGGAAAATTATTAATTTTTAGTCTGTCTTCAGGTATGAATGCTTAATTTCACAATGTTTGTATCAAATTACTGACAGTTTGCGAAAAGAGGAAACACTGTGATCATAGACACCTACTCTGCAAGGCACCTTCTACATTTTTATAGGATAGTCTCACAAGAAAATGATAGGAAGGAGATTTATAATCAAATCTTTCAAAGTAGCTATAGAAGTCTAGAATTTGCAAACACAGAATAACTATAATAATGGTTCACTGACTTCCTAAGAAGAAGAGCTGTTGAGCTAGGACTTGCAGGGGTCAATTCTCAATCCTAAATTATATAACTGAGCTGGAGGATTTTGTGCAGAATGCTAATCGTATTTGCAGATGGCAGCAAGAAAGGGGGCAGGCGGGTATATAGAATTTAAATATGCTGTAAAATTACTAAACAAAGACAATAAAAATAAAGACCAAAGTAAGGAAGAGCACAAAGCAGTATTAGAAAATCACAAGGGTAAAAAAATTCAGAAGGAAAGGTCATGGGTATATGTGCATGCCAGGATAAGGGCACTAAACAGAATGCAGGCAACAGCATCAGGAATGTTAGGAATTATCAAATTACTGCAAGTCACAAATGTAAGATACTTAGAGGTTTGTTGATTTGCCTTTTTTCTCTAATGGCAAATACATCAGGTCTGTATTTCCACCAAGACATTTTGTACAAATCCCATTCCAATCCTGTCTGAACAGGGCTTTCTAAACTTTGATAAAGTGAAAGAAACACCAAGAGGTCGGCAGAGACATTTGCTTTGAAGGAATGCAGCTCCTATTGGAGAGCCAGATTTGCAATTCAGAGCCTTATTTGATGAAGTTAATAAGCACATGACTACATTTTAGGGGAGCAAGCTGAGGTTTTTTTCAGCTGGGTTAGTGCTTAAAATTAGGCACCAGCTTAAGTATCTTGTTGAACCAGGATCTATAAACTTCAATGGAGTGATGCCTTTTCCTGAGTACTTGGGAAGCAACAGAAGTGAAGTGCTCTTAATTCTGAAATTAATGCTTGGAAAAATAAATAAAAGCTTTTATTTTGGAGGGACTTGGTCATTTCCTATTTTAACCCTATTTAACAATTTAATGAGTACAATACTATCAATTTTCTTTTTATAACTGAGATAATTTAGTGCAGCACTGATAATTTGAATATTAGGAAAAACGACATTTACAGCAGGGTGTCAAACTGAACCGTTTTCCTGGGGCTTTGGACAAAATTTAGAGTATTGTTTTTATCTTTGAAGTTCCAAATTATTTCAGGGGGGGTTTTTTTGGTGGTGTTTTTTTTTTTTTTCCAAAGCATTGCCTCTTTTGCCTTTCTCTGCACTACAGCTGACGTAAGCAGAAGTACACAGCATGAGCTTTTCAAGTCAGGAGAAAAATCTGTTTATACGTTACACAGCCTCCTTAGCTCAGCACTCTTTGGCACAACAAACCTCAGTGACTGGTACATTCTGTCAAGCACTCACCTTTCTTTGGGTATTAGTTAGAGACAAATTAAAGTGTGAGTTCAGAAATTATGGTACTGTAATATTCAGTAGAAGAAATAGTGATAGCATTTATGACAGTGGTGACCAGGGAAGAGAACTTGTATCAATTTGCTGAGGCTTACTGTGATTTTAAATTGCTTAAAGACACCTAGACTTGAAAGAAGTGAATATGTTTACCATTTTACAAACAAAATAAAAAGAAGCAATAGTCCAAAACTGAAAGAAAATACTTTTCTGTTTCAAAATAATTTTACTCCAAGCACAATATTTGATATTTAAGAACTTAGTGGATTTGAGCTTATATTTTCAAGGTGGTTTCAGTGGGAGAGGCTTTTATATGCCTCAACGATCCATTCAGGGACAAAAGCTGCAGAAGATTTAATATTATCATGACAACTCTATCCCTGAGTGTTGAAAGCAACTCCAGATTACTCCCTCCCTTGTTTGTCATATTATTAAAATATCTGGACATTACTGCCAAGTTAGACATATTTAAATCTTCTGATTCCTCTTTCTAAACAAGTATCTCTATCACTGGCAATCCACTTCTTGCCAGTTTTCTATAAATTTACTCCAAATTACCAGTATCTTTCCAGCAATGAGAGCTTCCAATATTTTATTGCTTCACCAGCTTTAGTGAGTATGCCATGTAATTTCCTCTGTCTTTATGGAGGCCTGGATTTACTCTGGCTAGCTTTACTTCCAGAGGCGATTACAAGTGAATTCATTTTTACTGTGCAAATTCCAGTGAGCATATAATCATTTTCTGGAACCATTCTGCTCTGGTCTGTCTCTTCCAGTAGATATGAAGGTTTAACATCTTTGCCTTAGCTGTATTTGCACATTTTCCCCTCTATGTTCATTTTCTTACATGCTCTCATTTTCCTAATCTCTTAAATCACCTTGGATTATTTCTGTTCTGTTCATGTTTGTTTAATGCATTGCATAATTTAATCTGTGAAACTTCAGATACCAAATGTATTCAACTAGCAGCTGCAACCCAGATCAAGGTCTTCTGAGACAGAGCAAGTAGGAAGAAAGCCTTTCCCCATAGGAATCGTTACTGTTTCTCTAAGAGGAGAAATTTCCAAACAACATGAAGAAGGCCAAGATCCAGTTTCTCCTTAGTAAATAAAAGTTGGGCATCAACAACTTTACTGACTACTTCATGGTCTTTTGCCTACTCTTCTTGTAATGAGCACTGAATAAAGAATGGTGTATCACCCCTACCGTCTCTTGAAATCCTCCACATTCATTAAATCTCCCTTATATTTCCATGTATCTTTCTGATATTTATATGCTTATGTATTGATTTTTCATTTGAAATGTTTTTTACCCCAAAACAGCCTCTGGCTGCAGGTAAAGATAATATGCTCAAAAGCAAAGGAAAGATCTTCGGTCTCCCAGTTAGGAAAGCTGCACATACCCTTTGCTAAAGTAGGACACATCTGCTCCATCACTCCAGGAAAGCTGGAATCTATCAGGTAACTGAGCACTCATCCCTTGAAGTTATAAAATGGCTCAAATGCCTGGACTTGTTCTGTCTTATTAGGTCATTGGGAATTCATTCAGGACAAATTGTCTCTCCGACACTGAGGAGCAACAAGCAATTCCAGGTTGTTACATCTGTGCTCCATATTCTGCTCTGGCCAGCAGATCCCTGATGTGTCAGTTCAACGTTGTACTGCTGGTGGGGAAAGGGAAAGGGCAATGTATTTTCCTTTATTCCTGAAAGCTTCATGATTTGATCCAAATGACATTTTACATTTGGCAGGGTTGCTCGAGCTGCTTGTCCAGAGACAAAACTGCAAGAGGCAAGGTTGGTTGAAGCAGCCCTTGATCACAAGCTGGAATTAGTATTGTTGCACAGAAATGCAAAATAAAATTGAACAAATTTTCTTAGCTGACAACCATACTCTGTACATGTGTTCAAAATGTTATTTGATAAAAACTGTGTGTTTTCAGAAATTAAGTAAACTTCTATGTGTTTTACAGCTTCTAAACCACAAACATATTCTGCCATAAGTATTTCTGAATCCAAAGAACAGTCCTTATCTACTGAACACAAGCAAATGCCATCTAGTTTACCCTAGATAAGATATTTTTGCAAAATGCAAAATATTTGTAACCATTAAACACTGAAGTCTTCTTTGGAACTAATTTTTCTCTGGAACTAATTTTTCTCCGGAACTGAGCAGAGCTTTCTCAGCTTGAGTCTCCTCAAACGTTATGGGTTGCTGGTGCTGAAAGCCTTGTTTAGTAACATTTATTTTCACTATATCAAGCTACATCTTATCTGAAAAAGAACACCCAAAACATCAGTCAGATAAATTCATCTGCCTTTCTAAAATTTTTATTTAAGAATATTTCAACATTTGTATATACAACTGCACTCACCATTTTTCCTGGGAATAAAAAATATGGGGGGTAGAGGGTCAGGGAACAGAAAGAAGTGTGAAGATCAAAATTTGGCTATCAAAAGAAACATCAGATAGGAAACCTTTGTAAGCATTTTTACTTCCATTTCTTAGGAATTTCGACTTACTTTCTTAGGAAAGAAATTTACAAGTAAACTGTCTTACAGGGAATAGAATTTTGCGATCCCCATAATCAAGAGTACTCTGACAAACTTTGCAGTCTAATTTAAAAACAACCCTGCAGCAACCAGAAGAGGCAAGGCTTTGAACAACACGTATGAATGCAGAAAAGTGAAGGGGTAACCAGAAGGGTACAGCTGAAACGAGGGCGGCAATGCGCTGTACTGAAATAAGCACTGGCGGTCCTTCCCCCACGTGATGGAGCCCTCGCTGGGGCTGGGGCCGCGCCGGGAGCTCCCGGAACACGCGGCCGGAGCCGGGGCAGAGAGAGCGCCCTGCCGGCCGGGAGCGCGCCCCCACTGCGGCCCCGGCCGGGAGCGCGCCCCCACTGCGGCCCCGGCCGGGAGCGCGCCCCCCACAGCGGCCCCGCCGGCGCTGCGGAGCCCCGCCATTGGCTGCCGCGCCTATCAATCAGCGCGGTGGTGGAGCCGGCGCCAGGCGTTCGTCATCGCGGGGCGACGGCGCGGCCGCGGCCCGGCCCGGTCCGGTGTCATGGCGGCGGCGGTGGCGGCGCCCAGCCCGCTCCCGCCCGGCTCCCGCGCTCCGGAGGTCGACCCCGCCGCCTCTGAGGTAGCGAGCAGCGCTCTGCGCTGTCTGGCCGGGCTGGCGGGGCAGGTGAGTGAGGGGCGGGCAGAGGGAGAGGTCCTGGGCGGAGCTGAGCTGGGCGCCGCGCCCGCCTCGCATCGCCTCGCGTTGGGGGTCCGCGCAGGGCTGGCTCCTGCTTCGGCCCGACCTGCGGGGCCCTCGTGGGCTCCAGGAACAGGGAACAGCGCTGGACAGCACATAAGTCTGCCTCACAAAAGGAAGCTGCCTCTCTTCTGGGCGTTGCTTCTGCCAGGGCTGAGCCGGCTGCCTCTCCTGCTCCCTCCGGCCGGGGCAGCCCCGGCGTGCGCGGCCGCTGCTGCTGCTTCTCTCCCGCAGCCGGAACCGTGCCTTGGCCTCGCAGTGACACGTGCCACTTTGTAGTTTGACGGATGATCTCTTCCATGGGAAGGTGCAATTTGCTTAATTGCTGTGTCTTAATTAGTTACTCTGAATTGAGAAGCTCCTGAAAACTTACTGTGCATTAAACCAAAATAAATGATCAGGAGCCCTGCCTTGGTAATGGCATGCTATGAAACACACAGTGTATCTAAGGGTCAGAATTTTTAAAGGGGCTCTGCTCTATGTTACATAAGTTAAAACACCTATTTTATGTTTAGTAATGTCTGTGAGTTGTGAAACAGATGTCACAGCAGTGGTGGAAGGCCCTTACCAGGAGAAGGTTTTAGTAATAACGTATTTATTGCTACAAACAATTTACAAATTAATTTTCCACTGTGGAAACATTTTATGTAGTTCTGTCTAGGCAACAAAAGCACACTCTTACTAAAAGAGTTAGCAGTTTGAAGGTTTGGGGCCAGATGATGAGCAATATCTGCAGGAGCTAGTGTAACTTAATGTATGTTTGGTACAGAGATGGGCTCTTGGATGCAGAGGCAGTTTAGGAATAGCTGCTGGCTAATCTGAAATTATTTTTTAGAATGTTTCACATCTCATCTGTATAGAATTCTATTATATTTGCATTTCTCCAAGTATGGTAGCAATTGTCTCTGTTTTCAAACAAAAGGTAACCAAAATGAAGGGCTTGATAATTCAGGCACTTAGTTTTGAGTCTCAGTTTTCCTGTCTCTAAAATGGTCACAAACTACCTTGGCTTTTGAGCTGTTCAGCACTAAACAGTGTGATGTTCAGACACAGCTGACTCATAGGATTACTGAGGCATGAAAACTATCTATTGAGGTTTAAAGGCCCCTTAATTTTTCCTGGTGAAAATTCTGAATGGGATCAGTGAAGAACTAGTGACTGTCAGTTTATCTTAGTGTGAGGACAGCACTATGAATGACAGTAGTAGAATCAATGAGAGAAAAGTTGGAACTCTTGTGTTTAGGAAAAACAGAAAGGAGACCAAGAGGAAAGTTTCCTAAGCTTTTAACTAGGCTATTCATCACAAATTTATTAATTGTTTCTAAACTACATTAAAAACTTTTATTTTTCCCTCTTGACTTCAGCAGCTTACTTTTTCTCCAAAGCTGGCTCTACACCTAGCATGTCACTGGAAAGTCCCTGGTGATTTTTAAAAATAACTGTGTGTGCACAGACCATTGTGAGAGAACTTTAGAGTTGCAGTAGAGTTACAGTAGCTATGGTGAAGAGTATAATTGTCTTCTTTGGTGTTTGGAGTGTCTTCTTTCCATGACAACAGACACATTTTACTGTCCAGTGCACTGGTTGGATAAGGTTCTGGTTGCTCCATCTTAGCTGTGAAAGTCCTTTTAGTTGCTCAGTTATGATCCTTTCCAGTTGCTGAGTTACACACTTGTCTGCCAGTGCTTGAGTTCTGACAGATTTAACTGCTCTGTTTTACCCCCTTATGGATTCCAGTAAACTGTCTTGCATTTCTTACTGAAACTACTGATTCCCCATTTCCCTTCTATAGAGATGACTGAGCATGTGCCAAATTGTTAGCAGTCACAGTTTGATTCATTATAGTAGTTTAAGTTGGATTTATGCTAGTAAATTGGGCTGTAAGCAGGAATATTTCTGGCACAGGAATTTTTCTACTGGAGCAATCAATGGCAGTACGTGACCAGGAGGACATCTGAAAATAACAGCTCTTAAAACCAATATAGCTGATCCTGAAAAATTCTTTAAGATTCAAGTGATAGCCAGTGTTTACATAAAACAAATTTCAAAGGGCTGAAATTACATATGATCCTGTAAATTGAATAGGCTGTGGACTTGTAATTAGTCAAAGGCTTTGAAGTATCAAAACACTGAATTTATAAATCTGTTTGTCACAGTTCTAAGAAGCAATAGGATATGAAAGACTGAGAACTTACTCTATTGTACTAGAAACCTTTGTTGATGCAGGAGGGGTTTATTCTTGATTTTTCTTTAAAACCAGTGTCTGTGAGTTAAAAATATGACTGGCCTCTAAATTATTTTAAGTTAGAAGTTCTGTTGCTTTTAGTGCTTTGAACCACCTGGACAGGAGTTGTCCATTATGATATGAAGGCACATATCAGCTTTTTCTTTTTAAAAAGGAAGGCTTATTAGGAAATTGCAGTAGCACTTGTATTTTGTTTAGTTTGGATGACTTAATGTACACCTTTTTCACCCTGTCAGTAGACTGTAATGTAGCATATAGGAGATATTACTCTAGAAACTTCAGGCAGAAATATGTGCTTCAGATGATCACATGCACAGGCTTAATTCCTAAAGTAATTTTATTCCTACTAAGTTCTAAATACATTCTTGATTTTGAAACTTCTTCAGGATTAGTATATCCTAGGACATTATTTTTCCTACATCCTGTGTACTTAGCTTAAGTACTAAACAGGGATAACCATTTGTGAAAATTTTCTAAAATACATTATATGTCTAGTTAGACTGTCTCCTTTGCTGTGTAATTTGGGAACTAACTCTGAATTTAGCAAAGGTTAGTTAGTTTGACTAAAGAAGGAAGGTTCAGGATTATAATTCTTTACAAAATTGTGTTAATGCTGAGATTTGAAACTAAGGTGGGACAGCTTGTCATCCACAGCTTTGCCTTCAGAGTGACGGAGGCATTTCTTGTGTCCAGTTCTCAGTGTTTCATACACTTTGTGGTGGCTTCAGGACATGAGTGCATATGCATTTTGTTTTCTTGTTTGTAATGTTTGATGCTGTTAGAAGTTAAATGTCTTTAGACCATGAGGTAAAGGTCACTTTTGTCATCTTCCTGAGGTGCCTTTTTCTGTTTCCACCCCCAGGTTTTTTTTAATGGAAGGGGTGAGGAATAGATATACAAGTATGCATATGAATTGGGAATTCAGCGTTGCAAGCAGAGTACCTGTAGGTCCTCTTGATTTCAAACAAGAATTTTATCTGTATTTAGAATTTGGGGTATCACTTGCAGGATGTTTGGTTGGAAAACAACCTTCTTACCTGTGGGAAATGAAAGTAATCATCTTGTTAAGATCTTGAGAAAAACTTTAATGTAACAAAAAGGGCAAAGTTGGGTGTGAAAATGTGTTATCCCATTAGAGTTTATGGACAATTATCTTTGTGTTAGAAAGTGTATTTATAGCTTATAGAAGACACACAGTTCTTTTGAACAATACTTCAAATTTATTACATGTGTTATTCTTTATTGTCTTGGGAGTTAAATATTGCAATTCCTTGACAGTGAGAATAGATTGTGGCAATTGTTCATTTCAATGTGAATGCATATTCAGGAAAATAGTGTGATTTGAAAGCAGGTTTAATAGTGGTGTGTGTAATCTAGAGTTTGTTAAACTTTGAGATATTAAAAATATATATATTTTTATGCACTTTTAAAACTTCCTTTGGGTTAGCAGCAAGTTAAAACTAAAGAATGTGCCATGGTGTTACATCAAGACATGGGTCATGCAGGCACAGAGTCTTGCAATCTTGGAATAAAATACATGAACTTACAGGAGACTGCTATCCTGGGTCATGTTTCTTCGTGCTGGTGGTTCTAGTATACATTAAAAGAAAAGATGGTGTGAGTGATTAACATGAACCCACAATGAAAGTGTGGTGAGTTAGTAAGGAATTTTTAATTTTAGAATAAACTCTACAGCTACTAGCTTTCTTGGAAAATGATAACTGCCTGGACTGTAATTAATATCAAATCTTTCCAATGTTCTTGTCTAAAACTGGGATGGGTCTATATGAGGCTGAGCATAATTGTGGTCTTGTAGGAGTCTTGTATACTTTTTTGATGTTAATACATATAATATAATTTTTTATTGTTTTGCCTGTTGAAGCTTAATCTCGGAGAGGATATTGTGAAAGTTGTAATCGATTGGAGCAAGCTTCAGAGCACATCAGCACTTCAGCCAGCCTTGCTCTTTAGTGCACTTCAGCAGCATATTTTATGTTTACAGGTAAATATTTCATGGGACACATTTGCCTTGACAAAAGTGATCAACAACTAAAAGTATTCTCAACTGTAAAATTCCCGTAATTTTATTCTTACGTTGGTGTGTTGAATAAAAAAGGATTGCAGAAGTATTAAATGCTTGGGATTCCACTATGCTCCATAGGTACTCACATTTATGGATTTTTCAGATTAGTGGGAATAGCCACTGTAGGTGAGCAGGCTGAATAAATGCAGCCTCATTGATTTCTAGACTTGCATTGTAAATGTGATACATTTCCATCTATGGTGGGTTATAATTAAGCAATAAGACACGGCAGGTGTGTGTCATGCTATGATAATGATTCCATGCGTTGGGTGAGTTTTGAGGCTCATAGAGTGCTTTCAGTGGTTCAAGAAGTGGCATTATCCCAGCATGACACATCCTGGAGTGTCTTACTGCAATTAAATATATTTTCAACGTAGGTTTTTTTTTTTTTAAAGAGTAATTTCTTTGACATTAATGTCTCATCTTGCCAAGTAGCCAGTCACCATTACTGTCATTTCTTTTAACTATTTGAAACTTTCCAACCCTGCCAAAAGTAATTGGCAGGGCATGGCAATGGCAAAAGGCATTGGCAGGGAGGGTTAGCAGTTTGTCAGCTTGTAACTGAGCAGTGTTTTGACCTTGATAGTTCATATGTAGAAGATGGGATTTGAGTACTACTATTTTGCTTGAGCTAGTTAATGAATTATTTGAGGTTCCTAGTGCTGAGAGGATGAAAAGGGAAGTTTCTGTATTTTCTTGTCTATAGGTAAAAGACCTTTTGTTTTCCAGACATCCACCAGATCTTTGGTGTGATGATGAGCAGAAAGAGAAAATATGCAAGATAAATGCAAATAAATTTACATCCAACATATAAAAATGTTGCAAGTGGGAGTTTGATTCCATTTCAGAAAATTTGACTGCTAAAAATCATGTTGTCTTTAAAAAAAAATTAAAATCATTTTTAGAGAGAAAATAAGCAGTGAAATTCAGACTAGATGAAACTGATGGAAATTAAAAAGAGATAGGGACATATATATGTGCTGAGGTTTTGATGTTACATTGTGCATAAGAGTTACTGCAGTAAAATAAGCATTTTTCCTGCCATAAATATCAGTGCCTTTTCTCATTTAATTTCATGACCTAAGTAGATAATCAACTGTGTCAAGCAAAGCATGTGTTCATGATAATGCCTATGTATTTCATGTCTGTGTTCTCTCATTCACTTGGGCAACTACGGTTTCAAGTGGAGAATGTAGTGCTCATGTGATAAAGGCTTTACAGTGTAAGAGCACCAGATTTCATGTTAAGGAGGAAAAATACTAAGCCTTACTGTTCTGAGTAAGCATTTGAATGACATGTTAATTAAGTGGCATGGATGCCAGTGATTGAAGCTTTGATTTAGCTAGTAAAACAGGAGTACGGGCAGATTTTCACAGAAATTTGGGAGTTTTCCTCTACAAACCTCTAAAAGACAGGTCGGAAAGGTCAGAATCATGATGTGCACAATATTTGGAACTTCTTTTTAATCTTATTACTGTGTTCTATCAGAGGAAGATGTTGTAATTCCCAAAATTATTTCCATTAGTCTGGAAATTATAATAGTACTTGTCTTCTTGGCTTTGGGACTTTGGACTTTTTATTTTTTTAACCCTAATACACTGTTTTCTTTGTTCAGCCTCTCTTAGAAAAACTCCAGTCACTGATCAAAGAGGAAAATATAGGCCATGTTGAACCTGGAGGTAAAACAGAAAGCCAGACAAGTTTAGATGTTTATGATGGTAACAGTCAGACTGAAGAAAAATATGGAAGTTATGACTTGAGAGATCTGAAGGATACTCGTTTTAATTTTGATCCAGAAGTGGTCCAAATAAAAGCTGGAAAAGCAGAAGTAAGTGATTTATGTGAGTTTAAAAACAGAAAAATGAAAGACCTTTCTAAATTTTAAATTTAAAGAATGAAATAGATATATGCCTTCATGTTTATTACCTGCAGATTGACAGGCGGATATCAGCCTTCATCGAGAGGAAACAAGCCGAGATCAATGAAAATAATGTCAGGGAATTTTGCAATGTTATTGATTGTAATCAAGGTAACTGGCTAGCCAGACTTTAATCTTCATAGTAATTTAAGTTGTGTGGGGGTTTTTTTGTTGGTTTGTTTTTGGGTGGTTTTTTTTGGTGGTTTTTTTTTTTTTTGTTGTTGTTTGTTTGTTTGGGGGTTTTTTTGGGTTTTTTTTGTTTGATTTGATTTTTTTTGTTTTTCAGAAGTGCTAATCTGTATTTAAAACAGAACTTTTTTTCAAGAGTAACTTTGTTTTAAAACTTAGAACTTGCATGTGCACTGCAGATGTCAGATAGAAAAATAAATTGTGAAGTCACTGGATGACAGTGTTTAATGCATCCCATACAGAAAGATTATATCTATTATTATGTTAATTTCAAGAACTGCTATCTTAGATCATGATTTTGTAGCTATTGTTCCCAGTGTTTTAACTAGGTGTTCCTCCAAAGTAAATGGAATTGCAATTCAGAAATGTCTTGTGAGTTGTATATTGAAATTGAAGTTAATTTAATGCTAGTTAAATTACAAAGTATTTTTTACAATGATTTTGAATTACTAGCTACTTGAAATGACTTTTTCTTTTTAACATTGCTCACGTTGTAGTACAATTGGCTGTATCTGTAACCAATCTTAAATCCATCTGGCAGACTGGATCCCATTTACAGGATCGGTAACTGTAGCCAAATGCATCTTGGAAGTTAAGACAGTTTTATATACATAACTACATAAGTAGTACAGAGATATTTTCTAAGTACCTGTGAACCCACATGTGCATTGTCTCTATGAGAAACTTAAGCTCTTAGAGATCAAAGCTTATTGTTCAGTAAGCTTTGTAGAGAGTTTAACTGCTTGAATGTTAGTTGGAATGCAAAGGACAGCTGAAGTTTAGTAGACTATGCTAGATAGTGAAATATTGTTTCCCAAAATTGTTATGTACAGAAGAATTGATAATAAGACTTGTCTCGTTGTTCAGGCATAATAAAATATGTGTAGATCTTTGGTGTAATGAACAGAGATTTCTATGAAAATAGAAACATTAGAATAAATTAAGGTAATCCATACTATAGATTTTATGGTTAGGCAAATGAAAGAAGTCACATGGATCAGAGTAAATGCAGAAAGGTTTAGGAAAGAATACTGATGAGTAAACTAGATAAGTCAAAAAACAGGAGAGTTTCAGAAAAGGACAAAAAACCAGAATAACAGTAGTAAGCAGGAGAAAGGCTTCTGTACAGGAAGAAGGAAATAAGTTACAGAGAAATGCAGTGAAAAGTAAGAACCAAATAAATTTGGTCCTGATCCAGTAAACTTCTCTATACATGTGTGAATACATTTATATGAGTGACTCATCCAATTAAAAGCAGTAAGTCCATGCGAGTGTGTGAAACTATTAATGAGCAAGTGTTTATAGAATGAATTAAGTATTCCTGATTTTATTTTATTGTTTGAACCATTTAAATTAGATTTGTTTAAAGCATCAAAGTTGATGGTGGTTAGAATATTTTCAATTATAAATACATAATTTGGACCTCACTTGTTATATCATTATTTATTTAGAAAATAGCTGTGCCAGAACAGATGCAATTTTCACACCCTATCCTGGATTTAAAAGTCATATAAAGGGTAAGCAACTCTTTTAATACCCATTTAAGTATCCAGATATAGCAGCACTTCTAAGTTTTTGATATCAAAAGTTTTTATAGAATGCTTAAAAATGGAAACTTAATGTATTGATTTTTTACTCTAGTGAATACTTCTACATCTTCATTTATGTCTTCAAGGTTTTAAATCCCTTAACTGCTTCACTAAATGAATGGTTAGGCACTAAAGACCAAAACAAAATAACCTATTTTTATTGTCTGAAAGGAAATGTGGAAAAGATAAAGCAGGACCAAGAAGCTGAACAATACTTAGTTTTTCTTCTAAGGTGAAACCGTCAATAAGGAATTGAGATTAAATAGGATTATCTTCTATTTTTCATTAGTTGGTGCAAGTGTCTTGAAATAGAGTATAATTTTGGGACAGTGGAAGTTTCTTAGACGTGGATTTATAAGAACTGACAAGCTGAGGAATGAATTTATCACTGCACTGTTTTTTGGAAAGGAATAAATAAAATAGAAATTATGTCAAACAGAAGTTGTGTGTAAAACATTGTTCATCTGCTGCTCTCCAGGTGTATGCAAGTTACCCTTCTTTAAAAACAAACAAAATACCCAAAATGAGAATGAAAACAACCCTCTTTTGCATTTTTGAAAGTGGTAATACTCAGTTATCCACTTGATATTGATCCTAGAAACCACCAATTAATTATTTTTAATTCTGTAATTTAGAATAATACTGTAAAGCAAAATAATAAGTTTTGAAAGGCATGGTGAGCTAAGAAGGAAATGGGGAAAGTGAGTTTCATTTTAGAATCTTTCACAAAGAAACACTTTCAATACTCACTGTTTTAAACTGAGTGTTAATTTGTTGGTTGGATGGCAGCGTAATGCAGGAAAAAAGGGAAGCTTTCACTTCAAGGAACAGTTCATAACTGAAATGTGAAAAACACTTTGAAAGGAATTGGAAGTAAAACCAGCATAAATTCAAGCAAGAATGTAGCATGTTGCACTCATGAAAGTGTATGTGTGTGTATGTGTGCTTCAGCATCTGGAGCTGCCAATATAGTCTTTAAATCTGCAGTGCACTGCAGTAGTTCTATGAGGAGAACTTAAGAAATTACTCTGATTTAATGAGAAGTGAGCAAAATCTTCTGATGGAGACATGGCTCAGCATGGGTAGAAGATAGTCCTAGATGCAGCTAAGAGTCACTAAAGCTTTTATCCAGATGACAAAAATTCAAAGTGAACTTCCTTGCTGAGGTTTGTATTGGTTTTTCAGTTGTGTACCTCTCTTCATCTTCATGTATTTATGATGCTTCCTGTAATATTAGTCTGGCCTCTTCTTTGCATTCGCAAAAGCTCTCATGTGCAACTGCTGACATAGATATCAAGGTTTCTGCTGTTAATCAGCAGCTGATGACAAATTCTCAACACTGCCATTCTACATGAATGTATGAGTAATTCTTTTGCTTTGCATATGTAAAATCCAGGGGTTTTGTTAGGTTTAGTTGCTCATGCAAAAAAATAAGAAAATGCTTTTACTTGAACTTTTGATCTTACTGCGTGTGGGCCCTTCATATGCAAGACTTATGTAAAACTGATTTAATGCAGGTTTTTGTGTTTCAATATTTTGATTCTTTTAGTTAGATCTGTTTTGTGTTTCATGTGCATATATGTGTAATTTATTTTCTCTTTACGTAGTTTCTAGGGTAGTAAATACATATGGACCTCAGACTAGGTCTGAAGGAATGCATGGGTCCAGTCACAAAGCCAGTGTACCCATGCATGATTGTGGAAACCAAGCTGTTGAGGAGAGATTGCAAAACATTGAAGCACACTTACGGTTACAAACAGGTTTGTATGATGTTATAATTTCGACATTGGTGTGCCATTTTATATAGTTGTGATTACTGTGGTGAAACTGGGCAAGTCTGTAAAAACCAGTTTTTGCTTCCAGCAACAGAAAGAGTTCATCTTGACTTGCTGGCTGTTTTTCAGAACAGCTTCCAGTGCTAGTACTGCTCTTTTCCCTTTACATTAAGGGAAAGCAATATTAAGAGTGATAGGTTAGCCAGTTTAATTAGTAGGTGCTGAGTGTTGAGTAGAGGGCAGAACTGAAGGAGTGAAGCTACCTGCACAATTGTTTCTCTGAATGGACAAAATAAATGAATGGCAAAAAAAACCCCAAACCCCACATTAGTGCTATTTTGGTCATTTGTGGAATAGAACTGTCTTGTCTAACAGACCCAGAAATAAAAGGAAATGGGTATCAAAAAGCAAAAGCTTTTTATGGCCTTGGTTGTCAATAGAGTTCAGAACCAGACTATCATTTAAATTGGAGTAGCCAGTACTTAGTTGTGATAAACAGTTATTTCATATAGTTCCTTCATTATAGAACACTATGGAGTTCAAATAAGATGCTTGCTAAGGCTGCTCTTTTGATCAGTTCTATCCGTTCTATGGGGAAACAAATCCCAAGCTGCTGTAGAAAAGATGGAAACAGCAAATGGGTTGAGTTAGGATTTTTTTGGTTGTTTTTGTGGTGTCAGTGAGTTTTGTTGTGGGCTTTTTTGTGAGGGTGGTTCTTGGGTGAGCTAGGGTCTTTTTTGTTTGTTTGGTCATTTTTTTGATTTTTTTTTCCCAGACAGACATCAGCCAACTACATGAAGTTGTCTTAGTGCTTTCATTGACTACACTTGCTTATCAATCAGGTTTTACCCTGAATTATATTAATTATCCTTCCTTCATATGATCCCATTCATTTGTTTTGTTCAGCTACTGGTTGATAGCTAATCTTGAAGAATTCAAATGTTAGACTTGCAATCTTTAGTTAAATCAATTATTCAAGTGATTTTCCTAATTTATTTTGCATTGCAACTGTTGTATTTAGGTGGTCCAGTACCAAGAGACATTTATCAGAGAATTAAGAAGCTTGAAGATAAAATCCTTGAGCTGGAAGGACTGTCTCCTGAATATTTTCAATCTGTAGTAAGAAATTTTCCTACCTTCTCTCAGCATATCTAAATGTATTTATGCCTTTTGTGCTTGAATCTTTGGTGTACAGAGAAGAACTTAGAGTCGGAGGGCAGACACTTTTAATAAACAGCTCTGGATTGGTGTAGTGGTTACGTTACATGTGGACCATCTAGTCAAGGTCATATTTACCTAATTTGTCACTCAAAAGAAGAAAGTGTCTGTTGGGGGGAAAAAAATTGCTGTCACCCAAGCTTAACTAATTTGTAAGAAATGTGTCAGAAAGTTTGTATTTGTCCCCCTTGCCTTAAAATCTGAAGTGCTTCTTATGTCAAGAAAATTGACTGAAGTTTTGATTTTTGATACAAATAATTAATGGCTTGAAACAGCTGAAATCATTTGGGCTTCTGTACATGATCTGATTGCTAACAATATGTGAATAACTTCCAAAAGGATGAGGGAGTAAACTGTCTGAAAATTGCTTCATGTGATTCTGTGACTTAGTTTCTTTTATTTCTGGTTTTCAGGCAGAGCTCTGTCTCTCACTGAATAATACACCTTAACCTTCACTCACCAAAGGGTATTAGGGCAAAGAGAATGTTAGTTGTTACTACATTAGGCTCTATTTGATTTTAGAAATTTCTTATCTGTTATCTTGCTCTTCTTTCCCCATGTAACAGTAAGAATGTCTCTTCTACCTTTGTTGATTGCAATTTAATTTATATCTTCTCCCTTGAGACTAGCCAAAGAAGAGTCAGTTAATAAAAATCAATAGCAATAGTGCACATTTTTGTTTAATTATTTTAATTTGTGTTGGAGACCAGTAAAGTTCTTTATTTGTGAGACTATTCCTTCTGGCTGAAAACCAGAAGTTAAAACATACACTTTCATAAGCTGAGATTTCTATTGAAAAGGCTTTAGGACCTCTAGGAGGATCAGGGTGAAAATTGTGATGGTGGCAATAGTAGTTTTGCACAGTAATTAGCACATTTTATCTGAAGTTTTGCATAAATATTGGCGTGGATATAGGCAAATTTTAGGGATGAAAATATTGACAATTTCAAAAGCTCAATTCTGTCTGAAGGAAGCTTCAGTTAAATTGATAGTTGTTGACTGCCAAGTGTGGAGAAGCTTCAACAGCTTCTGACTGCTCTCCAGTAGTATTTCTCATGATCCAAAGTACTTAATTATGAAAAAGGTTTCTTTAATCCATGGAATGGCAGTCAGTGGGATTTTTTATAAAGACTCTTAACAATATAGTTACAAGAATTATTTGTGATCTTCTGTCAGTGCACCATTAAGTCTGTTTTGATTGTCTTTTCTTCAGAGCTGTTCTGGCAAGAGGAGAAAGGTTCAGTCTCCCCATGTAAGTGCTATTAACTCTTGTTTTTCTTAAGTTTAGGATGTTTTGAGTGGAAAGTAAGCAGGAGTTCTATGAAGCAAGTATGTAAGTTGTCAGAAGTAGCTGCATCAGTATTGGATAGTTTGCTGTCAAAGAGAGTAGGAAGGAGACAAAAAGCTAATGGCTGTTACAATGAAATGAGTCTTCTAAGAATACATACTAGGGTTTTCACCAGTTAGGAGGATGACTGAATAAAACAAATCTATGATGCTGTTAAGCTGAGAGAAACAGGCAATTTCTGTATTCTGATCAGCCTTCTATTAATGTCTTCCATTTTTGTTTTGTGGCATAGTGGTTTTTGTTGATTTTAAAATTATTTTTCAATTCGCTTTATTGGTTTATGAAAAGACAAAAGTAGAAATGGCTGGCTTGGCAAAAGTACTGCAGAAGGACCCAACATTATAGCAGATATTAACCTGTCAGTAAGAATTGCCATTTTTGCAACATCATCACAAGGGAGTGCATTTACCATGTACTTCTTAGGCCACAAGAGAAGTTATTGGTGCAGGTAGGACCATGGCTGGAACCTTGTCTGCTCCTAGCTATCACCCTTGGAGACAGATGGATTGGTGAGAATGCTTAGAGTGGGCTATGGGCCATCTGATACTTGAGAAAGTAGGCTTGTGTAGGAAAAAAAAATGTCCTGCATAGGGTGAAATATTTTTATTGAAAGGATGATGACCTCCTTGTATAAGAAAACATAAAAGATTACCAAGTTAAGTGGCACAGAGGAGCTTGATGTTGGGCAGTAAGCAGAAAAACCCTTTAGCTGTAAACCCAAGTTCTGCAAAATCTAAGTAGTCTCATCCAGTGTTTAATATGAAGAGATTTCTTAGGGTGGTTTATGAGCAGACTAAACAAGCATCTAATAAAAGCAGCATGAATGTATTGATCCACGATTAGGACTGTCTTTCTTGCAAGTTTACATTCTTTTTCCTTTAAATTTAAATAGGCAAAGACTAAATTCAGACAATTCTGCAGAAGTAGTTCTATCACTTAGTACAATATGCAGTGACCTCAAGTATCAAGTGATAAGCCACTTCTCTAGCAATTACAAGATGTAAATGATTGTGATTTTTATTTTGTTCTTTTAGCAGAGCTATTCACTGGCTGAACTTGATGAAAAGATCAATGCTATAAAACAGGCATTACTGAGGAAAACAAAAGAAAGCAAGTTCAAGGAGGCTGAGCAGCTTCTTCGATAAAAGTGTTTTCAGAATCCTCATCATGATTTACACGTACCTAAACCATAGACCTGAGCAGTGTTCATCAGAGATGACTAGCAATGAAGACATAGCATGCATATAAGCTCCCTTTGGATGATCTTGAAAGCTTTCTTTCAGAGTAACTTGTTTAAAAGCAGCCTTATTAATGAAATAGTTACTTTAAAATGAAGACTGTTTCAGGAATGTCATTCTAATAATCCGTTCCCTTCTGTTGTAAAGGAGGACTGCAGCATTGTTTGTATGTGAAAAGTCTTAACCTGCGCACCAAAGCTACATCTCACGTGTTATTCTTGGTGACTAAGTATTCAAAAGGAGTATCTTTTGGATACTGTTCATGTAAGTAGTTTGCACAGACTTCTGAAATTAAATTCTTCCTCAGAAATACACTGACTTTGGGAAAAAAAATTACCTAAACCTTGCAGAATGCATGCTTTCTTGTGGGATTTTTTCTGGATTTGTCACTGTTTTCACCGCTGTTAGAAATGCAGCAAATTGCATTTGTGTTGTGACAGGTGTTTATGGAAACCCTGTATGTGTAAATAAAAACAACTGTTCTTCACCTTTTCAGTGTCTTGTGGGAATTCAAATTTCATGACGTGTTCACAAACAATGTATTCTAAAAATCATCCCAGAGGAGATTTAGAGGAGCATGCCAGCAAGGCATCAACTTCCCTTTTATATGCATGCTTACATGATTGAAGCGTAGATGCTAGCTTAAAGTCTGACCTTTGGCCAGACAGTGAAGTGAGATTGTGTTGTGACTTTTTGTTTGGTTTTGTTTGTTTGTTTTTAATAAACCATTTTCTATTTATATAAGTTTTATTTACTGTCTGTTATTATTTCAGTTTAGAAGAAAAGTTGCTGTTACCGAGAGAGTTTTATGTAAACTGCTCTGCTTAGAGCAGTCATATTGTTCATGTCCCTGTATTAGCCTCTGTGACAGGTGTTGTGAACAGTACTGACTTGGCACAGCCTTTGAAGAATATTTGGTGTTTTCTGTGACCTCGTCTTTTTATCCAGAATAAATTTGTTATAGCAACTGCAGCTAATGTTTCTCTGGAGATAAACCAGCAGAGATGGGAGACAAGGCTGCTTGAGCTCTTGTCCTGCCTCCAGGAAGGGTGACAGTATGATGGTAACCTCTGAGGTGCTGCTTGTCCTTCCAGGAAGAGATCTGAGTGCCTCAGATACAGCAGTGGATATGAAGAGGTACTGTTGCAGGTGAAGATTGTTGTGTGTGGTACATATCAGTACAGTATTCCTACAGAGAAACTTTTGTTGCATGAAGCCTTGCTATTGTTGAACATCCTAACAGTATGTTTTATGAGGGATGTTTTGGTGAAGCAGCACAGTGAGCTGTAACTTTCTTACTTCAAGTCGAGAAGCTTTACTTCTTTTTATGGTCCTCTGGCCTAGGAGTCATAGCTCCAAAGAGTACAATGTATAGTTGCCAAACCACACACTTCAAATGGTTCTTGAAAGAGTGGTAGGAGATGGCTGTTACAGGGCATGGGGGAATGGCCAAAGGGATGTAGCTTTTATAAAGCTGTAGCCCCCACTCGTGTGCATCATAATACGAGTACTGGTAGCAGAGGGTGACATAATGAATAGCTGAGGAAACAACAGTGGGTGTACTCTGGATGGTAATTTATTAACCCTATGTAATCTATCAAATACATGTGACAGACAAACTTGATAGATGGATGTCGTGTGGCATTCATCTTGCTTTGTTCCTAGTCACTCTTGCCATTATTTGGTTTCAGGTCTGGCAAGCTGTTGGAAGTTTCCCTTCCTCTGCTGTATGACTTTATGCAAAGAGGCATAGAGAAGCAGGATGGATGCTCTTCTGTGGTTCAGTGCTACTGGTCTTACCAGTTTATCCTTCCTTGCCTTTTGTCTCCCTGAGTTTTACCTTCTATGACTAACTTCCACTGTCAGGACTGTTTCTGCAGAATGATGAGCTCTGACCACAGCCCCATAATAAAGTGGTTGTTGCTTTGACCTCTTTCACCACCCTTTTTCCAGAACTACAAATTCTTCTGTTCTTCCTCTGCATCTGAACACTCCAGTGCTTGCTGATAAGTGCAGCTGCAGTAGCTGTAGTCTGAGGGGTAACCAAAGATTAAGCAAAAGCAAAGGAAGTGCTTACCATCCTGTTGATGTGTCTCAACATGTAGACTACTGACTGAGAGAGTAGGGGGTGGGTACTGATTAAGAACTCCTCTCAGATGTCCTCAGTGAAGGTGAGACAGACTTTAAATAAAAAGCATGCTTGCTTTGAGCCTAAATCAATGAAGAATCTGCTCTATGCTAATTATTTTAATGGCAGTGGATTTGCTCACAGGCTGAGATACCATCTTACAAGAAAACTAGAAGAAAAGTTTCTCAAATTACTTGGAAAATAAAGAGCTCTGGACTGACAGGCAGAGAGCATGCCTGTTGCTGTACAATAGATGTTCCTGCCGTGTTGCAGACAAGTAGAGGTGTCCACAAAATCACTTGTATTCTTTCACAGGAAAACTTCAAAGAAAGATACTGGTGCACTCACAGCATTCCATCCCTGAGAGAAATGCAGCAGATGGAAGTTTAGCAAGAATCAGAGGAACCCTGAGCCCCTTGCCATCAGGCAGAAGGGGGGGACCTGAAAGATGGGAGGGATTGGAAACAGGTCCCTCTTTGGAAGGCAGGAGAATGCCCTACCAGCCTTTCTTGCCATCTCAGGTGCACTTGTGGAATTGGTATGAGATTCTGGAACTTGATAATCAAGCAAGTGATAGTGAAGGAGAAGGTCTACCCAGGGGCTCCCCCAGAGCAAGTCAGTCAACCAGACACATTGCAACTGTGGGTTTTAAGAAAGAAATAATGGTAATTGTTGTAGTGATTTCCTTCTCAGGGAAACAGGGCCCTGTATGCTGGCTGGATACATCCCAAAGTCTGCTGCCTCCCTGGGGTTCAGGTAAAAGATGTTCACTAGGAGACGAGTAACATCTGATTATTACCCACTTCTGATTGGCTGGGTTGTCAGTGATGAGGCAGAAGAGAGAAGTTCTAGAGCAATTAAAAGGGACTTAGGATGCTAAGATAACTGGCTGAAGGGATAGGAGCACAGGTGGTGTTTCCCTCAATCCCTTCACTAACAGGGAAGAAGGATAAAAGTGAGCTTTTGCCTTTCCAGTTTTCACTGTAAATAACTTAATGGCATCCTCGTACTCTTCCTGAGTTGCCTGCCCCTTTTTCCAAAGGGTATAAACTCTTGTTTTTCCCCTGAGTTCTAGCAAAAGCTCCCTTTTCAGCCAGTCTGGTAGTCTTCCCTGCTGGCTTGCTTGTGAGCACAGATGGACAGCCATATATACTGCTCCTGTACCTTTCAGATTTCCTTCTTATAGTATGCTAGCCTTTAAGCCACATGTTGATCAGGTGGGTTCTCCTGTTCCTTTTATCATTCTTCCCTGTTACCACCCAGGTTTGGGTTACACAGTGTTCATTCTGTATAAAAGGTGTTCCCATTTGGGAAATCTTGCACTGGACATAACTACAACCAATTGCAGGATGATATATCACAAGGTTCAGATTAAGTTCTGTGAACTTTTCCCTCATATGTCCAATTAAAATTGAAATGAAAATTAAAATACCAAGCAATTAGGAATTGCATTGCTTAATTAACACCCCCCGAACAGGGTTAGCATTGTTCTAGTGTACAGCTATTCCACACTATCAAAACCTGCAATCCTACTGTGCTGTAAACTCACTGGAAAAGACAGAATGACCACTATATGTATGTCCTGCTGGAGAGATATTGCAAAGCATTCCAGGTTGCCAAGGAACTTATCTGAGCTGCATCTCTACTGCCCTGGTGTTTGCAAGGAGCACGCTAAAAATCCCTGTAGCCAACCAAGAACTGAAAGGATAGCCTTGTTTCTACTGCAAGAACTCAAGACAGACTTTTATCCCAGGTTCAATGTATAAAATTTACATATGAAATTCTGTCTCCTTATTTATGCTTACCTGACTGCTGATCTATTGATCTTTCCAGGTTTTGTCAGAGTCCAATAGTCTGTGTTTCATGCTGCACTTCAGCTATTAAGGGCTTCCAGTTACAAGATAAAAAGGATAATTGTACAACGCTGTAAATTTGGCATTAATTATTTGAGGAAAATGTCTAAGAGCATCACTATTAGAGCAAGAGTATTTGTCTCACATTGCTGTTTAGCACCTTGTGCGAGAGATGTGGTAAAATATCAGAGCTCATGTTACTGTGCGGTTCTGCAGTGCATGCATGATCCGTTTCCTTGCTTCAGGCTCCTCTGAGTGGGGAGCGATTCATCTCTAGGAGGCTAATTTCTTACAGTTGAGTGCAGGATTTTAATAAATAAACCCAAAAGTGAAGTGCCCTTTTGAACAGCCCTCATATCAGCAGGTAATATCAGTAATTTAGAAAACTCAAACCATTCACCATTCTATCCAATGTATTGTGATCAGTCCTGGATTATTTATTTATTTATTTAATACATCACAATTTATCTCTTGTTTTAATTAAGACCTTACAACAATACTGAGAAATTTTAACCCCAGAATTTTGCTGAAAATTAATTTTTTGAAGGATGAGCAGTCAAAATACCCAATAAAGTAAATTTTTGATTGATCAGTTTGCAAATCATTTGCACTGATGAGAATAAACAATGCATTTTCTACAGTAGCAGATGCTGTAGCAGTAGCCATCCTCTCCTCAATGAAAACCTAGAGAGAAGGCTTTGAAGGGGCAATAAAAAGTCTCTGGAAAGATTCCCTTACAGAATCTTACCTTTTCCCTTGCCCCATTAAAGTGGGTGTTTCCCCATAACCCATCCTGTTGAAGAGCTGTCAAATGTTTCAGGCTTCTGTAGCTGCAGGGCTCTCCCTTCAGCCATGCTCACACAGGAACCCACATAACCCTCTCACAACTGCTTGCTCCCTCAAAGCATGGCTGAAACTATCCCCAGCCCTGCAGGCTCCTAAGGATCCAGGCAACCTGTCCAGAGGGGCTGGGCTACATTGCCTCTGCTGCCAGCATTGCACTAGCCCAGATAATTGCTCCTGTGACTAGGAAGAAGGTTTGATGACATGTCAGATAATCCATCCTGCCCAAGAGCAGTGAGACCCAGCTCAACGGGTCTCCAGGAGTTAAGGTTTCTTGACATTTCTTCCTAGGATATGTGAATTTGACTTCTTCTGACTTTAAATGCTATCTGATGGGGGAGAGGTGGGAGAACATACTGTAGAAAATCCAATGATTGAGAAACGGGAAAAAAGAAAGCACAACTTAAAACAATTACTTTTGTAGATCTAATGGAACTGCTGCCTTGTCATGGACAAAACACTTAAAAATAACAATGAAAAGCATAGGCATTGTTTGAAGGTATTATTTAGAAATAATCTAAATTTTTAAAGGTTAATTAGTGTAATTTACCCATCTTGATTATTAAAAAGGTTTATATATGAACAATAAACATAAGAGTTCAATCTATTTTATTTCCACAGTTAATTCATCCACATCTGATTAGCTTTTTATGACCATCTAATTGATTTGTAGAATTCTGTCCAGTACAGATGGGCTACTGTTCATGACTACTTTCATAGCATTTATATTATTGTTGCTCTGATTTTTATTCAAGGCCAAATAGAGGGGAATATAAGAGCGTGATGTTCACCTAAACATAACAATGACATAAAATTTCTATTTGGCTCTGAGACAAGAATACATTTGTGGAGACAATCTACTATGAATACAAATAAGTTGTTTATACATAAATATAATAACATTTCTTACTTAATTATGAACTATTTCACCGGTTCTACAATATGCTGTTACCAAGTTTTGCAGCAACAGCCAGGCTAAATCAATGGTCACAAACTCATTTGGCTCAAAACTAGAATTATACACCTACTAATGCTTGTGAGAGAAAAAAAGCTATGCCTTTGTAGCCTGTTCTGCAATAATTCCAATAACCCTCTAATAGGTAGTCTCTTACACAGCTGTACATGCATATGCTGCATTATTTCATACATAGTTAATACATACAGAATTTTGCATTTAATGGAAACTGTCAGTCCCCCTTGAGTCATCAAGGCCAGGGGAAGCTGGATAGCTTCTTCCCATCAAGGAGTCTCATCTCTTAGTGAAAACACAGCATGAGCAAGTCTTCACCGAGCTCTGGCCTGTAAACCTGTCTCTTGCTCGGTTTTTTTTCTGAGACTTCTGGGTATATCAGGAGTAGTATGAAAGTTCTGCATTGTAGTTGCCTTTAGACAGAGGAATTGTTGCCAACCCAGATCCTGAGTCACCTAAATTATTTAAGTAATGAAGAAAACTTCCCTTAATTTCCTAGTACTCTAACCTCCACTTTATGTAGTTGGAGCTTCATGAATGTAACTTCTGTGTGTATCAGCAAGAAAGCAAGATGTCTGCAGAGCTATTACAGTAATGAGAGGCATACTTTATGCCAGTAATTTTGTACATCTCATGTTTGCATAAGTTAACTAGCTGCTTCTCTGGCCAAGAAGGCATGTAGTATCCAACAAGCTCAAATCCTGAACTACAGCCTTTGCACAAAACTCATGAAAGAAAGATTGTTACCTTCATGTATGCATCCATTTTTCAGAATTTGTTGTCACAAGTATAGCATCATAGAATGGGAGAGGAAGGCAGAAGGAACCATCTGTTCAATACAGACTGAACTACCATTGATGGAAGGCAGCCTGTTCAGATAACACAGCTAAACAGATTCTACTGCCTCTAGCTTCAGTGACAGGGTGCAACATCACACTTCCCAAATTATCTACCACAGTTTAACACGAGACAGCACAAGAATTCCTCATTGCAGCAGGAAACCTTCATTGACATGTTGCAATGGCTTATGACAAAACCATTTCTTGCATTGTGGGGATGAGAGACCTTCTCTTCTCACATTCATAATTCTTCATTAGTATATGTCCCAAACAGCAAAGATGGAAAAATACTACAAAATGAAGAGTATTTAAAAATCAGTATGTGAAAAGTTGCTGATTGCTTCTCACCCATGGAAAAACATCCTCCAGCACAGGTTGAAGGATGCATCAGTTCCAAACTCACACTTGCAGGGAGCGTTTCATCTCCATTTTGGTTTTACAACAGCATGTATCAAATGAAAACTCTTCTGGCCTGTAAATTTCCCTTTCATACAGGACATGTATATGGACTTGTCTTTTAGCTGTGGCAGAGTGTTTCACTGAGGGCCTCTAATGCAATTACAAGTCAAGCAAGCAGTGAACAGAAAAAATAGATATAGCAAAGGTGAAAAGCCATTTCAAATGCAATTTGAAACAAGACAGAGAGTCAACAAGAGACAATGTAAGGTTGTTCCAGGTATTGGAGCTGCAGAAGAGAAGACACTTACCCAGCACAGATAGCTATACAGGTAGAGAAGAGACCAGGGTGTTACAAGATGTGCCAAAGGGGAGTGCCAGAGACTGACCTTGCAGGATGCTACACAGTAGGGCTGTTAGCACAGAGGAGATGAAAACAAAGGAAAGCAGTCTGACAGGAGAGGAAGGAACCACTTCTGGTTACATGACTCTGACAGGTTGCTGCTGCTGCAGGTTGCACAGACACCAAGAAGTCTAAAGGTTATCAGGTCATTAAATGCATAAAGGAGAGCTGTTTCTGTGCAGAAGAAAACCAGACTATTAGTCCCTCAGAACCTCTCAGAAAAAGGTATTTCTGACTCCTAGCGACACAGAGCTCCATGATTCTGCCTGCAACAGCTACAGGCTTCAGGAACCAATTTTCTTTCAAAATTACAGCTTATAACAAGGGTTCAAGGTTCTTGGAAGATTAATTAAGAAAGGAATCAGCTTCACAATCTAGTTTTTTATGGAGATTGTATAATCATTTTTGTAACTCCATTGAATTTATTAATTACAGAAAATTTGTAATATCCTTTCACTATGTCAGTCATCCAAAGACTGCTGTGTGGCAACAGTGAATGTTACTTTCTTGTGTTTTTCTGATGGAAAAAATTTAGTACAGCAAGATTTAGAAAAACAAGTTTAGCAGGTACTAATCACCAAGAACATGGCATACCTTCACAGCAAGAAAGAAATGCTGCCACCCTACTCACCCTATCCCAGAATGCTCCCTGGGACTACAGCCACTTGGTATGTATTTTAGTCACTCCCATTCTTGACAAGTTAGCTGTGCAATCATGGGTCCCTTTCCCACCTGCTCTCCCTTGCTCAGATTACAGCCCTTGTCCTCCACTTTTCTGCCAAGTCTTTGGTGATCTTCTCATTGTTCACTGCTTGGAACATATGAAAAATCCCACTGGGGTAAGGGAAGTCCTTGAACTGCTGCCAGCGTGTCATTATAAGGATGACATGCTGGTCTCAGTTTTAAAGCAATGCACCCTGGTGTCATGTGGGGTTCTACAGCTGAAGTCAGCAAAGGCCTAAAATACAAAGGAGTAGAAACAATGAAAAACAAAGAATTCAATTACACTAAATACAAACGTCTGTATTCTGGGAGAAACAATATTATCATGATTACAGCTCTCTCTGGAGACTTAGCAGGGACTGATCCGGTGCTTTCTCATCCTCACCTTACTGGTGAAGCTCTGTGCAGGCCAATTGCTCTTTCCATGTTTATCCTTCGGTTCCCTGTAGGTAAATGGGGATCATAAAAACCAGCTCTCTTACAATGTTGGTGTCATGATAGATCAAGGAATGTTCAGGATGCATTTAGGTCCTGCACTTAAAATGGTACCTGGAACAAGAATAAGCAGACTTTTCAATATGATCTTTTCTTAGCAATGCTATGGAGTAAAGGCACGTGAATTTTATTGTATTCTGCTGCTGCAAGACTTTAGGTAAACTGGTCCTGCAGCTGAATCCAAGCAAGCAGAGTTTTACAGCTGCTGAAACCAAAGAAGTGCAGGCAGAGCTGTGTGTGCAGGCAGTTTCACCACAAAATGTCATCACAAACTCCTTGAACCACCAGAGCACTTTGCTTTCCCTTGTGGGTCCCTGCCTGGAGCCTCCTTGGCCCCGTCCTTGGGCCAGTCCCACCACCTGCCACCACCACTTGTTCCCTGCCCTTCATCCAGGTGGGTCTGAAAGCAGAAGCAAGACCTCAAATGGGAAATCCTTACAAGCAGCATAGCAAAACTTTTTTTTCTGATAAAACTTTTGAGCCATTCTGTGTGGCTGCTTAAGAATTTATAATTATTCTGTTCCCATTTTTTGACCCAGAAAAATTAGTAAAAAACAATTTGGAAAGATGCATTCCCTTAGGAAGGAATTGTTTCTGAAAGCATTTCTTTGAAGGAAAATAATTATTAGTGTCTCTCTCATCTTGATACTTAGATGTCTCAAAGAAAGAAACAAAAACAAAATCCAGAAACTTATACACTGTTTTTATCTCTGCTTGTTTCACAGAAATAATGTTTTCAAATTGAAAGGAATGAAGGGGTGTGGGAAATATTGAAAAGTCATGAATCAATTTCAATCAATTTTAATTCCAGTATAAGAGGAAGTAATGCCACTTGTCGAAAACAAAGCAATCATTTCTGACAGCTAGATTTACAAGAGATTTATTGCTGTCTGGAGAGAGGTAAAGCTGAATGCTTCCCTGCTTCTACCTCCTCATTAATTGACTTCCAGCGCTGTTTGATATATTCTAGCAAAGTTTCTTTTCATCCTGTGACTCCTACTTTCCTTCCCTTAAATCACATTCCCACACAAAGAGAATTACTTCTTTTTCCTAGAGTTTTAACTTGAAACTTGGATTTTGTATGCAGCTGTTTTATAAAAATATTTTTATTAATGAAAGATATCTTGATTTAAAACAGATGTTAGAAAAATCTGGAATGATAGTTAGATTAGAATAAAATCAAAAATAAAGATAAGACTGGAAAGATCATCAAGTCCCTCTTTTGTGTCATTTTACTGTGTTTTTTTACAAGCTGACTTTTCTGATACTTTGTGGTTGAAATAAGCCAAAATCCTCTGACAATGCTTATTCATCATTTAGCACCCAATAATAATTTTGACTGGTTGTTGCCTAAACATTTTACTAACTAATTTCCCCCTGAAATCTATGAGTGTTATGGATTTTACATGGATATATTGAAAAGTTGAACAATTTTGCTTTTGTACTACAAAGAAAGGCAGGAGCCTCCTCCTTTGGAGGAACACCACAAGGACTCAGCCCTCCCTGAAGGTTTGCAAGGAAAACACCCCAGTGGATGTTTTCCTTGGAAGTGGAGACCCCTTGACTCCTCCAATGAGGATGTTTGCCCAAGTATCTTCAGGTTGTTAAGAGGTTTAATTCATTGCTAAGTCCTTTTATTCATTTAAAAACTGATTCTTCTGCATACAGTGAGCTCAGGTAAACCATGAAACAAACATTCAGACGACAAATGGCACTGAACATCGGCTTCATTATCAAACCTATTTAACTCAGTTTTTCCACTGCTAATTTCAGGTTTTTGAACTGAGGAGGAAAAATTCACTGCTCAGCAGAGCTGCTACCTTACTAACACACTCAAGACCATGTCTGTACCTAAAGGGTGCTTTTTCCTAGACTGTGCTGTTGCCTTTGGCAGCAGTAGGGTTTGAGAGACATGTTTGTTTGACTGTACTGGAATTGTTATCAGCAGTGATTAAATATGGTTTTTAACTTTTATATTCAATTCTGTGCATAGATGTTTGAAAATTAAAATGTATTAATCTTTTCTTTTTATCTGTAACCTATCTTTTCATAGGACAGTTTGAAGCAATTCACATTTTCCACTAAAAACTTAATGTTAAAAGTAAGAGGTTAACAATGTTTAATTTCAATCTAACAGGTTAACAAGAGTCTAGTATCAAACTTTCATTCCACACACCAGGGCTGCTACAAACACAGATCTCATGCACATTCTTCTGGTATGCCCAGGGCGTCAGAAGCCCTGGACTCAGATGAGCATTGGAAAATCTCCCAGATAATAGCAGTGGAAGACCCTGGAAGTTTTGAATTAGGCAGTAGATGTAAAAAAAAAAAAAAAAAAAAAAAAGAAAAAAAGAAAAAAAGAAAAAAAAGAGAGAGAGACGACAAAAAGCCCTCCACAACAAAACAAACAAAAAACCACACTGCAGTGTGTACTCCACTTAAAATACACAGTAGCAGAAGAGGCTTTAACTTGGAAATTTAAAAATTTGAAAATTAATTAATTTACTATTCTTGAACAGATGATATATCTCCCTTTTCTACGAGATGTGATTTACACACTTGTTCATACACATGAGGGAAGAAGCTTGATTGGTGCCCATTACTTGTGTAATTTTCAGCAGCACAGTGAAGGCAGCTGTAAGGGCTCCTTGCATCATTAAAGACCCATAGGACTGGGCCCATCTTTTGTTACGGATGTTGAGATTGAGATCATTGTAACAAGTAACTTTCACAACTTTCAAAATACTGAGAAATAAGTATTTCATCTTAGATTTCACCCCTGAAGTCTGTCATTACCAGTTAACTAACTGTTCCCTCCAAAGAGAGCCCACAAAGCAAAAGTATATTTTCAGACATTCAAGAGGCTGTCAGTGTGACACCCAGTCTTCCAGGCAAATTCATTAGGCCAGAATTAAATACTTACTGTGGAGGAAAATATAGGAAGAGAAACTTCAGCCTTTGTCACCCATACTTTTGTTAACCTAGACTTTGCCAGATTTGCAGCATGTCACAACCGGTGCTTGCCAGGGCCATTGAGGCAACAGGAATGCATTTGCTTTGTGAAGTAGTTTCCGCTTGCATGTGACAAAGCAGCTAGCTGGCTAGTCAGCCCCAGTCAGTGTCTATTTATGGCAAAATGTCAAAAAAGAATGTCCTGCATTTGTGGCTCAACAATAATGAACATGGCTAAATCTGAAAATGAACAAAGGGAAGTGAACAGCTTTTTAAATCCTGAAGAACATTCGATTCTTGGTGTCCTTTTTGTCCCGATTGTTTGGGCTGAAGGCTATGAAAGGACCACCTGTTGGGCTGCCATTTTGGGATTGTGCTAAATGCAGGGATTGCATGAAAGAACACTTTCCAAAATAACCTGGTATTATTATTCACTTATTTTATAGTAAATCTGCATTCAGAACCTGCAGGAAAGTATAAGGCTTTTTTTCCTAAGTGAAATTTAAAGCTGTAAATTCTCTATAAACACATTTACTGTGGATGTATGATTTTATAGTGACAATCATGATTTTTTAAAGGAGCTCAATTAAGCCTTTGATACAGCAGTAAGTTCCTCTGTAATAGAAAACCAACCTTGTAAAGTAATAAGATGAAGGAGTGATTAAGTTATGAAGGACTGAGTATCTCTGCGGTTTAATTTAGCAAGAACCACTTGCACAAAATGTAACTCAGGTATTTATTTTGCTCCTGGCACAAACTTGAAATTTTTAGTGAAGGCAATTATTTTTTAATATCCATGAGAATGTTCTTGGATATAATTTGCTTTTGCTCAGAGGCTGTACTGAATTATGCTAGGATTTTACCAAATTTTGAGAAAGTTTACCATAAACCAGTAGAAACATATTTTATTTAAAAATGTGCAAGCAGTATTCTGTTTTCTATGGATTTTTTTTGTGCACCGTCAAATGATAATGGTTTGTTACATAGTAAAATCAAGACAAATGTTGCCTAAATAAAAAAAAAAAGAAAAAAAATCATTTGTGTTCTAGAAATATCATATCATCCAGCTGTAAGTTTTGAAGTTGAGATATTCACACATAGAAACTTCCACCTGATTCCAACAAACACACCCATTAACGTATTAATAAAGCAAACCTTTCTATGGCTCTTGAATAATCTCTATTTAGAGCCAGTGTTAATAACACGTAGAAGGGCAAGGAACAAATGTGTTTTCCAAAATGTTTTCTTTTTACACCCATGGTAAATTCTGAAGATTTTAACATTGTGTCCCATTTATAATCTTATTTTTTCTTAAATATAGATGCCTATGTAAATTTATTGACATTTGTATGGTATTTACCAGGATGAGCAATGAGCCTTCTCTGTGCCTATCTGAACTTACATTTTCATATCATGCTACACAACACATATTTTGAAAAACTTTATATGAATTTTATCTGACTTCATGATTGGAGCTGGTTTACACAATTAATTGGAGGGATAGCAGAGAGGGTTTTCCACATGAGCAGCTGGATGTATTTCCAGCTGCTTTCACCAGTTTCAAGAACAAAAGTTATAACTAAAACTCAGGCAGTAGATCTCATGGGTTTTGCTTATTTTTCATCCTCAGAAAATTAAGGAAGTTTTATGGCTGAAAAGGAGCCATAAATATATTAGTGTAGGTAAAAGAGATCTTGTTTCCTAGAAACCTCTTGTATATCTCAAAGTAGCAGAAACTGAGCTTAATGTACCACTATTTTTGCAAATAAACCAGGATTTTAAATATATCACAATCAGTTAAAGTACTCTTAAAAAATAATTATTTTGTTGGTCAAACAAAACTGCTAGTCAAGCAGATTTTTACATGTGGATTGAACTATATTTCCTCCATTTAAGAAGAATGAGATTTTATGTGGCTATCTGTTCAGAGGGGGAAAAGGTGAGGTGGAGCAGTGTACAATGCACGAGTATAAATTAATGTCTGGATTTATTGTTCACCATGCTGTAAAAGGTATGTACTACATACAGATATTCTATCAGAGAATTATGGAAACTGGAGCTAGTGAGCAAAAATTACTTATGTCTGAATAAAAATATATCTCTTTGGGAGAGAGATAACATGTTTGGAACCCTGAGGGTTAATGAGAGGTAAACTGGTGAAGGGGGGAGAGGAGATAAGGGAAAAAACAGAAGCTGAATAGATGAAAGAAGTGATTCAGTGGGAAGCATTGTTGATAACAGCTAGGTGTCAGAAGCAAACTAGAAAAATGGGAAATGCTTTAACATTGGCAGGAAAATAATATTAAAAAAAAGAACTTATACCACATAGTAAAAAGAAAATAAGAAATAATAAAAGGCTTTCAGGCTTTCTTTGGTACGCATCAATGAAAAATAGTGCCAGCAAGCAAGAAAGAAAGCACTGAAATGGAACCTCTCCGAAGGTATCTTGGGGAGAGGGGCTCATTGTCCCATTCTTTTCACATCAAGAATTTAATTTTACATTCTCTTTGTCTGTCTTGAGATATACTTGCTGTTATTCTACACTGGTTACTTTTTTTTCCTTTTCATCCACTTAGGTAGCCTACCCTGGCAGTGAGAGAGCCAGAATGGGAGAAATCTAGCCACAAATTAAATCATCTGGCTGTCCCCTGCAATGTGATTCTTGAATAAAGTTTTAACTGCACTCAAATGCAGAGTGGCATCCTCTTTCCTGAATACTAGAGGGAACTGCAGCTCTTTAATTTCCCTCATTTTCCGTTCCCATTTTAACATCTGTCTTTACAGAGCAATTACATGTCTGTAGCATCCAGATTTCATTATGCTCCTGCTACACAGGATGCAGATATACCTTACAGAACTTGATTACCTATACTTCACTTTAAGCAACTTCTACAAAAAGTACCAACTTATATTGTTCCTCTGAAAAGACCTACAGTAAAATGTTATTAGCAGAACATAAAAAAAACCCCAAAAGCTATTTGCTTTTTAGCGCCAGGGACATTCCGGTTCTTATGTACGTAAACTGTTTACACCCATCCCCCATGAATTCCTAAGACAGTTTCTCTTATATTAAGCTTCCTTTTGGTGCCCATAGCAACACCATCTAGTACTGAAATGTTCCTGCAGGGTTTGCAGGAGTCCTTTCAAAACAAGATGCTGATTCTGCAGTTATTGCACACCCAGCTACTTGTATCGGATTTGAAGGCTGTATCCTCAATAGCACATGGAAGGCAATTCTTTTGGCCACTGACTGTCCTCATCACCATTAGGGACAAAACATGTTATGTATGTTTTGGTTTGTTTGGGTTTTCTTCCCAAAACCAACTTGAGTTTTTTTGAGTTTTGCATTTTGAGTCTACTTAACTATTTGAAGAAATGGAAGAAGGGGATGGGCTTTGCAATTTGAGATGATTCTGCTATTTTATTTTCGTTTATCTATCTCCAAACACATGGACATGCAAATTGATATCTGCCCTCTTGTATGTAGCTTGGGAGCCACTTTCTGATCTTAGGAAAATGGTGTGAAGGTAGAAAAGGTACACTTAGTTAAGAACCAAACTGGGAGAAATTCATTGGGAGTCCCAACAGCTGGCTCCTGCAGCTCAGGTACTTTTACCAGAGCTAGCGTACTGAGAGCCCAGGTCCTTTGGGACAAAGGGTAGCAGTCAGAGTCACCTACAGCGAGCTGGACCTCGGCAGAAGCCACAGATGTACATGGTGGGGCAAAAAGGAAAAGCCTGTGTCATTGCCACTGCCCCATCCACCTGTGTGCATGGGGATTGAGGAGGCTCTAAAGCTGCTGTGTGAGCCTGTGTGCCTCCATGCCTTGTGCCTGCATGCTGGACATGGCAGCAGATTTTCATTGCAGTGCAGAAGGCTGAGGTATCCCAAGGTGTGCTCAGAGCCTCATAGTCCCCGGTTCCAGATTGTCAGGCTGAAAAGAAATTATGCTGCTTTCAACCACCAGAGTCATGCCCATTGTCAGTGCCAGTCATCTATATGATTTTGGCTAAAAAAATGGAAAGGATCAGGGTCGTGACAATACTTTGTTCGTTCATTTTGAAAACTGTATTTCATTTAAATTCTGTGTTGTGCCATGCTGTGTGCTAGTAAATGTACCCTAGGATATTTTTAAAGCTATGAAAGTTCAGTAAATGGAGACTTCTCTGCAGGACTCAGCTATTAAATCTTTGCTGGAAAGTGGGAGCCACGTCCATTAAAAAATTCATATTCTGGTAAGACTAATCACATCTTTGTGCTACTAAAGTATGCTTGAATTCAGATGTTAATCACATAAATATTTGCCAGTTATACATTGTGCAGAACAAACGCCACAGTTTGGCAGGGTTAAATAACCCCTTATCTCTGAAGTTATCTTGAGAACATGGAAATATTTGGGACATGTGTTCAGGGTGAGGTGGAACACTCGCCACAGTGAGGCAAAAACACTCCCTTCCCTTGCCATCATTTAGCAAGAGAAAAGTTCACCTGGAGTGCAGCTGCAGGACCCTGTGCTGTGCACATCAGTGTAGGCTGAGCTCTGCTCCTGCTCTGAGCACAGGGCCCCGCCTGGGGACGGTGCCAGCAACACCCCAAGGAGGGCAGGGATGCTGCTGGTGGGTAAAATATGGAGATAACATTTGATCTTTGTACAGAAAGGGGACAAGGGGTGGTAAAGCCCCCTTGTCTCTGAGACATGCCTTGCCTGTGCTGGCAAGGAATCAGATTGAGGTGTGCAGCAGGCTTGTGCTAGGGATGGAAAAACAAGGCCTGGTAAAAGGGAAAGCTTGAAACTCCTTTGGGGGAGATGGGCCACAAGTCCCCTTCTTCTGGGCTGGCTTTAGCAGTCATCCCAGAGCAGGAGTTAAGCTGGACAAACAGTGTCTGGAGGTGCAGCATGCCCACCTTTCTTCCTTGCAACCTTCACATATACTGTGAAAAAGGTGTGATTCTGAATAATTAAGAATTTGAATCCAAGTTTAATTTTTAATTTACTGTTCATTAAAAAATAATAGTTTTTTATGGCTCAAATACCCTTTTCAACTCACAAGGAGATGTGAATGACTCTTAACATTACTATTGGGCAATCATATTTTTATCTGATGTCATTCTTCCTACCCAGCTATAAATTCCCCATTACTGATAATTAACTCCCTGTATGGTCATTACGATATTGCTTTGAGCAAAATCAAGATCTCTGGAAATTTCCTTTGTTTCAAGTCTGGCAATCTGGTAAGCATATCTAGCCCACTGGACAGTTTCTTCCACCCTTCTGGGAATATAGCTCGTGCAGAGGAAAACAAAATTGGGGGTAGTATCGTCTGTGTTGCAGGAACAGAGGATTACAGTGGGGAGGAAAGGATGAATTTGCAGCCCAGCATGGATCTGGCAGGATTTATTTGGTAATTTGATCAAGAAGTGCCACATTAACATTTCTGTACTGGACAGGGTCAGAACACAAGGCTGGAGTTAGAGGGAGCATCCAAATGTACCAAATTGCTTGATCCCAGCTGGCACAAACAGGACTAGACAGGAGTTTGAAAAAAGAGAGCCAAAAAATCTGGACCAGTACATTTGTTTATAAACACAAGGGCTAGAAATATAATTTTTACAATTGGTTTATACTGAATCATAGGTTATCATCCTGGGTGGGGTTTTGCATTTGTTTATTTGGTTTTCTGTACTGATCTTTCTATCTTTTTTTTTTTTAGGGAGTGTTTCTTTTATGCAAAGGAGTCCTGATCCTATACTAACCTTGAGAAAAAAAAACATTTTTGCTGTGATGGGTTTTAAGTAGAAGCCGCAAAATCTGAAAACATTTTCTTCCACTTTGTATGAAAATTTCTCTTGTGAAGATGCATTAATCCTGTAATGTTAACAAAATATCCAGTTCACAGTAGGCTGCGTCTTCCTTGTATTTGTTTGCTATTTAGATTTCACAAAGAGCCAAGATGTGGAGTCCAATTCATAATTTAATTAATTCTGGTTTATGCTTGTATAAATCTGTTGCTTTTGAGTTATTTTAAATTCTTTTGGATTAATTAAAATTAGTAAAAAAAACCTCTCAAGACATATGCTGCCTCTTTCTGAATGTCTAGAAAGTTCCTGGAAAAACTCACAATGAAGTTTTTCCCCAAGATAGTTTCTAAGGATAATAATAAATCACATGCAATGCTGTCTGTGTGCATCTGAGGAAATGCACACTTTATTAAAAAAAATTAAGAGGAGAAAAATTACTAAATGCAAGAATTCCTGTGTAACTCGTGGCTGTCAGGTTGCTCTCACTGCTAAATCCTGTCCCATTTCAATCCAGATTTGTTGTCTGTGTTTCTTGCAAGGGAGATCCTAGCCTCCCTTCCAAAAAACTGTTTTGCTACATGTAGCTGCAAATGAGAGGAAATCTGGGCTTGTGCCCAGCTATCGTAAGCTTCAAAAAATTCTCTCTTCTGATAGTCAGAATCAATATTTACCAAGTCAAGAAATGCCACTCCTCATCTGAACACCCTGAATGCTTGTACCCAGTCATAACCCATCCCTTTGTTATAATTTTGCTCTGTTGAATGAACACAAGTTCTTTTCCTGGAAATATAAAAAATCATAATTGTTGATAGAAGAAGTTATTTTTTAACAACTGAGGCAGTAATCAGATATCTGATATAAAAGTCTGGAGAATTAAGCATAGTTAATTTAAGAGAAATTATGAATTTCATCCCTGAAACTATAGAAACTCTGCAGATTAGTTGCTTTTAATCCCATTTAACTACAGCTGCCCATTTCATTCTTCTAATCTTTCCTCACAAAAACATCCTTCCAACTTCTCAGTCATGTTTTCTATCCTCCTTGGAATTTCTCTCTATTTGTCTACATATTTTGAGCATAAAGAGAGGCTCAGGGAGAATGCAGGATTCTAGCAGGGATTCTATCACCATTGTGCTAAATCCATAATTAAAAAGGGTTAAAGTTAATATATTTAAGCTACAACAGCGAAACCACTTGATCACACATGACAACAGAAGTATTTATAATTACAATGATTGTCTTACCTCTCAAATGGTCAGACTTAGAGTGTTTAATCTGTATAGATTTGTTTTCTATAATGAAGATTTTAAGGACATTTCCAACACAGTGCAATTTCCACTTGAATTGTGGAAAGTGAACTATTTTTAAAGGGTTTTTAAAAATCTTGATTTTGGTCTGCAAATAACAACCTCCTTCACTTTAACACTGTTCTTTCTATCTCAGTGTGGCAGGACCCCTACGTTACAGCAGCACCCTCCGTATGCAGCCACAGAGCAGGCAGGATGATGCACAGTAGGAACCACAGCTGCAAATAACATTTCCAAAACATTTTTCTGCACTTTTACTGAGATGCTTAAATAACACAGTTGTGATGAGGAAAACCCACATGTTCAATCCATCAAGCATTAACTGAATGCAAACAGAATTTGCTTGTGTAAATTTTATTATTTAAACGCTCTCTAAACTGCGTTGAAAAAAGCCCAGCTGTGTACAGGAACCCCAAAGCTATTGACTGCCAGGGTGTAGTATTACACTCTGAGACAGCAGAGATTACAGTCATACAACCATAATGTCCTTGGTTTATTACATTTCTGACCTATAACTGAAACTGAGAATAATTTTAAATTCAAGAGCAACATTTGTGCCACTGATGGGCATGAACACACTGCCTTGGAACCCCTCTCATGCATTGGGACCCCAACAGGGTAATGACAGTTCCCACCTTAGAGAAGTCTCTGATCTGAAAGGCTTCCCCCAGGCAAAATTTCTCAGTACTTTGCATTGTCAGACTCACAGGCATAGGGTCCAGGAAGTTTGGGGATTGGGGTTTTCTTTGTTTTGTTTTTTGGGTTTCTTTGGGGGGTGGGCTTGTGAGGTTTTTTGGTGGGGTTTTTGTCAGGATTTTTTTTTGTTTTGTTGAGTTGCTTTTTTTTCTTTGTTTGAGGGTTTTTTTGTGGGGTTCGATGGTTGTTGGTTTTGATTTTGTTGTTTGGGTTTTTTTTTGGTGGGGGGGGGGGGGTGCTTTTTGTTGTTGTTGGCTGTTTTGGGGTTCTTTTCCCAACCAGTGCTGCTCTGAATTAATCCAAACCAGCTAACTTGTGAAAATAAACTGTGTTCTCTCCAAAGACTAATTTAGTGGTACAAAGCACATATGCATGTGTACCTTACCCCACCCAGACACACCTGCACAATTACACACACACACACACATACATTTACATGAGTAGATTATTTGCATCTAAAAATTAATTACTTATCTGTATGCACACGTGTTATTAAGATTTATAAAGACTACGCATAGATTTAGCTACAGGTTCTCCCTAGTTTTCTAAAAATTTGGATCATAGTACGGTCCTGATGCTTTTCATCCCTCTGCTTTTTACCCACACACCATCAGCATGTGATGTTCATTTGTATACAGTATAGGCAGGTGTCAGGAGATGTATACAACCTATGTATCTGTATATGACCATCATGCATTATTTATAAAACGAGTTTATTGCATATACAAACAATAATTATTCTAAACATGCAATTATATATCCATATTTGTATGTCTATATAGATTTTTTGTCCTTAATGGAAAACTTGAACTGCAAGCAGCCATGTCAGAACTCAGATGGTTAACATTCACTTCTTGCTGTTTTATTGCATATTACTGTGCGCTCCTGAGCAGCAGGAGCAGATTCAGGCAATTACAATCAAGTCAGGGCACACGCCGTGGCTGAGCAACACGATCATGATGAGGATACTGATGAGGCACTTATCGAAAACCCCACATCATCCACACTCATCAGCCACAACATGTCACCCCAAATGAGGCATCAGCTGCCTTCAAATGGCTCATTGCACACTGTTTACAGCTTTCTTTGGACCCACTTTTGATTTTGCGGTCAGGACTTAGTTCAAACAGCAGCTGACTGGCACTGGCAAGCCTCGGGATTGAGCCGAGCTGACTTCCCAGGAGTCGGGAGTGTTTTGACACGGGGCCTGACCAACGGAGAGGAAAGGTCCCAGTTCAGCCCCCCCAAACATCAGTCCCTCTGAGAGTGGAAGGATGAGTTATTTCAGAAGAGTTTGAAATCAGAAGAGGAGGGGCAGCACAAGAGAGGGGAAAAGCAAGCAAACAAACAAACAGCCCAGCAGCACTTTGTAGTATTTTTTATTTCCTGCCTCCACCTTAACAAGCGGACAGCAAAGAGAAATCTGGCAGAAACACTTTGGACCAGAACCCTGGCCTTTCTGGGACCCCTTGAGTCACTTCCATGCTGTGAAAGGGTCTTTAAAGTGGGGTCACAAGTCATGGGTTCTCTATTCAGACCTGTGTAGGACTTGCTCTAAGCTGGTCAGAAAACTTTTCCTGAGCTGCAAACTCCCCATTACTGACTTGGATTCAGGGAGACCTTTCTTTCTTATTTAGTTATTTCTCCATAAAGCAAGCAAACAAGAAAGAATGAGCAAGGAAGGATGAGAACACATGAATGGTTCCTTGGGATCAGCCCCCTGCTTGAGTGAGGGTCAGGGATGAGCCAAAAAGGAAAAACTCCAAGCCAGAGATACAGACAGGGACTCCCTCCAGCCAGCTCCAGCTGATGGGCACTCAAAAGAGGGATTTAGAGATTTACTGGAATAGCAAAGATCATGTCCAGACCCTTGCCTAAACCAAGTGGAGTGAGAACTCTGATTGGTTACTGCCACAGAGCATCACCCTGGGCTGAACTGGAGATGCTTTCTCCTGCCACCCCTGCATGGAAACAGGCATTTCTGCAGCACGGATTAGAACTAATTTGTTTTGACAAATAGAGATTTTCTGCTGAGAAAGTGCTGTGTCATGGAGCCCCTGACACTCTGCCAAATAGAGGTGAAACGACCTCGGGGTGAATAGAAATCCAGTCCTTGAACTTAAGATGTTAGCTGATGAAAACATGTACTAATCAATTATTGTCAGTTCATATCTGTTTATGTGAGAGACTGGAAAAAAATGTAGCTATTTTACCTTATCCTTCTTTCTTCTATATCTCACAGTAGCTCATGAAATTATTTTATTCATTAAAGACAAAGATCAAAATGCCCAGACAATTGGCTTCTATACCAATTAAAAATCTTATTTTACAAATAGACAAGCTAATAAACTGAAACCTGATTCACCTGATCTTCCATGGCCATCTTAGGGCTGTAAAGCAAATAAACTCCCTTCTGAGTTTTCAATTGAGGGGTAGGATTTTATATATACATATATGTAGTTACCTTTATGGTTACAATGCAGACTGTCTCAATAGTTCTCAAATTCTACAAGGCAGCAAATTCCCTCTGGATATCAAATTGTAGCATCATATTGCATTGTGAAAACATTTGAGGCAAAAATAGAGGATCCATGAAGTTTTCCCTACATTTATACATATATTTGAGGGCTTTTTTTGTTTGTTGCTTTCATTTCTACCCTATGTTGCCCAATGCTTCTTCTCTTAGGGGCAGATTCCTTCTGCTTACAGAGATTTTATTTCCTGCTAAATAGAGGAAAATTATTTTCTAAAATGGCAAAATAGTTCTAGGAGGGACAGAAAATAATCTGTACCATCTGTTTATCAGTCTTATTTACTGAGACAATATTTTTTTTTATTTTCCCAGGGTTAGCAAATGTCCTACACAAGTCCTAAACCCACTAATACCCTCAGAATAGCTTTAACTTATTGTTAGGACTCCTATCATGCTATCCTCTCTGTGGTGCTCAGCAATATGAGCAGGAGGAGGAGGAGGTAAGAGTGTGCATGCGTTAGGATGTGACAGCATAAAATCCCTGAAAACTGCTTGACCGAAATAAAATTGAGCTGCTCGGCGCAGCGCTGCAAAGACACGAAACTCTGTGTGAATGATGCTAGATAAGAACTGAAGCACCGGTGGTAAAGCATCCTAATTACAAACCTGCGGTGCAGGCGGAATAATGGACAGAGTGGCAGCTCTTGTGGCTGTGTAAAAAGGAGTGGAAGTTTGCATTTTGGTGGCTGTATCTTGAATTGAAAGAGGGGGGGAAGGTAAAAGAGAGAGAGTAAGAGACTCTGTGTGTGTGTGTGTGTGTGTGTGTGTGTGTGTGTGTGTGTGTGTGTAAAGAACTGTTTTTGGGTCATCATCTTACGCTCTTTGTGATGCACATTCTAATTTAGGCAAAAGGGATGCATCTTTCAAATGCAGATCATGTTTGCATTAGAAGAGCAATGAGAACACTTGTCACTTTCAGAACATTTATGTGCTAGAAGTACTGTTAGCAGAAGAGCAGTTTAGATAAATTCAAGACTTTTTTTTGCTGATCACAAACATTAAGCTTCACACCTGAAACCCTCAACCCCCTGCTGTGCTCTAATCCTAGCACCATTCACCCTTAGAGACTCAAAGTGCTGTGCCACTGCTCTCAAACATTTGATTGCCCTTACTTTGAATGCCACCACCTGCAAAAATGCCTTTTTATTCCCTTTGAGCCTCTTGAGAAGGAAGTAAAAATGATAATTCATGACAAACATTAATTAATTGTTTACAAGATGATCTTTTCTTTTTCTAACTTCTGTTCAGCAGACATGTTGAGCTGCAAGACTCCACGCTTGATGCCAGAGCTTGTCAAGAGGTCTGCATTGTTGTTTATCACTCAGGCATAGGATAGACTGCAGGTCATTGTTTCTGCAGTTCAAGTAGGACTGTCTAGTTCTTGTTTGAAGAATGGAAGTGCCATGCATGAGTTACCCAGTATAAAAGAACTACCGGTTCTAAGGAGGAACGGGGATTTAGCTTCTACTGCAGAGTAAATAAACATTTTTCACCATCTCTCGCTCCATGTGATTTTGGAAAGGTCAAGAGGTGCCATTACAGTATTTTAAAAGCTTCAAATTATGTTTAAATAACGTATCACTAAACTCAGAGAAATCTTATCGCAATTTAGGAACCTATTGTCGTACTTTTAGTTCTTGAATTCACCATCGGAGGAAGACGTGTTTTGAAAGGAATGTGCTGTTGTTAGGAAGGCTGAGATTACTCAAGGCTGGACATTGCTTCTCCCCCAAACTAAAGCATAAATCCTTCCTCCCAGCAATGATTTAACTGAGTCCTGAAATTCAAGAATTAGACTGACCGAAGATGTTACAGTTGTAATAATTGACATGAGTATCCCAATGACAGACTAAAAGAAAAAAGTACAGTCACCTAAAGTTATTTAAAAATATAAAACAATGCCACCAAAATATTGAAAGCTGGGCTGCAAAATTTCTCTCACAGAATTATACTTATGCTGCTAAAGGTGAGCAAACAGGTTTGGAAAGGAACTCAGCTGCCACTGCCTGACTGAATTCATTATAAAGTGTGCTGACCAGCACCTTTACAGATCAAAGCTTTTGTTTACTCCTTTTTTTTAAATATTTATAAACATATGTTTATTTACACACATGTAAGCATACATCTTGAAAATGTTGCTCTAATCCTCTTGAAAAAAACAACCATTCCAAGAACTTTAAACCACATCAAAAGTCTGGCAAAAAAAAAAGGTAAAGAGAGTGAAAGGTCTTACTTGTAGGAAGTGTACAGTAATATAGCTTCTCGCTGAACTCTGGTTTCCACATTCCAAATTAGGAGCCCTTAGATCACGGCTGCAAGGCTAAAAATCAATGATATTTTCTGAGTCAATACTAAGGGTTGCACTTAACAGACGTGGAGACTAATAAGGTATGCAGAGGGAGTAAAAGCAGTGCACAAAAAATTCAGGCCTTCATCTTGGCGACGATCCAGCACAATGATGTTTCAACCAGATTTGAAAAAAAAATAAAAAAAAATCAATAACATCTGTGGTATAATGGTTAATTAAAGAAGCTCTTCAGCAAAGCTCAAGATGAGAGGCTCGGCCTGAAATTCAGACAGCTGAAGCTTGATTATCAGGAAAGAATGCTTTTTTAGCTATGAGTGGATAGGCCAAAAGCTGCAATGTGTGGAAATGGGGGAAAAATTGCTTTTATTTTAACTTTCTTTAAGTAATCAATACATGGTTTTCACCTGCATTAGGAGCTGTTCAGAGCAAAAGCCTCTTTCTATATGTCTATATAAATATAATGCATTCCCTTTGGAATCTATAGCTTTAGAAAAACCCAGCAAAGATAAGCAGAGTGGCTGCCTGATCCTAATTCACAAATTCTCCACTTTCCCTCCCCAGCCTCAGCGCTTGTGGCTGTGCCTTATGTACAAAATCTATCTGATGGCAGATCCCTTCAGCTACATTATCTTTTGATTTAGTTTAATTTTAAAGGCCCGAGCCTTTTAAAGATCAGTCCTGAAAGAATATAATCAAAGACTGAATATTAAAGCATGAAATCTGCAGTAACCAGATAATTCTATTGTCAAATTCTGCATTTTTCCATCCTCTTCTTTTTTTGGTCATCTCTATCTAAAATATATATGCACAGATTTACAGCAGAAGGGACTATTTTAATCCATGCCCTGTGTGATATTGGACAGAAGTTTTCAGCTGGTAATTCTGGTGGATTTTCTTAGAGAATCTCTTATTTAGAGATTTCACATTACAAAAAAATCTATCTCTTGGCAAGTTGTTCTGAAAGTTAATTAGCATTATCATAAAACCACCTTTTTTTAGCCTGAATATCTCCTACCTACTTGTGTCTTGGTCTGCAGAGTTCAAGAACCCTGGGCTGTTAGAAATCATTTCTCTGTAGAAATTACAGATCACAGTCATGCCTGGTCTTCATCTTCTTCTGGTAAACTAGAAAAGATGGTACCTCTTTACACTCTTACAGTAGACAGACTTTTTAATGTAGACAGATTTCACAGATTTTTTCTTGTAACTCCTTTTAACTTCAGGCTCTTTTTCAAGGGCAAATAGAAAAACCCCCCTCTTCTTTCAGTGGCACTGTCACCAATGCTTAACATCAGGACTCCGCCCTCTACTTACTTTTTTCCCATCGATCCATCCAAAAACTTCCCAGCTGTGAAATCCCTCACTAAGAGCTCAATTATTTTAGCTACAATTATATCAACCCTTTTCTCCAAAATGCATGTCCCTTCCTTAAAAACAATAGCAACATTCCTTCTTCCACAGGGTGAAAAAAACTTGTATTCGACCATGTTACAACAAAACCTGTTAGAGTACAGCTCTGGAAACACAGCAACTCTTTCATTCTGCAATGCTAAGCAAAACTTCTCCCAAATATTACAACTATTAGGAATATAATTTTCTGTTTTTCAGGAAATTACAAAATGCAATTCAAACAGATGGCAAAAATGTTTTAACGTATCCAACAGATGAAGTTTCAGGCAGAAAAAATTTGTTGGGTAAAAATTATTTGTTTGAATAATTTAAACATCTAATTCAAATTTTTATGTTAAGCTAATGTGGTGTCTATTTATGCACTGCTTCTTAAAATGTACATAAAATTAACTATCAAGACCTGTTCCAAAATGTTTTAAAAAGTTATTTCTACACTAGCACAGTATTTCCTTTCTTTTTGCTGGGTGCAAGGTCTTGAAAGCATTACTTTCTCCAGTCTTTACAAATCTAAGGGAAACAACATTGCTCATTAAAAATTGTTATAATAAATGAGTTCAATTCATAATAATAAGGATCTAAGAAGTCAGGTCATTCTTTTTGAATTTTAAGGCACAATGTAAGCATAGAAATAAAATCAGTAGTTCTGAAAACTCAGAATTTTCAGGGCAGGGCTTCCCAAAACAATCAGGATCAATTTACTTACCCATCCATTTAAATCAATGTTAGCTTTATGGCTGTTTTCAAAGGGAGCAGACCAAAGTCAAGAGAGAGTGCAAAGTAAAATCCTGCCCCCTTAAACTTTCTGTCAGAATTCTTCAGATTCCTCTGGAGTTCAAGTGGAATTTTCCTCAGCAAACAGCATACCCAGTGCAAAGATCTTTTATGTCATCAGCACTGAAGAAATGAAAACATCAGCAAGTACATATTTGGAAATATAACTGCATTCATAGTCAAGACCAAAGGAGACAAACATCATTTAGAAATGGCTGCACCTGATTTACTCCATGTAAGATGATGTCCATCAGTGCATTTGGTTGTATGTGCCAAACTTATTTTAGCATGCAAATTCTTCCTGAATTCAGTTTTATTTGATACCTATATATGACATCCAAAACCAAATAATAGTATTTTCTTCCTGGGCAAAAAGTTCCCCATCCCCTCAAGACATATTGCAAAGCATCACATTAACTGTTCCCTGCCGTGATTATAAGCTCCTGCAGGCACTGGACCAATTCCAATTGCCCCGTCTCACACAAGGTGAGAAGAGCAGTGGTGAAGCCTCCTTGTTCTCCCACAGCCTCCAAAAGAGCCAAACACTCCATTAATAAAATAGTTCTGCCTTGTAGACCTCCTCACATGAATTGACAGCTCTCCAATCTACAGCAGCCCCCAGTGAGATCCCTTGCAAGGGTCGTCTGAGCAGGCAGTCTGCCAAGAGATGACACACTGAAATGGTGTCATTTCTAAACCCAGCTTTAATAATGATCTGGCATTCAGCTTGGTCCATCAGCCCTACTTCCCACAGCTCCATTTAGGTAATCAAGTAGCTCATTATTATTTGGCATGTGTGGTGCATACTCATTGTTCCAGGCAGAATTCCTCCCAAAAGGAGCAGGGCCCCCAGCCAGATGAATGGTGGCTGTGAGGGCTGCAAGAGCAGGCAGTGGGCCCAGCACTGGGTAAGGATTTGAGGCAGTCACATTAGCACTGGGCTTGCCAGTCGTGCTCTCGGGATCATGGAGAAGGCCCAGGAGCCAGAGATCCAGCTGAGAAACTGAGTTAGCATGAAGTTTGTATGTCATCCACGCTGACTGAAGTGTGGCAATAGACAGCCTTGAACTTCCCTGACCTTTGTGGACTCTCCAACAGGACCTCAACACCAAATTGCTTTTCGCCTCCTTTCTCTCAGAAGGTCCCAGTGGAACGTGGCTTGTAATTGGTCTACTGAGTACACAGAAAGTATCATCTATGTCACACCTTGTAGTGTGTGTCCCATAAATGAGTCCCAGAAATGTCTTTCCTATGATGTGACATCTGTGTCTGACCTGGAACTTAATCAAAAGTAACCTTTGTAAATCTTGGCCCATATAATCAGAATATTTTTCCCTTTTCCCTAAAACTTGTTCCCTCATGAAGGTTTCCGAAATCTGCTGGACATGCAGACACCAGGGGCAGGATGTGCAGAACTTTGGACATGAGACCAGTGTCTAAATGACTGTGTCTGTTCTGTTGGTCTAAACATAGGACTGATATGACTTGGATCTGGTCACAGCACCAGCTTAAACACTTTGCATGGCATTGCTTCCAATTTGATTTTGAATAAACAGACTGTAACCATGCTTCAAATCTGCTCATTTGCAATGCCCAGGAGTACAGAAGAAAGCTGAACTGCATTTAACAATAATTTCTGTAATTCCTTCAGACGACTGAGACCAAACAGGAGCTTGCAGAACATTCTTGCATCCCTAGAAACCTTAAAAAGACCAAAGATATTATTAACATATGTCTGAGTAAGATACTGAGATAAGGAAAGTCACTTAATGCTGGCTTTAATGAATCTAGTAATAAGATTTCTAGTAACTTGTTTAATTTGGAGTATTTTTCATCCCTGTCTCTCCTAGAAGGTTGATTTATAATGTGAAGTGGCAATCTTTGAAACATGGGAAACATACATACTAGAAAACAAGGAGATCACCAGTGTAACTCACATTCTTTAGCCCAAAAAAGAGATACCAAAGGTATCTTTGAGTTGTTGCAGAATTGGGGCAGTGATGTAGAAATGTGAAGCCCTATATTTAATGCCTAACTTCTCTGAGACCAAAGAGTAACTACAAATGTGCATTGCAGTGGTTGGCTGAGCCTTCAGGCAGAGATTGCTCTCCTTTGCTTGCTTTGGTCTGAGCAGAGACATGCCTGTGTTTCCTCTTCCTGCTTTAAGCTGCAGATGCCATGACAGAACTTTGCCTCAAAAGAGGAAACAACTGGCATGGGATCCCCATGAAATTCCAATGTGTTACTGGCTTGATGTTTTTCTCCTGTACGCTAAGGGCAGGTGTGCCAAAGGAACACTTCTGATTGGAATCAACGAGACAAAATTCAATTATACTTTGCAGTTCAGCCTCTGAAGTCTTACCAGCAAAACATGATTCAGTGTGAGATACTCCCACACTGCTTCAAACATGCACAGATTGATATGAACACACTTCTGCAAAGTCTGGAGCAACAGAGCAGCTGGCAAAATCAAGAATTAACAGACAAACTGCATTCCAAAAGAGCTCTTGCTCAACAGCCTCTCTAAAAGTACCAAGAGCCACATGCCACACTGATAAAAGATACCTATGTCTTCCTGTTGTTTTCTTACCTGTGTTTTGAATTATGGAGGTTTTCATGCTTCAGTGTTTTGAAGAAGATTGTACAGACTGCAGTACAAAAATGGCAGGTAAAAGCGGATAGAGGTGATAGAGTTTAAATAAGATCTACCTGAGTCAGAACAGCAGTCAAGTAATGGATCTCCTTAAACAAATTAATCCAAAAGGCAGAAGTTTCAGTTTAGAGAATGTCTGATTCATCTATGCACCAATTCATACATCCAGATTGATTCTGTCACCCCCCGCCACAGCCACAAAAGAAATACAGCAAGAGGCAGACCTCTGCTATCTTTGCAGAAATTCACTCTTTTGACTTCTGGGAGTTACTCTGGGTTTACAATTAAATAAATGAGAGCAGAATCTAGCCCATGAAACTATAAACTCAGCTGCTATCAGGCAGTCTTAGAATTCACTATTAATATCAGCACTGAGAGCTATTCTGATTACAATTGCAAAAGAATATTTTATATCCACTTTTACTATCTTATTCAAATACAGGAAATGAGTCAATCTCCACTGAACAGAAAAACCAGTCAGAAGAATTGAAGAGTCATATTATTCAGCATGCAGCTTTGAAGTGAAGGAAAGGAAAACTGATTCCTGCAAATAGTCTGCAAGTGGAACTGTTAACATATTGCAAAAGATCATATCCACAGACTCTCTTGATACAGTGGTTTCAGTTGTTCTCTTCAAAGCACACACTGCCATGTGGATACTCTACTTCACTAAATGCCAAATAAGAGCAAAAACTACTGAACAAAAAATGTCTATCAAAGTCTTCCTGAAGTAATTCAACATGAAGTAACTTGGATGAAGAAAACTGAGGCTGATACCTGCAATTTGTGTCCTTAAGTATTTCTGTCCAATGCTAACAATAGCTCTCCTAAATTTAGGATTTTTGAGCACTAGTATGTTTTGTATAATTCCTACTTAAAGATGCATTTTCTGTAATAAACAGCTAGACCAAATACACTTGTTTCTCACTATAAACAAAGTATTTAAAATAGAAAACAAATCACTTGCCCTTCCTTGGTGTCAAGGCTTGAGCTGGCTTTTCTCTTGGAGCTCAGACTCTCTTCTCTTTTAATGAAGTATCACAGACAAAAAGAAAAAAGAGGCACCAGCTAGATGTACTTTTATCCCTTATTTTTCATTGAAAGCATGTGCCTTCTAATGCTTTTAAGAAGTTTAGTTCTTAAAATCTACATTATGTTCTAGCTGTCCTGAATGGGGGAGTGAAGCCATGGAGGTAAAAAACAGATTAAGGACAGGCTGTACAAGACTATCTAGGACTTTGGATATGAGTGTGGGTGCTTGGTTCACTACATGCTTGTAGTGCCATCCACAGCAGAGTTTAAACTACCAAAGATATTTTTATAGAACAGTCACAGCATAAAAGGAAGGCATGCATGAGCCAGGAAATGACAAAGAAAGTCCCAGGAATCATCAGGAAATAACCTTAGTGAGGTTCGAGCTGAGGAAAACTGTGGAGAGGAGCTCTTCCTCTGGGTTCGCATTCAGAAATTGCCACAGCAAGGAAAAAAAACAAGTTTCCTTACCCAATCATTTGCCATTTTATTTTCTTTCAATGATTGCCCTGGAGATATCCCAGGGAGTCAAGTATCTTACCTGTCCTCTGAAAGAGCAGTGTTCTTGCTCACTGGACTTAGAAAGCCATGCTGCCATCTCCCCTCCAGCCAGGCACAGGAAGGCTGCTCTGTGAGTTGAGAGTGATGGTGCAGCAGAGCCCGAGGTCTGGAACAAGGCCAGGCACAAAGTTGTGAGCTTCTCATTGGAAAGAGGGGACAAGACATAAAGGGTGGTCTTTATAAGAGAGAATTTAAGTTAGAGATATTCCATAATGGATAGAAATATTATTTCTAACATATGATTTCATATCTTTTAAAACATTGTCATAGGGTACTTTGAGACACCTCAGAAATCCTTTGAAAAAGTGTAAATTACAAATTTGGATGATTCCTCCTAAATATCGATGTTGCAGTTACAGTAGTGTGTGTCTAGGTCCCTTCTGTAGGTCTTACAAGTATTTTACATTTAACAGGAGGAAAATAAGTGACAAATCAAATGAGTAAAAATCATCAACAATGTGTATTGAACAACCCCTGCAGGTAAATTATAAAATCATTTAGTATGTTAATTGTTTTCAAATGACATCTCAAACTCCAAATACTGAAGTCTGCTTTGTCTCAACAAACACAGGTTACCAAGGTCATGTTAACTACAGAGCTCTTCTGATGCCTGAAGTCACTGAGTGGTGGGTGAGACATATGTGTCCCTTCCTCTTCTTTTTTTTTTTTTTTTTTCTATTTTCTTGTTCAGGATTTGGGTATTTTTAACCTAATGGACAATAAAAGCTTTCCTGGTCCATGGGCAGAGAGAAGCCCAAACAAGCTCAGGGCAGTTGCAGCTCTTCAGCAGAAACAGGACCATGATTCCCCAGAGGAGGGGAGAGGGGCAGGGGGCCCAGCGCAGGCTGAAGCAGCGAGCGTGTACATCCTGCTTGCCCTCGGGAAGCACGGGCACAGCGTGGCTGGGGCTGGACAGGTGGGGAGCCTGTGCTTCACCCCTTCAGAGCAGTGACACTGCAGAAGGGCTGACACTCACATACCTTCCTCTGGGGGCTGGGTGGGAGCTTCCCAGCTCTGTCTCCAGAAGCCTTGGGTTAGCCTACACAGAGACACTCAGGAGAGCTGAATTAACTGAAGAGAGAGATTTAAAGAAAATGCATTAAGCTACAAGAGCTTTGCTACTTTGAGTAGTAAAGTGTTTTCTGTTTGTTTTCCATTAAACTTAGATTGTCCAATAAAAGATATTGCTTCTTCCTTAAAACCTCCCCTGCCTTCTTCACTTCAGCCCTAAGACTCCTTTGTTTATTAATGAATTAGCTCTAGTGTACCTGTATCAAGGCAATGACACAAAATTCACTTTATTACAAAATAGGAATATATCATTACCCTAATAGACAAGGATTTTGAATTGTGAATCTCTTTGGCTAAATGAAACCCTAGCTTCCAATAGAATTTAATAGCACATTGGTTAGCTCTTACATAAAGCTGAACCCACAAACTGTCTGTGTTGCAGCAGAATTATGGAAACTTGCCCTGACAAACAGGGTGTTGTGTCAGTGCTCTCTGGCTCTGCAGGAGGGGGTTGCTTTCACACAGCAGCCCATCTTCCTGTGCATGTGTGAGGGATCCTCAGTGCAGCATGTGTTCACCCACACAGCTGGAGGGGTTCAGATCTTCTGCAGCAAACCACTGATGCTCTGCACACGTGGTCTCAGCACAGCTCAGCTCCCTGAGTTTCCTACCTTTCATCTGTTTATGTCACTGCCCTATTGTCAAAGCTTTTTTTGTTTGTTGATTATTAGTTTATGTGGGGAGGTAAAGGAAATGGGTCTCTGGTTTATTAACATTTTTGAGTCTTTGTGTAAGCATATCCTCTAAAGTTATGGCCTCTCTTTGAAGGTAAATTATATCTTTTCCAATTTTAATTAACAGTTCATGAGTGGATAAGCTAAATAGCCATTTAGAACTATGGAAATGTAATTGCTCCACCATCTGGTCAGCTGTAATATTTTATGATGACTATATGAAGGAATAATATCATATTTTTACTACCACAGTAAACCACCATGACGCTTTCAGAGCACAGTTGTGCTGATCTGCATCCTGAATTAGAAGACCAGCTTCCTGGATGTCATGGCTGATGGCCAGGTAAAGTATTATTTATACTTCCCTTCACTTATTTTGAAGTTACTGCTTACAGATGCTTTGGTTTAGCATTGACCTTTGTTAAGTAAGCAGGAACACTGAATGAGGTATATGACATTTTAATTTTTTCATATGCAATTCTGATTTCTTCTGCAGTTATGCAGAGCGAAGGAAGAGTTGCCATTCCAAGACCAATGTGATATTCTTTGTATTTACTCTGCTACTTCAAAGGGAAGAAAGAAAAATGCCATTACCATAACAATGCAGAATTCATGTGTCACAACTATAATAGAACTCTATTAACTTGCTGGCTACTGAGTCTTGGCAATTTAAATGTAGCAACACAGTTTTGCTGCAAATGTCTGGTCACAGAGGCCATTCCTTAGACGCTATTGTGGAAAGGGTCTACAGCACTGGAAAAGTATTTTTTATTTCTGAAAGGAAGGACAATGGTGAGAAAAACAGGAACATTATCTGCAGAAATTGACTTTTTTCTTTTAAGTGGATGACTGGAAAATATGTAGACCTTTACAATAAGAATGTAAATTTCAGACACAGCTTTGGCAGATTTAAAACTTTGATGAGGTCTTGGGTAAGGACAAATAGAGAAGGGGTGCCATATGCAGAAATTGATATGGCCAAAATTCTGTGGCAGTCCATAGGAACTTTACCACTGACTTGAAGGATTCCAGACTCCATCCTACACTGGAAAGATCCTAACTATATTTAACAACTTGAACCCAGGCTGTTATGCAGGAGTGCAGTGAAACACATTAACCAGAACACTAGACACAGTAACAGGATCAAGGTAGGGCTCATATCTGTGAACGAACTGCTAGTGAGACTTGTATGTGAGCTCGACAAGTTGTCAAATAATTCATTCACATAAAGAGTCAAGATATTGTACTTTGCAATGTCATTAAATTTCACATAGTGAGAATTAGCACAAAGAAAATATCCAACACAGAGTCTGGTGGAATCAACTTCCTTGTGAACTTTCATTCAAGGTTTGCTTACTAGCACAGAGAGGATTTTGCTTGTGATTTGCAGATGGAATACATGCATTCTCTTGCCCATCTGAGGAAAGAATCAGCACTTTCAGAACATTTAATTTTTTATCAACACAAACAGAAATATCAGATTTTACTCAAGTGTTATGGGACGGCAACCTGAGCCTCCCATGAAACGCGACCCTGTGCAAACAACTGGCAGTGATGCAGAACAAGAGGCCCATGGTTATCTAGGGCTCCTAATGGCCATGTCTGTGTTAGCATTTGGGTTTGGAGGAGCCCTGAGGTTTTGAAGCCAGTCATCCCCACTCACCCTGTGTTGGTTCAAACAGGATGGGTTTGGTGCACTCTGGCTGGATTCCCTCCCTTATCGCATCCATTGCTACTCAGAGCTTCCTGATGCTGCTAGGCTTTGGGTTTGTCTCCCCCATTTCAGACTCTTTTCAGGATGTTTTTTCCTTTCATGAGCAGTGCAGTCCTATGCCACAGCTGGGATCAGTTCCAGGGCTGTGCACTAGAGGGCAATTACAGTCATACATTCGCCCTGCTTCATTACAATAATATTCTTGCAGTAATGCAGAATATGCTGATGCAGATATCCTCAATTACCTGCAGGATCCTGATGACTACAAATCACTCTCTGCAGGCTAGCAAATGGTACTTTTTAGCTGTCTCCATTGTATAAAATAGCTTTGCATTTTGAAAATTACCTGAATATCTTATTTTTATCCACCTAAGAGAGGAGTCTCCTTAAATAATCCCATTTTCCACTGATATCCATTTAGATATTACTTCTTTATCTATCTTTTTAAACTTCAATTTAAGAATGCAACACCAGTGCATATATGGCTCTATAGCCAGATATTGGAAAACAATTCAGAGTTCAAATCACTGTTTTGTTACATGAGATTTTATTTAAGGTTTTATACGTTTTGGAGAGAAATATTCCCAGCTCTGCAGTGAGTAAAGAGATATCTTCTGTAAGAGCCTGATTTAAAACCATTGCTCTCAGTGCATTTTGTTATTTAGTTCAATGAAAACAGAGGAAACTCCAAATGTTGCTTTTGTTGCCAAGACATTAATCAATTTTTAGTTTCTACAAAAAGAAGGGGTGGAGGGGTTGTTTGTTTTGGTTGGTTGGTTTGTTTTATTCCTCAGACAAGGACCACGTACAGTTTAGGAGTTTGTATGTCACCTGCTTTGTGGTGACACTGTGACTCACTCCTTCCTAGCGTTATGAGCACAGCAGCCTGCAGGCAGGTGTGATGGAAGCATCTTTAATGTCTGTCAGGGGAACACCTGCCTGTGAGACACAAAACTTGGTGAGACCTCAAGGAAAATCTGCCTAAGAACAATTCTTCATGTGAATTACTGGAGACCTAGGTAAATGACTGCTGCTGGAGCTGAAGGAGGAGGCAATTGCTAATGGCAATAATACAGTTTTCCAGGATTTGGTCAAGCAGAAGTCATGTGAGCTTTTAGTGAGGCAGTGAGGACTGAAGATAGATTAGAAGACCTTGAATGAACTTAGAGGGAAGAAAGCAGTTTCTGCTCTGCTATTATTCAAGTAAAGCACTGTAATGTCTAAAACAACAAATATCTGTTCCAGAATCACTGGACCCATGTTTCCCACCACTTTTGACAGCAGATTTACAACTGTGGCCATCATATATACATACTTCACTGGAATTAGAACAGAAATAACTGCTGGCCAAAATCCTCATCTCACACACCTCTTCTCACATGAAGACATGAGCCAGGCTGTTCCTTACTCAAGGCCCAGCCTACTTGCTGAGCTTCTCCTACCAGAAACTCCCCAAGCCTTGAGACCCACGCCATGGTCCTAGGGACCACAGCATCACCCTTGAGACTTGAGGTGATCCTTTTTATGGTGAAATATGTACTTGGTACCGCTGAGAGAAGTCTGGAGACACTGCTCTGCTCTAGCTTTTAACTTCCCCACAGCTCAGAGCTCACCTCCAAAGACCCCCCCAAGCAGCCCACTCCTCTGTTCAGAGCAGGTGTCAGAGGGACCATTCCTGGTGCTGTCTTTTCAAGGAAGTGTGCAACTTGATGCCTCTAGTCCCTGAAGGAGCAGCTGTTTCTGTTGGTACTATTCTGTCTGAGATGAAAATCATCCATCTTTTCCCTTTATACTTAGAGGGGGCTGGAAAAAAGTCTGTATAAAGATTTAGACCTGCTATTCTTACTGTTGCATTTCAATCACTTCTCAGATTCAGGGCTGAGTTGCTTGTCAGCTTTCCTTGTGCTACTTAAGACTATAGTCTTCTCTTTTCTCCAGAAAACATAATTTTATTTATAGGCACATTAGTTACAAGAGGCTCAATGGAAAGAAAAGTGAGGGCCTTGAACAAGGAAGAGAAGATGATGGGTGACCAGAACAGGACAAGGAGAAAATGTAGGAGTGGCATAAAGTTAAAAAAACCCAAACAACCAAACACTGAAAATGCAATGCAATATTCAACCAAATATCAGACTTAGATGGTGCTCCAGATGTCTGCAAATACCTCTGCCAGCTGCAGTTTGGTGAGTTCTCCTTGCATTTTGTCCTAATCATAGAAATGGCAAGGGACAGTAAAAAAGAAGAAATTCCTCCCTGGGTCATTTTGCTTCTGTGGGGGACAGGGAACAGAAGGAAGTAGAGTGGGGAGAAGAAAGACTTTTGTTGTTCTCCAAATAGTTCTGGGTGCAGATTGCTCTCTTGCTAAAAGTACTAGTGCATAAAAAACCTTGAACAACTTGTGGTGAAGGGGAATTCATTAATTCCTAAAGATTATTAGAGTAATATTAATTATGGATGGGAAAGTCAAACACAACAAGCCCAAAAATGCAACTCAGATCAGAATATGGCTACTATATGGAAAGAATAAACACAAGAAGCAGGAAGGAAAAATTCAAGTGAAAGAATAAATATACTGTGTAAACATTACCATTTGTTTCACTAACACACCTATCAACCTTCTATTTCTAACTTAAACCAAATGTTTCTTCTTGAGTTCACAAAAGTTCTCAGTTATCATGATTTCTAAATACCAGGGAAAGAGAAATTAAAAAGAAGTGAGATGTTTGAACCCCACAAGCCTCCACAACAATTTAAAGATGACACTCTGCTAAAAAAAACCCACTTTGTTAAAAATGCTCAGTTAAAATCAAGCGTGATGAAGTATGTTTTGAAAACCTCTTATTTGCAATATATTAAAGAGAAAGCAAATATTTTCATGATTTTGAAGCAATGAGAAGACCAAAAATACCAAAGTCAGGGTTTTACCTGGTATGTTTTTCCAAAGGAAGTAGAAACTATCTATCAAAATGTTGCCTGCTCTCAAGAATAAAAAAGGAAAGAAAGAACAAAGAAAAGAGAATGACGTTAAAAATAACATCTGTATCGTCCCCAAACTAAATTATTATTTTACCTTAGGTTTCACCTCAGATAATGATGTAGAAGCTGGGAACAAAAGCAGCTTGAATAATGAGGAATGTATCCAGAAATGTTTAGAATATAATTTTCTATGTTAGCTGGTAGAAGAATTCAAAGAGCTCAATGTGTTCAAGGAAGGTACACCAAATAACTTTCTTCCCAGACTATTGAAGGGACTGACATATGAAATTTTGAGCCCTATAGAAAGGAGTTAAAATAAAAATCTGTCAAGTCAGAGAGGGATTGTGTGACTGAAAAAGAGTGAGCAAAACACCTGCATCTAAAACAGAAAGAAAAGGAGACACGGGCTAGAACAGACCAGTTGTAGCCTGACCTCAGCAGCATGAAAAGATTTCCAGCATATAAATGATACACCTCCCCCCCACCCCCCCCCTTTTTTTTAAGTAAATAGGCAACTCAGGTGCAAAAGATGGCCTTCTGTAATAAATGGCCCCTTTACAACCTTCTGGGAATATTCCTTCCATGTTCCTTACTTCTGTCTTTGCCAGGCTCTGACCCCTCTTCCCATATTGGTGTCTTCTAGACAGGACCTCCTTCCCTTCCCTTCCCTTCCCTTCCCTTCCCTTCCCTTCCCTTCCCTTCCCTTCCCTTCCCTTCCCTTCCCTTCCCTTCCCTTCCCTTCCCTTCCCTTCCCTTCCCTTCCCTTCCCTTCCCTTCCCTTCCCTCCTCTTTGGCTTACAAAAGCAGTTGATACTGTGTTTTCACATATATTAAGTGACATATTACTTATGGGATTGTGTTACCTGGACACAAGTGTTGAAGCACAATATTTTTAAAAGCTGACATAAAAGGTCTGACATATGGGTCATCCTCATGAAAAAACAGTAATTAGATATATGACATTTAAAAACATTTGAAAACACAACTTTATTAATAATAGGCCATGCCTTCGATTTCTTACTAATAATTCCCTTCTGTATAGAATAAGTGGATAGAGTAAAACTGTGACTGTAGTATTCAAAAAGCTTTTGGGCTGGCTGCACGTTATTGACAGAATTCCTCCAGAAATACCCTTTCAAGTATTATAATACATATAATTTTTCCTTTAATGATGTGTGAAATCCAAAGTGTCAGTCATGCTCTGCAGAGCTAATAAAGTTAATTTTTGGCATAAGTGGCACATGGAACCAGCACAGCACACCCACACAGCCCACTGCCTCCCCACTCCCTTCTCCACTGGGACTGGAAGGGAAACAGACCAGACCAGAGATCTGTTCCCATGTCTGTGGGGGAGGAAAAGGACAGCATTTCCACCTCAAGAGCAGATGTATTACAGTGTTAGCCCCCCACACTCAGCATCAGCATGGCAGCAGCCACCTCTATCAGCTCCTGATTTATCTTTTGCTTTCTCAGGGATTTGTGAGGGGACCATGAGTCTGGTTTGCTCCTTCTGAATGCCTTCAATTCTCTTATTTGTGAGAGCTCTTATTCTTCTGATTTGATATATCAGCACACATTTTTATGTTCTCTTTAAATTTTGTTACCCCCACCACATCTTGGGGACTTCTCTGAGCCACCCACCTTTACAGGTGCCTGTAAAGGTAGAGCAGGCACCTGCCTGCTACCTTTACAGTTCTCCTAAAGATTCAGATTTTCAAATTAAATAGGCCACCTTAAGCATACACCAGCCTGTTCAAGTTACCCCAGATGCCATGCACAAACAGATGGAGGCTCTGCTGTCCCATTTCTAGTGGAAAGAAGTTCCACTTCCCTGTGATGGATCTTCTTTCTGTGCTTCCCCTTATGGCTGCCTGAGGGTATTTAATGGGTTGGAGAGTCTGAGGAAGAGCAAGGAGGCGTGATCTTTCATGAAAAGCAGAAAAGTTAAAGAAGAAAAACCCCAGATCCTCTAGTGTTTAGCACTCAATAGGTAAGCAGGAGAAAGCCAGGTGCAGAAACAACAGGTGTAAGAGAAACAACAGTACAGGTGTAAGAGAAGGGGACAGATCCAAGGTCAACAGGATGCCAAGGCAAGCATGGTAGCTTGCTGTACAAGCCTGATGATGGCCCCAGCCTTGATCCAGAATCCTCTGGATTAATGTGTCCTCTCTCCCCAGTCTCCAGACTAGGTGGGGCTGACCTCAATTTGTCTTCAACACAATCTCTATACTCTTAAACTCTGCATTTTCCCCCTTTCTATCTAATTCCTAAAGCTTCTGCTAAGATTTATTGCTATCACCCAGATTTATTCTAACCTCTCCCACACCTCACTCAATTTAATCTAGATGGTGTCCAGCAAACAATCTAGCCTTATTTGCCTCTGTCCCTCTTTGTAGCACTGATATCTACAGCTCCAAGATGAGTATGATGGGCTCTAATGCTTTTATGTTGAGATATGAGCTCATTACTGGTCTGGGAACTTCACTTCCAAAAAGCCTGAGCTCAGCTGCACTGAAGGCCTTTTTGGTGCCGCTGGTAGGTTCTAGATGACTGCACAAAAGAGATGGTCAGCATCAGTACTTGAATAAAATGCAGTCATCTCAGAGGGTGAGAAGGAAAGGGTTTTGTACATGTACAAAACAAGAAGCATATGGGGTAAGGATCACTATGGAGCCATCTCTAGCTGGGTACAGAGTTCTGATATGAAGTTGGTGCTTGGAATCTGGTAGGCAAGTGGCAGAGTAGTAGAAGTTAGCAGCCTAAAACCTCTTGTACTGCTAACATAAGGAGATGATGGCAGCATGTGATGGCCACTGCATATAAAGCCCTGCTCAGCTTTGCTGTTAGCTTGTATTCTAACCCCAGTTTCCTGTGCTTGGCCCATGCCTGGCATGCAGCAATCTCTTCGGCTTATGTGGTGGAGGACCTGCAAGGAACACTGATGGCTGTGCCAAGCAAAGATTTGCAGCTGGTAGGAAAACCCCTGGCCTTTGTTTTTGCAATGGTTGAAGGCTCCTTTATACAAGTTCAAAGGGCAAGGGTTTGCCTAAACATTTTTTCCACAGTGATTTTAATTGTGCAATAAAATAACTAATAATTCCACATGATATCTAGAGTTGGCTGCCAGATTTCCCCAGGAGCCATCAAGGGTGTGAAAGAAGGCATGACAGAGTATAGAGGCTACAGGAGTGGGTAGTATAGAAAAGAGTAGCCAAATTATTCAACTCTACAGCATCATTATCAGGTAAACCACTTAGAAACATTCAGGGGTTTGTGCTCACTGCTGTTTTCAAACTGTTAAAATGCCTCTTGGCTATCCCCAAATACCTCAGCATTTTAAAACAGCAGCTTCTGTTCTCCATCCCAGTCCCTAAAATGCATAAACTGCTCTCAACAGTAGAAATCACAGACTCATTTGTCAGCAACTGCAGCCAAAGTTTTCTTCATCCCTTTCCTATAAAGAAAATACCAGAACTTCTGTCATGTAATTGGGAGCTTTTAAGAGGAGGCTATTAGCAGAATGCTAAATTTGGGGTATTTCATTATCGTTACGTCTGTCGCTTGATTTGTGGCACATGTACAGTTGCAGTTCAAGTTTCCTGGAATTGGAAGAGAAGTCTACACAAAATGCCAGGATAAATTTTAGAGAGATTACTAATATGCAGAAGGGGTTGGTTTAAAAACAGCAAGCCATGACTTCTAATCAATGCTTGACATATGTCCAGTTTTCTAAAATTGAAGTGAAAGGTGAGGCTGGTTATTCATAACACAATCCAGTCCTATTTATTTGCATCCACGCATTTGAAAATCCAAGTTTACATTTTTAAAGCTAAATAAAGTTGCCTTGTGACACTCATATTGTATCTATTACATATTTCACTTCAAAACCTCATCTCTCCTAAAGCCTCTTCAGTGTGCTTGAAGTAGCACAGCAAAAGAAAAGGAATTTTCAGTTTAACTAGAGCACTGACATTCTGTTACACAATTCGATCTCATCTATTTACCAGCTCTCAAAAAACAGAAGACACTAAACAAAACAAAACAAAAAAATAATGCTGAATGCATCCAGCCAGCAGTGCCATAGGTGTCTGAATGCATTTGTAGCTTCCCTCTCACTCATCAGTGTAATTGTTGTCATCTTATTCCATTTTTTGATTAGGCTGGTCCGCCAAGCTCCCAGCTTTTCCTGGCCAAACGTTCTTCTGCTGGTTGTCATGGTGACTGCATTGTTAGCGGGGAGAAAGGCTCTGTTGTCTGCCATTGTTCTGTTGTGCTTTAGGTAATGCACGAGGCATCACAAGTGAAGTGGATGGACCTTTTTTGCTCGGCATCATTGCCGAGTATTGAAAATCTCACATAAAAAAGGAGCAAATAGGCCCTGACCAAAGAAATAACCAACTTCTTTTTTTTTTTTTCTTTTTTTTTTTTTTTAAAGAAAGCACGCATTATTATAAAGAGGTAAAACAGCACTGGCGGTTAACTGAATAATCGAAGAAAATGCTATAGAAATCATATTTATTAGAAGAACAATTGCCATGATTTGGATGTTACTATACAAGAGTAACCATTTGGCAATTTAGCTTGAATATAGTTTTTAAATATTCATTTCTCCAGCTTGCAATGTCATTTAACCTCAGATTCCATTTAGGTTAAAACACTACACTCTAGGAGTTGAATACAATAATTTAGTTTTTTTAAATTTTAATCCATGAATAGCTGCTTTTAAAGTAAGCTACCAGAGTTTATTCCATTTTATACCATTGTCAGAGTATCTAATCACTGGTTTTTGTTTTTTTTTCCCCGGAAAATGAGGTTTTACTCCAATTTTAACTAAATTGTCTGAAAAAAAAAAATAACCGGCACTACTCATAGGTTGACTTTGACACTCAGAAAATTTCTTTAAGAGACAGAGAAATTACACAAAAAGCCTGCAGAAAGTTCTTCAAAGAAACTTATTTAAATGGATTACCAGACAAGATCTTGCCTTTATACTGTTATTAATTAACACCTTTTCAACAGCAAATACGCATTAAATATTGAAAAACCTAAAGCAAATCCCAACTGCCTTAAAACAATCAATAGTATATGGTTTGGGAGTCCAGTTTCCAGCCTCTGTTCAAATTCATCTGCTGATCCCATTAAGGGAAATCAGCAGGGTACCAGCATTTCTCTCCCATCATTCCAGGAGAAAAAACACCTTCCAGCAGAACCTGTCACTGGATGTCACCAAAGTTCCATGAATTTGCAGGAAAAACAGCACAATTTTATCAGAAATACTCACGAGTCTTAAAGAAGGCAAGTGAAAATAGGTATGACAGCCAACCCAGCTTACCTGCAAAGCTGGCAAGGCCAGACCTGCACTCAAGCAGCTGTGGATGTGCTCACTGTCTCTTGTGGAGCCACTGAGGCTCACATGCTGTGGCTTTAAGCTGCCCAATACCTGGAGTGACAAGAGGTTTACAGCTGCTGGCACACGCATCTGCAAAAGTGCCCAGAGTGACTTAATTTGGGTTGTAATACATACTGACATACGTTCTTCCCCTTCAAGTCTGTAAAGTGAGAATGACATTTTTCTTTTTCTTCTTTATTTAGTGAGTTTTTTTTTTTCCTGATGGGTTTTTGGGACTAGGAGACTGGAGCTGTACCATACCCCATGTGTCTCCTGCACTGGGGATTGCTGGTGGAATGCACAGCACCTATTTTGCCTCTTAAATTCTCAGCTATGCATGTGTCAAATTGGGAATCTAAAAGGAAATGGTAGGAGATGCAGATTGCCTTGCAGGGGAATCAATACAAACATATAATCTAAAGAGTAGCTCTTTGACTAATACCAAATAATTGAGGCAAAGATGAAAAAAAACCTTTGCCATGAATTTGAAACTTTTTAATAACTAATATGCGTTTCAGGAAAATGGTATGTCCTTTAGAAAAAAAAAGTCATATCACAAAGTTTGTCTGCTTTTAAACCTCAAGAGTGGGGACTCCAGAACAACAAAATTAATTGGACATCTGTGCCACAAAGACTTCCCGTGAGTACTACCTCTCCAAATCCCCTATCATTTCTAAGAAATGTCATTTCTTAGAACTTATAAAGTTTTCTAAGAAATGACATTTTTAAGCTAGAGAAACTGGCAGCCTTCATACGAGCTGCCAAGGAACATCAAAGAAGAGTGATGCTGAGTTTGCTGTGGACTCAAGCTGGCCCCAGCACTTGCTGGACACAGCAGCAATCCTGCTGTCCTCACTCCTCTGCTCCAGGATGCTCTGGACATGTGCCCAGGACCCTGCATACAAACACCCCTGAGACTGGGTAGTAAATCAGGATTTATCATGCTCACATACATGCACAGAGATTATTTACTTGCACAGCAGCAGCAGGTCTGCACACAGCCTTGCATCAGCTAATGCCAGCTTCATCTATGGCAGAGGTATAATTCCTGATGAATTCCTAATTCTCTTTTAATTCTATGAAATTACTATATAGCCCAGTTCATTTTACCCTTATTAAATTCAGGAGAGCTTTTCCATGAGGGATGGCTTCAGAAACACTAATATAGGACAATTGCTGTTTTTTGGAGAGCTCTATTGCAAGTGTATTGCCTTCTCAGCTGGAAAGGATGATTACTGATGTCTGAAAAAGGTACTTACAGCTTAGTACACAGTAAACATGTATTCTGTTTTTCTTTTGCTCTGTTAAACAATATAATACATAGCAAAAATCTACAGAAAAAGCAATCAAAACAGACACACTTAAAGAAGAATCCCAAAGCTTCTTAATTTGTACTTCATTCTTTCCGTCAGCATTTCCACCCGCATTCATCACTGAATATTCATTCCTGCTTCTGTCTTTGGGTTGAATGTGGCAGCAGCCCAGCAGAGTCACACAGGTATTCCCGTGAAACGGGTGACAAAACATCCCTCCCCCATTACTGCTGCATGGCGGGAGGGTCCCCAGCCCCTCTCTGGTTTGGGAGAGCTGAGCTCCCCATCAACCCCCTTTCCCCCGCCTGATGCGCTGAGAGCTCCCCCTCCTGTTACAGCCAATCTTAACTGCAGTCGACAGATTAATATTATTACCTCATTTTAATTAATTCCTCTCCTCAATTCAAAAAAGCACATCTGGTGCTTTTCAGAGCCAGACAAAGCTTCTTTCCTCCCATCCTCTCCTGAACATCAATTAATAACTTGGCAACAAAAAGAAAAGAAGTGTTTGTTCTCTGTACCTAACAGTCACAAGTGACAGAGAGAAAGAAAAGGGACTTGCTACAGACAGAGGTCAAGGGAAATGACAGAACTGCCAAATCTTCTGTGTTTCTGCAACTCAGCAGAGCTTATTAGTGACACAGCTACTGTGGCAGTGCAGTTTCCAGACCAGGAATTGTCTCACATCTCTCCAACTTGAAGTCCACGAAAAATGATGTGTAACTTGTCTCACCAGTTCAGGCAAGTGGTTAACCATTGGCTCCCAGGCAACTGTTCAAGCCCAGAAGGTCATTTCAGACCTTACTGAAAACATTTCAACTCTCAAATCCACAGTTCAATTTATAAATAGAAGTGATTCCCCTTCCAGAATTTCTCAAATCTCTAAAATCTCCTAATACAAGTAGAAGATATGCAGCATCCTGAGCCCCCAGTCTTACGCAGCTCTGTGCCTTGCGAACACAACACAGTAACCAGTGGCACAGAAGACAGTGAGGATGAAAAACAATTCCCAGTTCTCCAGAACACGTGGAATTCTCTTTGACTGGGGAGATAAAAATAAGAGATGTTACCATTAAAAAAAGAAAAAAAAAGGTGGGAGTTTGGCATAAGAAAGGGCAAAAGTTTGTTATGATCATTTGTGCAACATTAAGAGAAGCAGCACTAAACTCTGACTCTGGGTATGTCCTCACTGGCCTATGGTCTCCCACAAGACCAGATCTGCAAGCAGGGAGATGTGAAGGCCAGAGCTGAGGCCAGGATGTGCCCATCTGGCTGGCAGGGTGGGTTCACCAGCATGGGCCATGCATTGTGTGGGCAACCACTGGTGCTCTGCAAGTGGGAGCTCTGGTGGCCATCAAAGCCTGCTCACCTCAAAGTCACCATTGGACACACATTCAAACTTGGCTCAACATTTGCCACCGAATTTTGTGACTGTTTCCTCTTTTCCAGCCTGACCTCAAGAAAGATACTTGATGCCAAAAAAAGCACATGAAACTTCCCAGGATGATAAACATCCATGAGAAGTAAGGAGAAATGCCACTGAGTCAAAACCAAAAGTGAGGTAGAAATGAAAGGAATAATTTATTAGTTTTTCACAAGTGAACTGGTGTCATATTGTTCTGTGTTGTCTACATGCAACTCCAGAATCTCAGTTTTTCAGTTCTCATTGCAGAGACAGGCTTTGAAATTACTGTCCAAAATGGCTTCCTTCTTTTAAACTCAGCATCATTGCTAACTCAGTAATTGAGATTTGTGACTTGCTTTGGAGCTTGTCTTTCCCTTGGAATTTCGTTTTGTGGATGCCTTTATCCCAGCTTTGTAGCAGCTACTTTCTTCCACCTTTTTATTTTATCTCCTTTTTTTTCCCCCTCAAAGACATTTAGTGTGGATTGCTCTCATGTGATTTCAGTTCTTCTTTGGAATCTGATTTTTAATGCCAAAATACCTCAGCTACTATTTGAGGTGCTAGTACATGAAGTTACACATTTCAAAAATCCAAATAGGCATGAAAATGAGATAAAAACTATTTATGCATAATTTATATCAAACACAAACATGTATTTTGTATCAGATGAAATGTCTTCTCACAGGCTGGAATTTTATTAGATATGAGGTGAATTTCATGACAACTAAAAAAAAATCAGAACAAAAAAGCAGGGGGAAATAGCTAATAAACACAGATTTTAAAAATGCAAAATTTAATTCAACTGTACCAAATCATAAGTTTCAGGATACTAGCAGCATGCTCACTCTTAAAACGTGCTTTAAAATTTCTGTTTTATTTTTATTATAGAACTGACTGCCACACAAAACAATGTAAGGGAAGGAGCTGTGTTAGCTAATCTGCTGTAATCCTTTCAAATCTCTGAAGGAACAACAAGCACTTGATAAACAGGGTCAGGCTGGGGCAGGATTTTGATAGGAGACATCTAAGGAATGTCTAGGTGCTTCAGGAAGGGGATGTGGGTGATTTAGCAAGATAGCTAAATCAGCAAGCTTTCTCCCCCTCCACTTCGGTAAGGAGTAAAGGGAGCAGACCATGTGCTGCAGACAGAGCAGCCTTTCAGGGGAGACAGGTGTGGTACAAGAAATCCCATTCAAGGTATTGTTTTATCAGGCAGTGGTTCTAACAGACACCAGTTCAGGTAAGCAGCACATTTTGCCTTGTTACTGATGGATAAAGTATTTCCCACATCCAGTCCTAAAAATTACATGGTGTTGTCAGGTGCTGTTAAGCCATGCCATAAACCATGCTGTTCACCCATTGTCTCGAGCCACTTCTCTCTTACACACTTTGTACATGTTAAAAATGTGTTTCTGCAAAGTGCTTATAAATTGCAGGAATGCCAGCTGCGCCCATTACAGCTATCACCCATAGCAGTTCTAGTGTTGGTTTTAACTGCTGATTATATGTATAATCACCAAAAGCAGATGATATGAAATACCAGAAAATATTTTTAATTAACTCCCCACAAAGTTCTCATCTGAACCGGAAAAATAAATAAGGTAGAATTATTTTAGAAGGACGTACCTTGCACCTCTGAAATATTATACAGGCTGTGCTGGCAAAAACAACTGCTCCCCAAAAAAATACTTGATTGAAAAGTCAGTACCTGTGACTTACTGAAAGAAATGCAGCAGTTTCAATGAAAAGAGTAAAAACCTCTCAGACCTCATTTTATGCTTTTTTTGTTTCCACTGAGCATATTTTAAGACTAATCAGCCTTATAAAAGGTACCACTGTTAATCTACTGTTTGTCTTCATCTTCACTGCAGCTGCTTAGTAGATAGAGAGCAAACAAAACCAGAATAAAGGTCATTCCATTTAAATCCTTCAGAGTGGAAGACAAGGACTAAATTATTGCTGAGAATTACATGAAGGAAAGCCCAGGATAAGATACATGTTGTTTATTATTTGCCAGACCCATAGTGGTACTGCATTTACGTATTTGTGGAGGGATTACATTAACATTTTATGAAATTAACTGGGATAGCACAGGGAGATTCTCTGATATAATGTCCACACAGAATAAAAGTACAGACTGTATGTAGCATATATGGATAGTGAGAAATAACCCAAACTTTCCAGCTACCAATCAATTGTAATGCACCAAATATAATTACATTTTTTCACATTAAAAATGTAAATAATTTTATTACTTCTTATCATGCAGAGCATGTCTGAATCACATAGGATCGTTAAGGTAAAAACCTTAATGGATCATTTTGTTTTCTTTCATAAGACACCTTAAACTCGCACTTTCACATTTTTAAGGCAGAAGGAGCAATAGCACAAAAGATCACTTTTATGCTAATAATAGGAAATAATTTCACAGTAGTCAAATATGACTACAAAACCCACAAATTTTTTCTTCAAATTAGGAAATATTCCCTCGAAGCTACTCTATAAATAATACATAGTAGGTTTAGTGTAATCTTTAGTACGAGAACACACGTTCTTTAGAGCCAACAGTAACACCACTTCAAGAAGGAAATGCTGTGTGAAGAGAGGATCTTGCAGCTCTCTCCCACTTTAAAATCAAGTACATAGGCTCCAGAATATCGCCAGCCCCCAGGAGCCTGATGGCTGCAAGGTGTGAGTCAGCTCCACCACTCCGACCTCTCGAGTGGCCGCAGGAATGTCCCGGTGTGGCTCCCTGCGCTGCCTCAGCCTTCGTGCACTCGGCCTCTGGAGGCTCACTCAACACCGAGGCTGGGCAGAAATCAAATATTAGCGGTAGGCATCCACAAAGAGAGAAGAGGAGAAGAGAAGAGAAGAGAAGAGAAGAGAAGAGAAGAGAAGAGAAGAGAAGAGAAGAGAAGAGAAGAGAAGAGAAGAGAAGAGAAGAGAAGAGAAGAGAAGAGAAGAGAAGAGAAGAGAAGAGAAGAGAAGAGAAGAGAAGAGAAGAGAAGAGAAGAGAAGAGAAGAGAAGAGAAAGAGAGGAGAGATTTCAGGAGCTTGAAAAGGACCTCTGCCCACATATGATGCAGGTGGGGGTGAGCTGCTCACAATGTTGTGATCTGCCCTAGGAAATGGGCTCTGGTGAGAGGGGTAACCACACACACCAACACAAAGTTTGTATCCTTCTTTTTTCAAGGAACAATTTTCACAGGAGGTTAGTCTCAAACACCAAATCACTGCAGATTTACAGACTTTACAGACAGCCTCAAAAAAATCCTCTTTTCCCCCACCCCTTTCTCCTGCTCTCCTTTCTCCTCACTACACACGAGATTTTTTTGCTTATCCTGTTTGGTCTCCCAGAACTCCTTCACCCTTTCAAGCTGAGTAGAGAGTGAAGATCCTTTAACCACAGCCATTCATTGTCTGCGTCTGGGTTCTGTGAGAGGTGACAGCAGGGACCCAGACCAGGGACATGACCCCCAGGGGACCAAGCCATTAGGACTCACTGTGTTTACAGGTCACACCAGTGATTCCTTCAGCTTGTTAGGAGCCAGCAAACCTTTGTGAGGGAGTTTTGCCCCAGTCCCCCAGATATCTTAGCAGCACACTGAGTCAATTGGATCATGTTCGTTTGGCCACATCCCTTTTTTTAACAATTCACCTGCATATGTTTAATCTTATGTGGCTCTCCTGGGCTTTGATATCAGTAACTGGATGAATTACAAAAGCAAACTAAAAGCTGTGGGTCATAAATCTCTCAAGTGCCAATCACTAGCAGTGGAGTTTCTAGGAATATCCACAAACAGAAGATTCAGAATGAGGCAAGACTAAGTGTGGGTTTTTTCTCCCTTTTTTAAGGAACACAAAATAAAAAACCCTGCTTTTTTATTTTGTGCTACTCTTCTCTGTAGAGTATGCCTGCTTGCATTGGGAAACCTAACCAGTGTCTGCATTCCCCATACAAAACACACTTCATTTATCCATTTAGGACATACATAGCTTTAGTGTCATAGTGCTAAGGACTTTCACTAAGGAAATAATGAAATACAGTCAACTATTGGGTACAATAGTACCGAAGATAACAGTCATTACTAGAGGCACTGAAGAAACACATAAAAATTCTAAAACTGTCAGAGGTGACATCTGCAAATTATGTCACTTGCACTCTTACATCTCTGAAATGTCTTGAAACACTTACACAAAAATGTCACTAACATAATTCACCACAGAAATGTTACAAGGATGACAAGGATGACAGGGCTATATAGGAAAAGTGCTAGAAATACTTAATATAAGGAAAAAAAATTCTTTATGGCATGTAGAAAAGGAGAAAAAGATTATTAGTCACATGCTGACATGCTGAAAGCAGTCTGAATTTACCTTAGTGCAAAAAAAACCCTGACTCCCCAGACATTTATTATTGTTTTAGAATATTGGAAATCTAACTAGAGCTCAGGATTTAACACCCTCTGTATCTGGAAACATGAACATATGTGTCTGTATTTTCTTGTGTGCACATAAGGTCAGAAATTCTTTCCCCCTCATTCCCTGTTCTTTCTGTGAAATGCTGCTACTGTTTTGTTTGTTGTCATAAACATCTGCAATCATGACATTTATGTGTCATTTCAAGTACTAGAATAATAAGAAGAGACAGAGGTCTGTGGAGAAAAACAAAAAGTCCTAGGAGGCACAAATGGAGAACGTTGCTTTGTTTTCCTCATTTGTTGGAAAGAATTATCAAGAAACAAGTCACCAACAGACATGTGTCATCTAATGCATCCACATGCATTTCCATCAGCATGACACTTGCCAGTGGTGCTGGCAACTGCTTGAACTTTAATTCTTGATGATGCTAGACTAAGTTGATAGCATACATCATTAACAGCAATTTGGGAAACATATGTAACACCACACAAGAGCTGTTTGTCCAGTTTGATGACATTTTCAAAAAAGAAAAGTTGTATGGCAACACATCAAAAAGGGCTTTATGTATTTGTAAAACACTCTTTATTGTTTTATCAAAGTTGACTTAGTAGTTGGGATAAAAAAACAGAAAGGAAGAAAAGGATGGTATCCAGCTTACAATTATAACTAAGGAACTAAAAAGTTATTTATTTGCAAATGTTAGTCTCTTGAAAGGAAGTTGCATAGAGATTGAATTAAATAATTTATCTTACAAAGAAGGCATTATATTTGTAATATGTAAATATTGACTGACTTAGCTAATGAATGGCTGTGTATAAACAGACTCCCTTTTTTATTTCCACTGGAGTCTAGAGCAGACAGCTTTGTATATTTTACAGTCTCTTGTACCTGAGCCAACAATTGATAGCGGTGGAGATCAAAGCCTTGATACAGAGATGCCAAGCAATTTGTGTATAAATGTGCTCCTTAAAAAATGATAAGAACACAAAAGAAGTTTTAAGATACTTTTTTCATTGTTTAAATGGTAAATAGCTAATTACTGATGAGTTATGTTAAAGTTGTACACAGTGTACCAACAGGATGGAAGTCAAACAAAAGCTTTCCATTTTCCCCCCAGATTTGTAAATGAGAAGATATTTTACACTAAAAACAGCCAGGACTCTTTCTGTTCTCAAAATTAAAATTTCTTAACTACCTAATTATTTCTTCAGAGTTTATGCAACAGGCTAGGGTGTCATTTTTTCTGCATAATTTAACTAAGGTATTTAAGGAGATAATAAGGAAAAAAAATGCCTTCAGTGTCCATAAGATGCTTGCTAATAATGTCTGCTCCACTAAAGTAATTTTTAACACATTAAAGTATATATTGGCACACAGATCGAGAACATTCAGTTCAAGACTCAAGCCTCTTCATGGTTTCTATTAAAGTTATGCTGCCTAATTTATGAGCAGGCTGTGCATGTTATGCTTCCATAAATCATTGTGTAAAGAAAAGTCAGTTAAAAGTATAAAAGCAATCAGATGTATTTTACAACCAGCTTGCTGAGATTGTAGAACTATAGAGAGTCCTACAATGTACTACAACTGTACTACAATGCCTTCAATAATTTGAAAAACTCCATGTATTATGCTTTGCTTCCTATATATTGTCTGAAGGGTTAAATTGTGTGCACAAGTATTTTCTACTTATATAACAAAGTACTTGGCTTCTTCACTTTTTATTATGCAATAGAAGATAATAAGTCAGAAGTAAAAATGTAACACTTAACTATGGCTCTTAGAAATGAACATTATAACCCCATCTCTTGAGTTGTTTTCTCACACTGTATCAACAAAATTGGCTAGAACAAAAGGGAAAGGTGAATAATATCTGAACAACAGACACTTACTTACTGCTGTGTAGTACTAGGAGACAGGCAGACTGGAGAGGAACTGAGAGAGAAAGGCATCTCTCCATGCAGATGTGTTTTAAAAAGAAAAACAACAAAACGCTCTGTGTGTGAGTGCAGTGTGTGTGTGCATGTGTGCACACATGTGTGTTTGTGTATGTCTGCAGAGCAACAGGAAGGGAGTGTTGGAGGGACTGGAAATACACCCTCTCCAGCTTTAAACCAGCCAGCTCCAGCCCCAAAACCACAGTGAGCATGCAGTCCAGGAACCAGAGCACATCCCAGCCGCTGTGATCTCAGCAGCAACCTCTGTAGCAGCCTGGGTTCGAGTTCCTGCTGCCATCACACCCCTGCCTCCAACACAGACTGATCTTCTGCAGCAGCAGCAGCCTCCCAGGCACAGGCAGAAACCTACAACAGTGCACCTACCACCTCCCTGTCTCACACCTTTGCTTTCCCTGTGCCTTGGGGGAAATCTGAACATGGATTTCTCTCTCCAGACACCGCTTGCTTTACCCAGGTGTAAAGACTAGAAATCTAATTTTACTACTTTTTACTCCATTTGCTCTAATTAAAAAAGTTGCAGAAGTTGAAAATAAATACTGAGTGGGAGTAAGTCCCTTTACTGCTATATACATAAATAGCTGTGCTCATACTTACTGTACTGCAATCCAATCCCAGGCCAGCCACAGATGAAAAATAAACATCATCAATCATAAAACTAACAGTAAGGCAGAAGTGGGGTTTTGCTGCCAGTTAAATCTAGGTTTGACACGTAAGAGGGACCCTGGTAAGGCACTCTGAGATTTCCAGATGGAAATACAGAAGTTGGGCATGAGTTGAGCAGCTACAGGACTATTTTGCATCTCTCTAATATTACTGCTACAGGACTATTTTGCATCTCTCACCAAGGGAGGAGAAAGCCCTAATGTAACAGTGGGAATGGGACAGGGGTCCCACACAACAGTGTGGGTACCACAGCTGGGATGCTGAGGGAATATGGAAAAGTATTATTATTATTATTATACCAGCACCAAATAGGGAATATGGAAATAAGATCAAAGAATCATACATTAAAATTTAAGAACACAATTAATCCTGAAGATTTGCAAAAGGTGAATTTCCATACTGTTATATGATTCTACAGGTTGTCAATAGTCCTTGCAATCCAATTACTTACATAACTGCCTGGGAAGTAAATGTCTCTCTTCTAATTTTCTTGCAAAATTAAAAGGAAGAAGATAATTAGAAAATTCAAACTAAACACTGATACTGATACCAATTTTAAAATTTCTAACCACAGTGAAATAGGCTGTGTTTTACCGTGTAAGGCATAGAAGCAACATACAATGATTTGACATTTTAAAATAAATATTTTCAAAGAAAAATGCTAAAAATAGCTCTTTCTGTATTTAAAGGTCCAATTCAACCATAGATAACCACTAAAACATAAATTCCAATTGCAATCCAGTTACAATGCACACCAAGCACAAAAGCCCTCTAATGATCTTTGATTAGTTCTTTATTAAATTCATCAAGGGAGCAAAGAAAATTTAATAGTCTTCACCATTTGTCATCTTTCTGATTACAGTTTTGATTAGAACTTTCAGCTCTTATTTTCTTCTTTCCTAGTCATGGCTATTACTGTGATAGCACTTCTTTCCTTTAGTTTAAGAAGTATGAGATAGGACAAATGGAACACATTTGCAATTAAATTTGTAAAATATATATGTATTTAACTAGGTGTGTTAATGCCCAAAAAAGCCTAGTTAAGAATATAAGATCTTAAAAATGCAAAATAGCCCTTAATGGAATGTCTCTACACTCATGCCACAAAAATTTTCATAGCCTCAGGTAAGTAATATCTTGATTAATATCTTAACTAATCAAATACCTTAAAAATACCCTACACACAGATTTCTGTATAAGAAGAAAAAAAATTTCCACATTTGAAGAGTAATTTTAAATTTTTAGAAACATTTTTGAGTGTGTTTTACTGTTTTGGTATTCAGTGTTGATTCACTTATTCAATACAAACAAACAAAGAGTTGTTTTACTTTGCATTAGTGATACCTCTATAATAAAAAATTGGAAAGAAACTAATTGAAATGTTCTAAATGGATGAAACAATTCTCACAAAACTAAGCACAATGTCAGTAAAAATGTGTGCATTTCAATCTCTGTTAGAAATGTTGAAACTTTTATATTCCCAATACAAATCCTTCTCTGTCACCTTCTGTATGAAGCAGGCCCTGATTCACTGTGAAGAGTGAAGGGAGTTGCAGTTTTCTTATTTACAAGTATTACTGAAAAAACCCTTCAGCAGCAAATACTGGTTTCATTAACAAAGGATACATTAAGCAGGCACTGGGTAAAATCCTGAAATACTCCTGAACCAAGGGATAAAGTCAGGAAGCCCATCTTTAGCCTAAGGACGTCCCAAGCACTGGGCTGAAGAGCCATTATTTCTCTCCATTCTTATATCCCCAGACCAGGGAACCTTTAGATCTTCCTTAGATCTGACTGTTCAAAAGAAACAGAAGGTACAAGCTGCACTCCACCCTTTGTGTATCCTGATAACTCTGCATTTTCAGGATGCTTTTTAACATCATGTCATTACAGGAACTGCTCTACCAAACCAAAATGCTTATGACATATATAAATTGCTTTGTTGCAATTCTGCTGAATATTAGGCTCTGTATTTTACAAATCTGCATTTCCAAGTGCATAAGTGAGAACTTCCACTAGCTAATCTGACCTCTTTTTCTTCCTCACTGGCTGTTTACAATCTCTTATATGATCTTGCATTTGCAGTATCACCTGCTTGTTTCATCTTATATGATGAAACAAGCAGGTGATACTGCAAATGCAAGATGTTATTTTGGATCTTTCCCTTGTGTATGGTGGTGTATTTGTCGTGTGGTCCCAAAGGCAGCAGTCATTTGTTTGTATCACATTTGGCTTAATAGTCGTAGCAAGGGGAAAATGTGGAGAAAGGCAAGGAATAATGGAGTCATTTAACATTGGTGTTTACAGTAAAATTGGTACATCCTCAGTGCAGCAGATTCATGATGTGACTTTGTCACTATTAAAGGCTTCATTGTAAAAATAAAGCTTTTCAGTCATGAAAAAGCATCATCTTCAGCACACAGAGCTTGCAGAGAGCCAGAAGTGGTAAAATCTGCAGAGGGGCTGATAGCATCATTGAGAAGTCAAAGTTTTACACCTCCTAACTGTTCTTTATTAGAAAATGATTTATTCATTATAAAATAGGGTTTCAAAATGATAATGGGATTAATCAATATGTTAGAAGAGAAAGTATTGAAATAACTTCACGGTTGGCACAGCCAGTTGTCGGATCAGCTCTCCCTTTCATAGGCACTTGTTATAACAGGCAGGGGGCTAACCCTCTCAGACATGGAGCTAATCAGTCCTTGAAAGTCACTTCATCCAGTGGAGTGGAATAATGTACTCTAGCATCGTTTGTCCACCTCTACCATTTGGAGCAATGTTATTTAGACTGTCCATTTTTGCCTCATCAGCTTCCATTTCAAAGAATTTTTTCCCCCAATGTCATCTTTTATCAGAACATCAGGTTAAATGTATTGTCTCCTACTATCCCCTTTGTAGTGGGCATTGTAAAGACCAGTCTGTGAATATATAGCAAGATAAAGAAAAAGCAGCTGCATAGTTGTTTAAGCTTGATTAAGTTCTCACAGAAAGACAAAAAATCTGGACAAGAAGTAAGATCACAATTAATGACCAAGAACAATATTTCCAGCAAAAAGTTAACTTAATCAGCTTGCTGAACTGCAGGGTCCATTTACAATTACCATGCAGATTGGGTAGCTTTCATCCTTCAGGCAGTGCACGTGCCTGCCCACCCTCTGCAAACAGATGTTCTTTGTCTCATTTTGCAATATTTGTTTCTGCCCTCCTCACCACAGCTGGCTGCCTGCCCTGCCTGCAAGAATTGGTTCTTTTCCCCAGTCTGGGCTGGGCCTAATTGAACATGAATAGATTCCCTGGCCCCAAACAGGATCACTGAACTTGAGGAAGACAAAAGCTGATGGACAAGGACAACAGAATCAACTTTTCTTCACAACCAGCTATGCCTCACTGTCACTCAGTGTTATCAGAAAATTAAATGTTCACAAGGAAAGTTTTTTTATAAAAGAGGTATGTCTTTCTCCTAGTACTTGGATATTCCTCCTTGGGAAATTTCCAGAAAATTAATAAAAGTAGGACTGGATGAAACAATGTTGACAATTTGATTGTATTATACACAGAATTCACCTGTTCAGAAACCCTCTTACTGTGTTAATTCCACTATTTGATTACATTTATTTTGTTTGTAAGGCAAATGTGTTTTTCTCTTGTCATAATACTGTCATTTTAGATGATCTTTTCTCATGTCTGGAGGAGGCTGGTATCAGCAAGGAAATAGACATATTTTGGCGTTTGTTGATCCAAATCAATTCCTAAAATGAGCACTTAGATGTTTCCTCTTTGTAATGCAGCAATAGCGTGCAAGTGGCTATTTAAAACATTGCTTACTCAATGGCCACCACAGGGCTTCTGGTGACTCCAGCTGTGTCCCTGTGTCTTCCAGTGTTTCCCGTTACCTATAAAAGATCACAAAAAATCAATTTTATTTTGCATAAATGATTGCCACTTATATATCAATAGCACAAAACATGGTGCATGGGTTTAAGAGTTAGCACTACCTTCCCTGAGCTGGGAAGAGTCTTGCTGTCATGCAGAGGAGAATATTGATGCCAGCAGGATGTTTTCAAGAGGTTTCTGTGTTTGGGCCATAGTGAAAAAACATCTTGCTCAATTAGCTTTTTCCTTTTTCAATGTCACTCTGTTCGTAATCACAGTGCGTAATATACTTATTCCTGACCAAACAGTTGAAACAGAAAGGAAGCTAATTTGAAACCAACGTCAATTCATTATGCACATTTTTCTCTTTTGATTAAATGATTTGTTCTTTAAAATAAAAAAAAAAAAATGGTCTTGTATTGAAAACCAGTGAGCTTTACTTTAGGAAGACAAATAAAACTGAAAAACCAACAATCCCCTCTCAACTTTTCCTGCAGAAGAAGAAATTTTCCATGGACTTTTTATAACTGAAGCTACTTTTTTTTTTACTTTTATGAATATGTAATTCACTTATTTCATCACAGTGTGTGTAATACATCTGCTAGAGCTTCCTACAGACCTTGGTTCTCTGCTGTCCTCTCAGCCAGTGAAGCATAAGCAGAAGTCATTACACTAAAATTAAAAGAAAATGGGGAGGAGGAAGAGGAAGAAAGATAACCATCCTGAGTCACCTTTGCTGCTTCCATACAGGAATGATTCCTGATACCACTCATTTGAATAGAAAAATGAATTGTGTTTTTTGCTGACGTTTTCCATCTAGTTACAAATGGCGTTACTTGAAAGGCTAACTCAAGTCTTTTGCACTGTGAGAGTAATAATGTATAATGGTACTTATGTGTTGTAAATTAGGCCCTCGCCAATAAACATCCTTTTCAACTAGATACTTACTTTCTTGAATTTCATAATACAGCAGAAATAACCTGTGTGAAACAGGAAATAATCTATGTGGAACAGAAAAATTAAGTTAAGGAAAAGTAACTTTGCTATTCAGCAAAAAATTATTGGGTAGTAATCAGCTTCATTCAACATAACTTTCTAAATCAGAAATAGGAAAAGAGAGCAAATTAATTTAGAGTCTTCACAAATCACAATGATGATAAAGAAGATAGTTGCAGATAACGAGATGTGTTGCTTTCAAATATGCCACATGATCACAGGCTTATTTATATACAGTTAATGTTCTTTGTTTATCCCTTTGTTATGATTCTGCCAGATTTTCGTTTTCTATCTTGCCTGCTGTGGTTCTTCATCATTATATGTATTTCTCTCACAAGAAAAATCCTGCTAAAATCATTAGTGCTTCTGCATTTGAGTCCGTAAGCAACTGTTCACTGAATCATCTACTTTACATCTACATGGAGGAATAAATTGATGCTTAATTGTTTTATGGGAATAATTGATGCTTCAAAGGAGAGTAGGGGACCTTTCTCCAACTCTCCTGTAAAAAATTGTTTAAAAGCATTTTAAATTCAATATCTTGACAATTTCTGCCTTAATACATCAGGTGAGATCTTAATTGATAAGTCAGTGGAAGTTGTAAGCTGAAATAAATCCAGATAATAGCTGAAGGCTAAATTGAATGGATTGCGTATCACCTGTATTATTAATTGAAATTAATTAAATTGTTTAAATTAACAAAGCATAGTTAGAAAAGGAACATGCAGTTATCTTTCCAAAATGGATATGGCATCCTGAGACTTTGCTCTTGAAGGAGGGACACAGACCAGTGCCCCCCAACTGCCTGTGCTTCAGTGCTCTTCTGCAGTGCTTTCAGCGTCCTGAGTGAGCAGACACTACTCCCTCACTGTCTTTGCTTACAACTATCGAATCTCTCCAGTGGCCTCTCCTATGACTCCCCATCCTAAATGTATTTCAAATCCTGGTACAATTATGGGTAGCTACGTGCCACATTACCTGCTAAGATAGGTGCTTCATGCTGAAGTTGGGGGATATCTGGTTGTTACTATTTTTCTGCAGTCTGACATTACAGTGCAATTGGAGCAATGCTTCTGAAAGACCAGTTCAGTACATTAGCTCTCAAATATGAAAAAATACACTTTCATCATGGAAATTATTCACTTATAGCAGCACTTCAGCAAAACATTGTCCACGCTGACCTTGCAATTATATCACATCTAGTGTGTACTGATTTACATACTGTATGCTTTTCCACCTGTAATTGAGGCTATTAAGCAGAACGCAGAGACTGAGCTCCACCCTCTGTATCTACCAGATTACACAGAAGGTGCAAGCTCAACAAAACGTGCTGGGGATGCTGCTGCTGAAGCTGCACTACGAGGGCTCATTGTCCAGCAAAGGAACACTCCTGCCTGGCAGATGATTCTCAGCATCTTTTGTTCAGTAAAGGTTATTCCATTCCTAGTGTAAATCCCACATGCTGCTTAGTAAAAATCATTCTAAAATAAGCTAATCTGGAAAAAAAGGGAGACATTGTGATGACACAGTCTCATTTTTAGGATTAGACTGGAATTAAAATTTTAGATTAGATTAGAATTTTTTCAGTAATTTTAATGCTGCTGTTTGAATTGCTCCTTGGAAAAGTCCTTCTTTGTATTTTTGGTATTTTGCCGACTGAGTGAAGAACTCCTAAAAATGCTGAATTTTTAAACACCAAATCCCTTTTAGATTTAAATAATCATTTGCCCACAAACTTCAGGATTTGGGAATGAATGTGTCAGGTTCCTCTGGGTCTTGAAAATACCAGTAAATTAAATCACTACTTTCATTCATATAAAAATACCTTTAAATATTTTATTTTACAACACTTTTTGTGTTGCACACTGTTTGGCTATTAATGTACTGTGAGCTGAGAATAGTCATGGCCTAATTTGCTTCTGAAAATGTGAAAAATGTCTAAATCAGAAATGGCCTGAGGGGAAGGCCCAGGGGAAATAATAATATAAATGTAAAGCCATCTTGAGATCTTAATCTGGAATACTATTTTACATTGTTCTTGCCATATAAAGTAATTATGGGATCAACTATTAGAAGACATTGAATTAGAGCCTTGGATGGCACCAAAAATCACTGTTGTGAAGGACAGGACAGGACATTTGCATGTGAAAGGATTGTGAATAGTATCTGTAAAGAACTGTGAAATTACTTCCATATTTATTATTATAATTTTGTATCATCACAGTCTCATTTCAGCATGACCTGCAAGAATAGATTAAATTAATGTCATTTTCTCTTCTTGTTAACATCTTTATCACAAGAGCAAGCTGTCACAATTTTAGTGTCTAGAATAGTCTGCGAATTACGGAGGGCAGGAGCAGGACCATTTCCCCATTCTGCGCCTTGGTTTGCTCACCTCTCCCAGTTCCTTCTTCCTTCCCCACCACGCAGAGTGACAATCAACATAAAAGCTCTTTGTATTCTACCCTCCAGTAATAAACAGAAGACTTCACTATTTTAAACCTCAAGGTAAGTTAAAAGTATAGAAGAACAGAACTGAATGAAAAAAGAGTGGAGAAAGAGGAGGTTTGAACGGAGGCAAGGTTAGAATGGATTGCACAAGAAAATGAAAGCCAGTGTATACATACATCTTTAATGTACATACAATACACATGGCTAGAACACACACTGTCAAAATAATTGTTTTTACACTGATGATAAGAGAAAAATCTGGCTCTAGAACTTCACAGGTAGTTTTCATGAACAAGTACTTTGAACCTTAAAAAGACCAAATCTCATAAGAAAAAAAATTAAAATTGGGCTTTGGGAATGTTGTCTTGTTATATAAGCATATTATGAAAAATTAGAGATTATAGTTGGTAATTTTTGTTTTATTTCTGCCTTCCATTTTCCCATTTCCATTTTCTTCATTAACTTCAAGTAAATGGACAGGAAAGGAATTTCATATCAAGGAATGGACGTCAAGAATTTCAGAACTGAAATTCTGAGACATTTTCAGAATATTTTCCAAAAAATGAAAAAATCTTTCATTTGGATACCTGTTGAACAAAGCGTTCAGGGCTTTGTAGCTAGTCAGTGGACAACTGTGTGGAAATGAACATGGACTCAGGAGAAGCAGTATGAGCCACATTTGGTTATTTAAATCTACTCAACATTCAAGGCTTTTGAAAGACCACACATCTGCTCCCTTTAGTTTTATTCTGCTTGGTAGTGAGCAGCAAGGTGAAACCAATGACTTAAACAAGTAGACAAATTGTTTTAACTGCTAGTGAATGGACTGGGGGTGGCTTCACCAAAACAGGGTTTTCAGTACTGACAATGCAGATGATCTTCCTTTCTGACCATTCATCTAACCATTCCTTAACCTCTATCTGCCAAGCTGTCTGGGTTAAAAAGAATACCACAACTTAATACCAAGAGAGCATTTGAACAACAAAGCTGACAGAACTGGGAGTACAGTGATGAAGTTTTGGACAACCTGCTGTTCCTTCTTAGCAGCAAATAAAGTGGTCTGGAGCATTATTTACATGCATAATTCATAAGGGTGCTTCTTAGAGGAAAGTAAAACCAAACCCTCGTGGAGTTCCAAAATAATCTCTAATTTCTCTTTGATATGCTGAATATGTTGACGGCTAATTTTTATCAGAGATTTTTGGTCTATGAATATCCAAAGGTTATAACTGCAGACCAGTTTCCAGAAGGATTAGAAGACTAAGGTATAATTTGATGTAGGTCATGTTGTTGTCAAATGATGGCTTTTTAACATGGTATATTTATATACTAATTCCATTGTATGCAAAGGGTGATTACTTATTTAATGAAGAGTCTTTGCTGGAACAGAGTTTTGTCACAAGATAATGGTCTCATGCTGTTAACTAAATGGGAAATCATTTACTGTAAAATATATACACTAATTTATGAGATTACCTTGTAGAAGCAAAGATCCAGCAACGGGATGTGGGCAAACATAAGAAAATACATTATAAGAGAAAGAATATTTGCTTGTTCATAACAACAAAAATGGTAACACACAAAAAACCCCCTACTTTGTTTCATCTTTGTATCCAAATACATATACTGTCAAAAGCTAGTTAAATCAATGCATGCTATTTGTATTTGTGGGAAAAAAAATTCCTTCAATGGTGACTGCTACAGAGCTGCAGAATTCAACCCTTCTGCCACTTGACACTGGTAAATAATAAAAGGTTATTTTGCATGAGTTTCTATGCCTCTTGGTGTAGGTAGCTTCCACCCCTAAGTACACATGTTCTGCATTCAGCACGTGTTCACGGAGGGCTCCCAACTCCTCTTTCAGTTCCTCTGTTTCCATTATCAATATAAATTAATTTGCATATAGGAGTTTCCTAATATTCCTGAATGTGGTGCTAATATACAACTATAAACTCCAAGTGTTAATCAGGACTAGTGAGGCAAATAATCTCCCTAAGGGGAAAGTGTCAGTTACATAATCAGAATACATTAAAATCTGGTAAACCGCATGTTTTTAATAAAAAAGAGCAAAATGAAGGGCTGAATTTATAGCCAGCAGACAAAGGTCCCTTAAAAATAGACCTATTAATGCTTCCCACAAGGTCAGATCAAGGATGATGAAATGAGAATTGACCAAACACGAGAGCAATTCCCAGCTAAATAAAAAGCCAGATATTATTTTCTTCACTGACAACAGAAAATGAACATAGAGACAAGAAAGGTTGATCACTGATGCCAAAAATGTGTTTTCCATTCTCTGAGCTTTCTAAAGTCTCTTCTTTTATCCATTTTCTATTTTTCATCATATTGCCATTCTCCCTTTTTTGTCAATGACCTTTCTTCTGTCCAACTCAGCTTCTGTCTAATGACCTGAAGAGGCCTTCTTCACAGCCTGGAAAGCTTTATATTTAAGATCCCCCTCCTTCATTAGAGTGAAAAGTGAACAGCCTCTATGTGCTGGGTGTTAATGAATGTGAAGAAAGATTTTTTTTGTATGTGTTTTACACATTATGTTCTTGACTCCTTGAGGTGCTACAATAAATTGCTGCGCTTCATTTACAAGGAGTGATAACAGAAGCAAAATGAGGATCTGGCAGCAAATTACTTCTCAGTTCACCCTGGGTCAGGCTGCTGGGGCTAATGAGAAGAGGTGCTCTAATTTTAAACTCCTCCTCAACCAAGCTATTCTTGCATTAATGTTCACTGCTATAAATTGTAAAGTCAAATGAAGGAGCACTGTTGAAAATTAACCAGTATTTTTATCTTTTGAGTACCCAATAGAACATATTTTGGCTTCTAAGCCTGGTGGTTATCAAAGGCAGCACAGCTACACCAGCCGCTCCCGCCTCACCACGGCAGGATGCTCCCCACACACACACACCACTGTTTCTGCCTTTTCTTTACTTGAGAGGCAGAAATGGTATGGCTTTACAACCAGATTATAATTTAACTCAAAGAAGAAGGTGTTTAAAGCCAGCCTTTTTGTGTTGCTTTAACAGGACACTGCACACAGACATTAAGATCGTGCAGAATCACTCCATCCATTTAATGCTGCCACATGTTTAATGAATTGTAATTGTGTATCTGGAAAGACCCTGTAAATCACTGACCCATTTGTGTCTATGAACTCCTTGTTGCTATAACCCAGAGCAGGATTTGAGTAGTTAATGAGAAACTAATGCAGCACCTGCTTCTCTCATGAAATATCTTCCTAAGCCTGTATTTTGTCAATTTGATAAAATCAAATACAATATAAATAGGAAAAATAAATAAACCCCAAACCAAAACCATAGTGGAAGGTTCACAATCAGGGAGTTACACATCTTTGAAGAACATGATTCCTGATTTTCATGACTGGATTTTTATTGATAACTTGGCACTGACTACAATGACATTAATATATTTGAAATATATATCAATGACATGGCATTCATTTTTTGTGAGATGTGTCTGTCCTGGTACATTCTTCCATGAAATTACTACATAACATACAAATTAACCACACTACCCTACTCTAATCATTGTAATCAGTTATGTTTTCATGTGTACATTACTAATATATAAGGTTGTTGTAGTTCTTGTGTGTGGTTTAATTGCTTGTTTTTGCATATCTTGTGTGATTGATGATGTTCTAGAAATCTTTTCCCCGAAAGGAGACTTTCTAAATTACTTTGTTTAGATGCTAATGATTGTATTTCATTAGTGGCCCTCTCATCCAGAATCATCTTTAAATGAATGAATATGCCATAATTAAAAATCTGAATTATGAATTACTTTGAAAGGAGACAACATTGTCCCGATTTCCCACTGCGACTCAGTGTTATTTCAATTATGTAAATATGTTTAATCATTCCCCTTTTGTTTTTCTAATTATTTAATATTAATGTTGCTTTACCCCTTTATTGCTACAAGAAGGGATATGGCATCTTAAATGAGAGTACTTAGACAAGTGATACACAGATGACTAGATTCAAGCAGACATTTACCAGAATGCATAACCCATTTCAAAAACAAACATGCTATTAACATTCATACTAATATAGCAACACTAGCAGTAATTGCCCTTCATGCATGTTTTGTCTTTATAAACCTAATGTATTCACAATGTACAATCTCCAATCAATTTTCCTATCAAACTTAAAATCCATTTGTATAACTTCAGATTCTCTTGAAGTGCAGATTTTAAGTAATGAGATTTCTCTGCCCAGAGGCTGCACTTTTTCAGTAGTTTAAAAAACAGATATAAATTATAAAGCATCTGGACATAAGGTCTTCTTTTCTCACTGAAAAAGGCCATTATATTTTATAGGATAGGCAAGCAAATTATTTCCTGTGAGTCTGAGCAACCTGAAAAAGTTAATGTTCCTGAAAATTATGCATAATACTGCACTGCTACTGAAATTCACAAAAGTAAAGGAATGAGGTTAATATCCATAAAATTGTCAAAATCATAAATCCACATTAGGCATTACACACACTACATAAGAGAAAATGAAAATTAATTATATTTACAGATCATGGAAATGCTATATGAGTTTCTAAATAGATTATAGTCTAAACCAAAATAATTTGGCAATTGCTTTGAAACATCCTGAAGTAGAATTCCTAGAAATAAGAGTATCTCACTCCTCAGTAAGACTAGCAACACAAGTTCAGAGAATTATTTAAAATATCTATTTGTAAATAACCTGATGTATATAACCAGCATAGGAGACAGAGAGAAATGTAAGCTTTATTTCTATATGCTTTGAACAACACTACAGTGCTGTGAAAAAGTGAGAACTTATTAGTGGAAGCTAATGCATCTCTTTCAGTTTTTATCAGTAAGAACTTTTTTAATTTAGAAAAAAAAGTCTTTATTTTTAATCATAGGTCTTACATTTTGCCAGTGACCACAGGTCAAAAAGGGTAATGAAATGTGCATGAGTATTATCAGGGAAATCATTCTGCCACTTCCAGTTTGAGTTTATTATTCTCCGCTTTGCAGTTTTTGCAGAGAGAATACTTCCAATTAGCACTGCTGCTCTTTTAGCCTCTGAATTACCCTTGGATTATTCAATACAAGGGAAAAAAATTGCTAACAACACATTCTTGTTTGGAGTCTTTAAAAATAAAATTTTCCATAGGCAAGGGTAGGGTAGTCATTTTCCATGGACTTCTCTGTACTGATACAGCCAAAGTGGTGAGCTTTATTCATCACATCACTCTTGCCATTGGATGAAGGTCTGCCTGCAAGCAGATTTGTGCATTTTGTCAAAAACACACACACGTACAACCAGTTGAGCAAGCACTATTACAACATGTATTTTTATATAGATGTACTTTTTGGCACTAATTCTTCCGAAGTCATCTTTAGTGGTGCTGACATTTTCAACCAAAAAAATGGCACAAGGTAGCAGCTGCAATTTCTGCTCTATTACTATTTTGTGTGTACGCGAGTGTTTGTGAAACACTGTGTGTGTGTGAAACACTTCATTTCTCTAACTAATTAAAAAAAAAAACTAATAGAAGCAACCCCTTAGTGTTTCTGCATAAGAGTTCCAGTGAACTACCTTTTCTTCACAGACCACATCTCTTGAGAGACAATACTTTGTAAAAACAGTCAGAGGAGAAGAGAAGAGAGGAACAGATATAAAACTTTAATGGGCTGGCATGTTAAAAATGAAGAAAGCAAACAGCAGGAAGCTTAGCCTAGCAGGCTCCATTTTATATGCTACATTTTTCACAAGCCAGTTTCATTACAAAAATTAGGAATGGTAATTGCGACATATAAATGTAAAGTGTCTCTCTTGGCCCAGCACAGGGGATAAAAACCCCCAACCAAATCCCAAACTATAATGCCACTCTCTGTTCTCAGGATTCTTAAGTATGCAAATAGTTTTTCCACTTAAGATCTCCCAGATACAGATCTGGTCAAAGCAAATTACCTAAACAGTTTGCATTCATCAGAAAGGAAAAGAGATGATAAGGCAGATAAAACCAATGATTGTAGACATTTTGAACAAAAGCCTGCCATTTTACAGAGGAGATTATCTTGTACTCTAATTCTCTAGTTATATTAGTAGCAGAATCTTATTTTCATATTATAAGATAATGTGAGGTGAAATGGTAGATAAAACCTGCCTTCCCTGAAGTGAATGACAAGATTTTAATTGACACAAATGGGGTACTTTTGTTCCAGGGGCTTTATGCCATGTGCAATTTTTTCAGTGGTTTTTTGTACAAATATTAGCCTTTCTAACTGAGTTCTTTAGCATTCAGCATTATTTGTGCAGCCTATGTTTCACCTGCTCCCATGGAATTATTCATCTCAAACCAAAAATCATCTAGCGAATCAGCTGTAATTCAACTTTCTCGTATTAATTTTGTGAATAAAATTTTCTTTTTCTTTTACATTGTAGGTAAGATGGCCATAATGCATGGAATTATGATGCAGAATGTTACTCTGTGAAATGCTATGTATAATTTATCTTCTAACAAAATACAAAGGTAGAAAAAAAATCTTAGTTTTTGTATAAATGCTTATAATCCTTGTCCCATAGATGTCCCCTAAAATCTATGACTTTATTACAAACTTTTTTTTTGTCGAATCTCTCATTGCTCAACATCTAGGACCAGTTCTTCTGTACCTCTTGAACACCCATGCTCTGCACAACAGGATGTTGAGCATGCACCTCTTCCCAGCTGAATACAAGGAGTAAGAATGATGGTGCCATGAAGCTCTGGTTCATGTGCTACAAACCATCATCCACCATGCAGTAGTAGTGGCCAATTTTAGTAGCTCCATGAGTGCCATCCCAAAATGAGAATGATGGCACATTGGCCAGTTATCTGGGTGAGTATAAAAAATTTTCCAACATGTCTTGGGTGAGAACAAAAACACACATTAGGAATAACAGTACAAATATTTGATGAAAATATCAATGAAACAGTTTTTTACAAAAGGAAGGAAGATTAAACAGTAAGACTATAAAATAACATGATTAACACAACACACAGAAGCTGAAAAAGCAGGTAAATTTATTACAAATAGTATTCGGGTTATGCTTCAGACTTCTGGGTTTATGTGAATATCTCTGACCCATTTAAAGAAAACCCAATAAATTCCTTGTCCTCCCTGCAGGGGACATAAGGAATAATAGATTATTATCCTCTTCATAACCATTTGTGACATACTGAAAGACTTGTGTCCTGTTCCCTCTTTTGTATTTCCCATAAATTGATACAGACACATCATGCTTTCCATACAGTTTAGCAAATATTTAGCAAATTCTTTATCAAGCCTGTGGCTTCTCTCTCCAGAGACTTGCTTTGTCCTGGAAGTGCCATGTCCAAAGCTGGACACAGCACTAAACAGGGATACCCAACTCTCGCATCCATAACCTCAAGCTCCCATTAACACCTCTCAGAATGGAGTCTGCCTCTTTTTCTGCAAGAATTCCTCCAAATCTTTTCTAGTTCTGCTGCTTTTTACAATCTTCCTTTAATGATCACCACTGGGATCACTTCTGATGCAGTGGATAAAGCTAGTCTGACTCTTACTTGTAAATGGATTTTTCTCAGATCAAAGTCTTAGATTAACCTTTAGGAAAAAATGAGATATTTGTAATATCTAGTTCATTTTAGAACAAACTAATTATTCCAGACCATAACGAGTGACTGGCAGTGTCATTAGTAAAGATTGTCACCACTAGCAAAGCCCATTTTATGACAAAAAGCACTTTGTGACAAAAAGCATAAAAACGGAACATTATCACAAAGTTCTTTTTACCTGGTTCTGAAATAAAAACATTAACAGGCATATAAGAGGTTTTAGTAGAATCAGTTCTTAATTGCTTACAGCTTTTTCAGCAGATGAGAATATTAAACTCATCAAAACAAGAAAATCTATAATTTGAATAACACAAAAGATCTAATTTAACTTCCCCTGTCTCCCCAGAGCTAGTACTTACATCACTGAGATAGTTCTGGATATGTCCCTGTAATTGCACAAAACACTTAAAGAAGCAAAATCAGAAACAGCTTCAGTTTTATTTTAAGTAAAGGAGTTGGAGGAAACACTTCCTTAACTGAAGCCATAGGTCAGGGAAAATCAAAGGATCCCAGGCCATGGCAGAAGGCAGATGCCAGGTCAAGGAAGGGCACCCCTGGTCCAGGCTTGGGGTGGTCAGACTGAGTCAGACTAGCTGGGCATGGCAATGATAAGCCAGGAGCCCAGACAATGAATCACAGAATTGTTAGGGTTGGAAAGTACCTCTGGAGATCAGCTTGTGCATTTGTGGACATGGCTTCTCATCCTGTCACTGGGCACCACTGAAAGGACTCTGGCACCATCCTATTGACATCCATCTTTTAAATATTAAATACATTGATGAAATCCCCTCTCAGTCTTTTCCTCCTTCTCCTCTCTAGATTGATGAGACCTCACCTGTGCTGGCTAAGCTCCTGCCAGGCTGGTGAAAAAGGCAGAGACCGAGTGCCAAGTCGGTGAGGCCTCACTATTGATTTTAGAGGGTTGAACATCAGAAGGAATAACTACTATGTATCTAAAATTGCTAGACTCACCATTTCACATGGTAAGAAATGCCTGCTGAGGTTGCACGTTGTTTTCAGGGGCAGGAGAATCAGATTCAGACTACCAAAAAGAATTGTGGTTTTCTAGTTCAATGGCTGACCTGAGACATGGTGGAAGTTTTTACATTTTATTTTTAAAAGCCTGCCTCTTCAAACCTATTTTTTACACCCACTTCCAGGTTCAGCATCTTGACTCTGAAGTCAGTTTTAAAATGAGACATTGAGACATATTTACTTTTAAAATATTGAAAGAATCTCAACTTATTTTCGGTCTTTTCTTTGTTCTAACTCATTACTAATTTGAAGCTAATTTTGTAGAAAGTTTTGATTCCTTTCAAGATTATTCCAATGGAAAAGCCATACCTACATATACGTATATGTTTATTCTATTGTTTCCCCTTCTAGCAATAAGACACTGTCTAGTAATAAGACAATTTTTGAGATTTGCTGAACTGTTACAATTATGTGGTGAAGCCTGTGATCTGAGCCAGGTATTGCTTTGCTAAAACTGTTTTTTTACACAAAGAATGTACATATAATTCTTTTTCCCAGAACCCAAAAGGAACAGAAAAGAAAGAGTTCATCTGGGCATGCTTCCAAGTCTGTCTTTTCAGACAACCAATCTGCTCAAAAGAAGCTTGGTCTTGCCTTCTTCTAAGGGGAAATGCCACTCCAAGTTCTCTTGCCTCTCCTGCTGCACCTCTTGCTTTCCTGCTTCCACAGCTGTGTTCCATCCACTGCCTGAGCTCTGCATTACCAAACAATGGTAATTTCCACCATCCCCCAAAAATCATCATCTTAGTCTTTCATATTTCTAGCTATTTTCTACTTTAGACACAGACTTCTCTTTTTTCCTTGTTTGCTTTCATAAAGGAGCTTGACTGCCTTCTTTTATTCAGTTGAAATTAAGTAAAACAGTGTGCCAAATAGCTTGTCTATGACTGCCAAAAATAAGCTTGCTGGAAGCCATTCCTTTCAATGCCATATACCTGTCCATTGTCCAAGTGGAATACAGAACAGAGATCTTGTGGAACATGTCTCTGATTCATCCCCACTTAACTAACAGTGCTTAGTTGTTTCTTATCCCAAATATCCTCTTAGCCATGACACTGTGCCCTGGATCATATTTCATCTTCTAATGATGCCTTTGAAACCAAAAGAAGTCTAAAAACCCCAATATTTTTCAAGATACACAATCCAGGAGATCTTTTCATTGCTTGTAGAAACTTTTAACAAGACAGCTGAGCAAGGGAAGACATATAAATTAAGCTTTTTCTTCAACAAGCTTGAGGAAGAGAAAAGGACAATCCACCACAGTATCTGGTCATGTTGCTGTAAGGGGTTTTAAAAGATCTTGTAGCATGAGGAAGGCAAAGAGATGCCCTGGCAGAGAGGAAATAGCCCTAAGAATGCTGAGCACCTCTCTGGAGTAGCATGGAGCAGCTAATAGCCAGCTTTCAAGGTAGCTGAGATGCTGAAGCAACAAAACAATAATAAAAAGAAGCTTGCTATAAAAACAACCTAAAATTGTGTTCTCTTGTCTTCTATATTTGTCCCCATGGTCACAGACCCCATATTATGTATTCCTTATTTTAACAGATGAAGTAAAGTTACTTTTTTTAACTGAAATGTTGTGATAAAGCAGGACCACTTAGAAGCACATGCATACCTTTCCAAGATCGTGTGCAATGCTCCTGCAAGAACTGAGTCCTGATTTTGCAGATAAAAAAAACTTGCTGTCTGAGTTCCCCAAGGAGCTGCTGGCAAGCACTGGAAAAATTAGTGAGGTGCAATATTTTAGTGACTAAAATGTTTCCAGATTCCTCAAGAAGTTCTGCCTAGGATGAAACACTATGAAGCTTTCTCTCAACAGCTTCTTACCTTAATTAAAAGGGAAAATGAACAGTAAGGAGATCTTCTCTCTCCCCCTTCATCATGAATATCACTCCTATGCACTGGATGGAACCACTACTAACGTGCTAAGACTAAGACTAGGATCTTTTATTCCAGGAATCAATCTAGTCTGCAGACGGGAAAATGTATGGCAGGTGTGGAGACAAAGGGAGGCATTGTCCCACTACTCTGCTGAGTAACAGGCACAGGTGAACCAAATTTAAAGAAAATAACCATTTCAGCAACCCCTCAAACCACCATATGAAGTAGGAAGTGCAATCACATACCACCTATCACAGAGCAAACTGCAGATGTGATCTCATTAAACCCTGATTTGATGTTATGCAAATTTTTCTTTTGTACATTTCCACCTAGACTTTGTTAATACAAGTCTGCGTTAGCTCCAGGTGAGAGACACAACCAGGAAGGGCAATGTTTTGGTAGAAGTGCTAAGAACAACTCCTCCATCAGAAGAGAGCATCTCAAAGGCCACAGCAATCTCTGGCAATCAGTGTTTTTAATATGAGTCCCTGATCTAGCCCTTCAGATAGGATGGCCTTGACCCCTGACCCTGAGCTGATGTGAAATACCTACAGGCCACACACAGATTTGCAGAGAGAGGGCAAAGAAGCCTTCAGGTCCCTGGTGCTCTCACACCTCACTGCTCCAGCAGCTGGGCAGCTTTCAGGTTCAAACTCAAAGTACAATAATTAAACCTGTTGCTTTTCCAACCTCTGAACCCTGTTCAGAAACAATGTTTCTTCTATGCTGCATTGGAGCTAGTAGAATCTGTTTTGCTGTCACATAGGAGTGTAGAAGCCAGGGCATGGCACAGAATGGTAACGCTGACAGCAGTGTTAGAGCAATAGTCAAAACTGCTTTTGCCCTGGCAGTATGCTATGTATAACTTTGTATTTCACAAGACTTTGCCGTTTATGGTGGAGGCATTATTTCTTCTCATCTTTTAAGGTTTTTGGTTTTTTTTTCCTTTCAGAGCAACGTTATTTATAGAAATAATTTTCAGTTTTGACCCCCAGCCTGAGATCTGGCAATTTGAGCCCTTTTCATCAGTGTTAGCAACAGTATGGAAAAACTAAACTTTGGGATAACACCATACTCAGCTTGTTATAACTAAGCTCATGCTATACAGAATCAGCTGGTTAAAATATGTGAATAAACAACTAAATATATCTATCCATTTTGGCATCTGCAAGACATTCTTTGTGGAAATCTACATGGCAGGTTACTTAAGGAGCTTTCATAAGGGACACTGACTGTCATGGAGGGCAGACTAGTTATTGTCTAATGTATAATAACCTTCAACCAAGCAGAGCTTTCTTAATGGTTGGAAAAATTTTATGAGCTGCAAAGGACAGTACTACACTAAAGTTGAGAGAGAGAGAGAATGATCCGAAACCACAAGAAAAAAATTGTTTCTCTCTTATGAAAATGTATAACTATTGTGAAAAGGATATATGGGTAAACTCCCACAAAATATTTGGATAAAACATTTGCATGAAATGCTGGCAATGTTATGTAAACACTGTGATTAAATGTCTAATTAATTATTATTATTTGCATTACATCCATATTTGAACATTCTAATTGAAGGACAGTTCTGCTGAGTTCAATACTATACAAATATGTCAAGGGAAAAGCTCCATTTCCCTGGTGAATCTGCAATCCAAACAGCAAATGCAAAGTAGAAAGAAAAAGAAATTAGGAAGTGACTCAGCCAAGAGCATAGAGTAAGTCACTGTCAGAATGATGGGAAAAATAAATTCAAAACAACAAAAACATTCTGTCAGTCTTATGATATCAGACCCCACTGCCTCAATTTAAATCATGAAACATGAAAGCATGTGTAGCTCTGTTCATTCAAAACCACATCTTCATTATCCTTCTCCTATTACATGCCTCTGTCTGTCATGTTGACTTGGGGAGTGTGTTGGAGACAGAGACACCACTCACCCTGATGTTCACGTGGCAAACAGGGAGAGTTCATTCTCAAGCCCTTCCTTACAAAGGGCATTTGAAAAACCTGGTCTGGATATTTTGATTGGTCTGATCTCTACCTCCCTTCAGGTTCTGGCCAGTGAAACGCTGCAGCCTTGGGAGAGATGTGATTGGGCAAAGCCCCTGTCAGTCAGCCCAGGGGCTGCTTCAGTTTGCCTAGCACAAACCAGCCAGTATGTGGCAAATCTGTCCCTATTTACAACTGAACCTTCTGAGCACACTCAAACATCTGAAAGGCACAGATATGCCTTTCCTATTTCACAACATAATCTGGAAGTTTAGCCCTTCGCACACTATGTATATTTTATATGGGACAGTACAATTTGTGAACTTCACATCACACACATAAACCAAAATCAAACAAACCCCAATAGATCAAGACAAGCACCCACTGAAAAATACCAAAGGATGAGATGGGCAAAGATCCCTCAAGCAGAAGAGAGCAGTCCTGCAATGATGTTTGAAGGATGAAAAAAGGTGTTCTTACTAAACAACATTCCCAGATCCAAGGAGGAGTTGATACTTCCACAAAGCTGGGCTGGTGTTTAAAGCAAAGAGCAGAAACAGCCAGCCTCAAAAACAGTGTAAGCAGAAAGATTTTGCCTTTGAGAAATACAACAGTAGAAACTGGATTCTCCAGCAGTTCTGTGTCTTTTTTTATGGTGCTACAAGAGAGCAGCTCTCAGGTTGTGGAACCTTGCACTGGGTCAGTGGTACATGCTGCTCCCAGCTGCAGCATCCTGCTGGTCCCACAGCTCCTAGGCAATTGGCACATAGTAGCAGCAGCCTGCAGCCAGAGCAGAGTACATCACATCCATGTTTATAGTTTTTCTACACATTTCTCTACTTTTTAATGGAAGAAGATAGACATTTTAGCTGCAAGGTATACAGAAATCTTGATAGAGACTGGGAAGCAGGAAAATCTGCTAGAACAGTGGGATGAGAAAAAGGAACTTGTGTAGCTGTATTTTCCCTAGAGCATTTTTTCAATTTTTATGGAAGAGTATAAAAGAAACTTTTGTTAAATACTTCTGGCTAAATACAGAAAATTCAGTTTTGGAAATGTTGCCTCTGTGACTTGTGTTGCCACCCACCATGGTGGACAAACCTTCCCAAGCTCAGTACAAGGTGGTTTCCCTTCCAACTTAGTCATCACTGCCAGCCTTGATAATGTGTGATAATGTGTACAAAATCATCCTTGCACTGGAGTCCAGCTCAGAGAGACAAACAAACCACAATTTCTAGGTGGGAATTACTGGGTACATAATATTGGTGGTAAGCTATGGTTTTTTGTTCAACCAACACTTCAATCTTCTACTTATTTTGGAGTTTTGTTCAACTCCAGCCTCAACAACTTCAGTCAGTAAAAAGACAACCCTTTCAAACCCCTCACGTGGGTTAGAAATTTCAACATTGTTAAGGAAAGCCTGTATTATGAAAAGGGGGGAAAAAAGACATGAATTAATCATTGTCTGCCTTATCTGATGTTGAAGAGATTTTTCAGGCAGAAGTTTTCAACCAATCTCATAATTAACCTTTATTTCTACTCACTCTGTAATTCACAATTCACAAGTATATTCGCACCCAATTGCAGAATTCATGACCCAACCTCTGCAACTGTATTTACAGATATTTTAAATATAAAACAGAACCCCCCAAGAAACAGCATCTTCTTCTTCCATTTCTTCCCCTCCTGCTGAAACACACCTCAGAAATCTTTTAAAAGAAAGATTGTGTAATAACTTGCAATCAATCCCAACACCAGTTTTACTGCAGTTACAGCCAAGCTATACTCAGGACCAGATCAAGGGATAAGAAAAAGGTAATTTTCTGTCACATTTGTTATCCATTCTCATTTCTCACACAGTAAAAAGCAATGAGCTAGTTAAGTTATCAGGACAATTTAGAGTAGTCTTTCTGAATTAGTTATCTGCAAGGAGCCTCACACAGCTGTCCCACCAATGGCAGAACTCCACAGTGAAGAAGCAGAATGAAATCACCTCTTCCCACCACAGGACTCCAAATGCAGAAGGAAGCTGGAAAAAACAAGACTAGTGCAAGGTCACCACATCCAGGACTGGAAATGGCATAAAATCCTGCATTAAGTGTCAAAGATGTGCCTAAAACTTCCAAGAAGATCAGACTCCTGTTTCTCTCTGTAATAGGCTGTTATGACTTTTGATCCTCAGACCACTACAATGTTATCTTGAGGATAAACAGTAGGACTTTGCTATTTCTATAGGAAAATGGATATCTGCTGGGATCTCTGAGGTTCCTCCTTGCTGCCCCTGGTAGCAACACCTTCTCCTGCTTATTTGTGACCCCGGCGAGCCATCAAAGCTTCCTACAGCATTCCAGAAAGCGTGAGAGGACAGCACCAGGAAGGTGAAGCAGTGACTAGCACTTGCCAAAGAGCTCTGAAGAGCCCAGCAGTGTTGCAGATCACAGCACACCACAGAGCTGTCCAAGCTCAGCAAAACCTGGCATACAGCTGATTGCCTCCACAGCCAGGAGGGCTTAAAGCTGAAGGAAGTCACAATTTGTATATTTCAATTCACAAATATTTATTACAATATATCTTGGAAACGTTTTGATGGTCCCATGGACTTTACGGCTATTAATGACACCAGAAGCAGAAAAGCTGAATCTCTGGTAGCCTGTTTGAGATGAATACATTAGCTGTGATCAGAGTGACAATCTGGGTAGGAGGAGCTGAGTAGGCAGCAGCCAAGCTACAGATCCCTTCCTGACTGGATTCATCAGATGTATACAACTCTGAAGGGATAAATATCTCAGCAGCTTTTCTGGTAAAGGGCAATTACCAATTCAGTAGCACCAACTGGCTAATGAGGAACTGAATTAACAGAGCTGACAAGAGCTCAGTTCCCCCACACTGCTTGGATGATAGTGACTAGGAAAAGAGAGCAGCATATATCCAATTCATGAAGGTGTGCATTAGACCCACCTAATCTTGCTGCCCATTTCTACCCCCTTAAACATCACAAGCCCCATTCTTGCACCTATAAGAGATGGAATTGGTTCTACTATAAGTATGATTTAAGTAATTTAAACTTGAATAAAGTATATTATCTAGTTAATAATCTAAATTTTAATGCTGTATGTTAACCAAAGCTAAATTAATCAAAACTACTCCACAAAAAGCCAGATAGAAGAAATGGGCACTTTAAGTATGGTTTTAGGCAAGTGATCTCCTTTATCAGAACCTGGGACTTTGCAATCATTATTTTGTCTTCTTTGTGCCTGTAGCTTTCATTCTCCATGATGGTTTGATCCTTTTTGCCAAGCCTCTTCAGTTGTAGAAAGCTTTGGTTTGCTTTCCAGTTCAGGTTCCTGTATGCTGCTTCTAATCCTCATTTTCATTCTTGCCAGTTAGTCATCTGATTTCTTTGATCCTTTGTAGAAAACCTTGAACTCCATTTTTATTCAGATTAGAATCCAGCGTTGAGAAGTAATGTTTTCTTTTCCTTGTAGTTTTGCAGCCTCTAGCTTGGTAAATCTTGTTTATTTTTTTCCAAAATCTTCAATTGCTGCACTTGAATTTTCTGTGGTTTCAGGCCATGCTTCTGACCTACACACAGCATCTGTGACAACAGTTATCAGCCTCTAACAATTGCAAGGGGTGAACATCTTCCATGTCTTCTCTCTTTTTCAGTTCCTAATCGTTGTTTAGGAGCTAATGCTGGTGTACAGCACTGGGAGAGCAGTAAGTTACCCAGCTGCAACAGGCACTGCTTGGACTCTCACAGCCTTCCAGGTGTGTAGGACAATAAGATCTTTCCAGGTCTTCCAGGCACTGAGGTGGGGGAAGCACTCTGAGGATCTCCACTGTTGAATGGGAAGTGCCTAAAAACCCTTGAGAACTTAGGGGGTCTAGGCTGGCATCTCAAGGCACCACCACAGCAGAAATGATAGCTCCATGTGTGTGCCAGAGTACAGCCCTCTACAGGTGACTGACAGACACAATTCACCCAGCTCATGCAAAAGAGGATGGCACTTGACTTTAGCACAGGTCATCAGGATGAAGATGCTGGCGGACAGTAGGATCCCTTCCTTGGTGTGCCAAAATGATCATGAATTCTCAGTAGCCAGAATGGTCATCTGAAATATCACTCCAGTGTGATCCAACTGAAGTTTCCTGGAGGTTCCTGTCCACAAAGAGGGAAGAAGATTTTTCAGTTGAAACCAGTGGAAGCAATAAGTTGAGTGGGGTAGCTGAGTTGTGGTCTTATGAGGTGACTCAACTGCTACATCAGTGTTAACTGCTAATTCCTTGTAGAGGACAAGGTGTTTAATCCTCTATTTGAATACACCACTGTTCCTTAATTGGTTTAGCAGTATGGCCAGTGCTGTTGCAATTAGAACAAAGGTTCCCTTTGCATAAATCACCTAGCAGTGTATTCTTCATCTCCATGCGTGGGGCGAGAGAGGACATTGAGTCTTTAGCTTCAGAGCAATACAATGTTCTTAGGCCTCCTTTTGAAGAATCCCATGAGGATTTTTGGAACCATGATTATTTTCCACCAGAAGGTCCCTCCTGGAGACTTCAATGCCATGAGTTTAGGATTTTTTCAGCCACTGTTATTACAGCAGTATTTAGAATTACATGAGATGCTTAGTGTTAAGGATGCTAAGCCAAGAACACCCAAACTTTTGCATTTTCAGACAGACATAATCATGTTGAACACTTCTCTGGGACCTGCCTTTCTATAAGTAGAACAGACCATGCCTGTACATGAATCCCAAAGGTTCCGAATTTGGCATAGAAGACATCACAGATGCAAAACAGTATTGAACAGGCCTTGCAGATATAGACTTTGAAAAAATAATAATTTCAAATAAGAAAAGGAAAAAAGCTCTTCACACCTTTGCAAAAAGATTTACAGATTTTAAAGTTTGCAAAAAGGATGAGCTGAGCAGTCACTGGGTTGCATCTGAAGAGTGCTAGGGAACAGCCATTAAATCTGTGTTCTTTATACTCATGCATGGAAGCATGAAAGTCAGAGTTTATGTACATGTTCTTGAAAGATCCTGCTATTCAGATTTCTGATTTCTCACATGCATGCGCCTCCCGGTCCACACTAATGAGTACTCAAGGAACACAATACATTGGCAAAACAGAAAATAGAGTCCAACAAACAGACAACATGTAACAATGCCAAGAAGCCATGAATATGCTGGTTTAAGACACTGTTAACAAATTTTAAGGACTGCCGAGTTACCTAGTTCCCTTAAGTATAGCTAAACAGGAAATTAAAAGCCAAGGGATCATTGCAGAAGTCCTTCTGAATGGGCCTTTTCTATAGGAGGATTAGTCACCTGTTTGTCCAGTAAGACCCATTATTTGTCCAATAAACACCAGTATATATATATATATGCATTCATTCTTTACAGTTTTCATGATACACCTGAGACGCTGCAGATACAAACCCTGAGTGGGAAAGAGATGTTGAATTAAGTTTTCTTAGTAATTACCCTAAGCAGAGATGATCTTTTGTCTCTTGGTCTTATCTATCAGGCATTAATTACTTCCCTGGTTCCCTACAGCTTCAGAGTTTTCTTTTCCTAAGCCTCTTTCTCTTCCAAATACATTTCTTGCATTTCTTACCTGTATAGAGCTACTGAGCCCTTTGTTGCCATAGTATCCTTAATTGTTCCCATGTCTGTCCTCTCCCATTTTCTACAACATACAATTCAAAAACTTTTGCCATCCAGGATCTTAATTACTGACATAAATCACATAAGTTAACAAGAGAGATATTAAAGAGACCTTTAACACTGTGATATTTGCAATTTATGGTTTTGATTTAGCCACTTGCTAAGACTTGACAGAAAACAATTTTTTGTCTTCTAAAGCTTTACTTTGTTGTAACCCATAAACAGTGTGAAATAAGAAAGAAGCATTCAAAAGCTAAAACCTACAAATATAAAAGCAAGCATCCCCCAATTCTTAAAATAGAGTTTTTCAAACAGCTTGTCTAACTATGGTGTTCCATGTCCCAGTGCCATCTTCACCTCCCCTGGGATCTTCATGCTGTTTAGCAAAGTAGGTAAAGCATTTTGTCCAGATGGTAATTTGTGCTCAAAAAATGCATGACTCATGAGGATAGTAAAAGAATAGGCTAAATAAAAAACAAGGAGGGAAAAGTTCATGTTACTTTTCTTCCACCTACTCACACTACATTCTGGTTCTGAGGCTGGTGGCTGGTGGACAAGCAGGAATAGCCACATTTGCTTCTCTGTCATTGGATTGCACAGATATTTATGTGTACATACGTGTCAAGTAGTTATTCATTCATAAAAGAAACAAAGTCAAAACCAAAATACCCACAAAACACCAAACAACTTGTGATTTATTTGACTCATAACCAGAACTTGTAAAGAGAAAGCATACGAAGAACTAGCAATTCAGTAGTAATATTCTGGGCAGGAAATTTCACCAATAGATAATGATATCTTTAACACCCACTACAAGATTTTATTTTCATGGAACTTGTTGAACAAGAAGTACCACATGAGCACCGGGACACAGGGTGTGTGAAGAGGTATCGCCCGGTGAGCACACCTCACACACCTCCCGGTCCTACATTTCCCATTGATGTACCACAGCCACACTGACAAGTATTCCGTACTTTGGGAAGGGAAAGCCGAGTGCCGGGCGGCGGATGCCGGACGAGCAGCGAGCCCCGTACGGCCGCGGCGCAGAGCCCGGCGGTGCCGCGGCCAAAGGCGGAGGCGCAGAGTTTAGGAGATGCTAAAGCCGCGGAAAGGAAACGGCGGGTCCATCCGCTGCTGCCGGCTTGGATACGCACCGCCACCCCACCTGGCAGCGGCGGGAACTCCCGCTCCCTCCGAGGGACACCCGTTCCGCTCCCTCCGAGGGACACCCGTTCCGATCCCTCCGGGGGACACCCGTTCCGCTCCCTCTGAGGGACACCCGTTCCGCTCCCTCCGAGGGACACCCGTTCCGCTCCCTCTGAGGGACACCCGTTCCGCTCCCTCCGAGGGACACCCGTTCCGTTCCCTCCGGGGGACACCCGTTCCGCTCCCTCCGGGGGACACCCGTTCCGCTCCCTCTGAGGGACACCCGTTCCGTTCCCTCCGGGGGACACCCGTTCCGTTCCCTCCGGGGGACACCCGTTCCGCTCCCTCCGAGGGACACCCGTTCCGCTCCCTCCGGGGGACACCCGTTCTTGCCGCCCGTTCCGCTCCCGCCGCCGCGCCCCGCGCCGCCGTGTCCCTTGTGCAAGGGCGCCATCTGGCGGGAGCGGCGAGTGGCGCCGCCGGGGCTCCTGTCCCTCCGCCGCAGGACACCGGCAGCCGGGCGGCCCCGGGAGGCTGGAGAGCCCCGGGAAGCCCCGGGCAGCCCATGGAAACTGGGAAGTTCCCAGGGCCCGCTGGTCTTCCCGAGAGTAAAACACAGGGCGCAAGAGGAGAGAGCCGAGCAGGGACCGGGTTCTGCGGGCGCGGGAGTTCACGGCTTCCAGCTCTCAGCTACTGAAATAACTACTTCAGGGGCAAATTTAAATGCGCGTATAATCATTCACACTCATGAAAAACATTCGGGGAAAGATTCTTACCAGAGGCTGGAGCTTAAGTGAAATATTTGGGGACTGGCCACCCCCTCATTTTCATCATAGGGATGCCGAATTCCTGTTCCTCTAAGGAATTTTTTTAAAAAGCTCCTCAAAGATTTTATGCCTGGATGTTCATGTTTCTCTGCAGCAAAAAGATGCTATTCTCTGTATCCAACAAACCACAGTTACAGTGCTATTTTATATGCACATACTTTTCACCTTTTTTTTTTTTTTTTTTGGTCTACTTACAAGTTTTCCTCTTTTAAAAAAGTGCAACCTGCAAACCTGCACACACATAAAAAAACCCCAAACCCAAAAAAACCCACAGAAACTGATCATACTCCTGGCGAGTCCGAATCTGTAGTTATTTGCAGCTCTCTCCTTCAGAACTACTGCCTCTGAATTTTAAAATTACTTATCTCAAGAGAAATCGGTATGCTGGCAGAAGAATAAATCTCAATAGCTGTATAAGAATCTGTATTCATTCAATCTCTTGTTGAGGACTTTGCTTTGTAAGACAGTATTTTGTAATATGTCAGGTTTTGCTTCTCTGGTTCTTTGTTGTTTAAACTGATGAGCAATAAGCTACCTTTTCTTTTTATCCTCCATCACTAAAAAGTTAGCAATTTTCCACAACAATAAATGGAGCATAGTAAAGAAAGTAAAAACTTACAGTGAAAAATGCTTGGAAAAAAATCTTGAAAAATCATACCTACTCTTGTTTGTAATGTGTGAAATTATTACAAGTATGTTCACTATGAGGACTATTGATAGATTACTCACAATTTAGCTAAATTCAATGAACCACATACTGTGCCCATCTCAGTAGGTGACTCATGCATTTTGTATTTCAAGTATCAAATGTTTGCCAAAAACAGTATTTAAAAAAGTAGGAAAATGGTTCAAAAGGGCTTGTGAATAGGTTGGGACTACCCACAGGCAGCTCTTACTTATGTTCTGACCACTTACGTAGGATTTCATGGCACTGCTGTAGTGTTCTGCTAGAAGTAGTGCTTAGCCACAGCAGCCCCACCTTACGCACTTCATGTCTTTTTCTCCCATATATTGTACATTCTTTAAATACACACACATTAGAATTTAATGCAATGCTTTAAAGCAGTTGTGTTTTAAAGAGAAAAGCCTGCAGAGTAAACATTTTCCCTACAGAGTTACTGCTCTGTAATTTTACACACATTTCCTAATTTTCCAAGCACCATGCTTTGCCCCTCTAAATTTCAATGTAAAAAAAAGCAAACAAATCAGAAATGTCAAAAGAATAATTTAGCTGATCTCTGAATAATGTATAATACTATTCTAAATCAAATATTTCAATATAAAGCTCCAGAATCAGGTCCACAAGAAGGAACAGGCTTCAGTCCTCCTGGTGTTGACACCTTTTCACAGTTTCAACACCTGCAGGGTGACAAAGGATGTCGCTACATGTTGAAGACTTGTAGGTTAGCTTAGATTTAGGCAGTTTTCCAAACTCTTTCATACAGAGCTCAGAATGCATCTGCATCTAATTTTTACCTTCAAGTAAGAGTTACCTTATCCCAGAATATTGTGCATTGCATATGCACAACATCCATGTATTATAAACTCTTTTGTGAAAGCAGACAATCATGTGCCTTTGTGGTGTGGGATGAAAGGGGACAAATTTTTTTTACCAGGACCTGTGAATTGCACACATTTATAGAGGGTGTGACTTTCAGTGTCTGTTTTCTGGATGCCTTAGAATGGATGAAATATTTGGTGAGATATTTTTGCATGTTTGATGACTCCTTTAACTCATCACTAATCATCATCTTCTTTCCCAGCATACCTTTGGCATTTTCCTCCATGAGCTGGCTCTGTGTGACAGAGTCCCTTCTGATCCCTGGAGGAAGCCAGTTCAGTGGCATCTAAAAAGTGATCAACCTAGAGTTCACAGAATCATAGAGTGATTTCAGTTGGAAGGGCCCTAGGAGATCACCAAGTTCCAACACCCCAGCCATGGGCAGGGACACCTGCCACTAAACCAGGCTGCCCAGGGCCCCCTCCAAGCTGGCCTTGAGCACTTATGGGGATGGGGTTCTCTGGGTGACCTGTTCTAGCATCTTATATCCAGTTCCTAATATCTAATCTAAATCTACCCTCTTTTGGTTTAAAGCCATTATGCTCTTGTCCAATCACTGTGTGTCCTTGGAAAAAGTCTCTCTCCTGCTCTCTGGGAGGGGTCCAGGGAGGCTGCTATAAGATCTCCATGGAGCCTTCTCTACTCTGGCTGAACAATCCCAACTGTCTCAGCCTCTCTTCAGCACCTCTTGAGAGTTGCTCAATCCTTCTGATCATCTTTGTGGCCTCCTCCTCTGTGGGTCATGTTGACTAGGGATATATTATAATAGAGCCTCTATTCTGGCCTTATTATCAAGCAGTGCAAGATAGCCCAGGAGCCCAGTCCTCAGGGAGACAGGGAGCCCGAAAGCTGGGCTAGCTCGTGGCCATCGCCGCAGGCCACCCTCTAGCAAGCTTGGTGATTATCAGCTCTTTAGTGATTGCAAGCTCTCTTAGGATCTCAGCTCTTGCTTGCTAGGTAGGGAGCCCTTGGCTGAGGCTGAAGCAGACGCGAGAGAGGAGAAGGAGAGGTCCTGGCGTTCCACAGCCATGTTTATTGGGGAGTCTGTCAAGGGTCCCAGCGACAGCTCTTCTTCTGTCGAATGGGCTAAAACAGCCCCTTTTATAGGGTTAAGGGGAATCCAAACTTGACCAATAGTAAGGGTTAAGTAACATGGCCTATGGGGTTACAGAGATAAGCTATGGGGTGGGGGTCAGAGACAGGAACTTATGTTGCTGTCTCAGCAGTTCCTATTGTTCAATCCTCCATGGGGCCTTACCCAGGTCCATGGGGTTTACTACAATATATTAAGTTGATGGAGTCACAACTTCCCTATATATGCAGAATTGCTGCAGTTAAGCACAATATTGACCTCTGAACTTTATTTAATAAATTAAAAACCTAGCATGAAGCACATTTCATTCATTGCTTTGTCAACCACTTCACATTTGTACCCTGTGTTTCTTGCAAAAATTGTCAAAAGAACACACGTGGAAAAGTATTGTGGGAAAACATTTTATTTATTTTAGATTCATTTAACGAGATTTAGCAACCAGGCAGCAAATAGGAAAAACAACATCAGTATGCCCAGACAATTCTCTAAAGGCCTTTACCAACTGTTTTGTAACAGGATCATTAGCATCCTGCCTATGAATTACCAAAATTGATTTCTTCATATTGATGTGGGTGAAAGTAATGATACTTGAAGGAAATAGAAAATTTTAAGCAGAGAATGTATACATATTTTGCTGGTAATATAAACTTGTCCAAGTGTTCTGCATTGGGAGTGAATGCATGCACAAGATGGAAAGTCTCAAACAACATACAGATTGTATTTTTTAATACTCTAAGATTGAGGCATTGCTCCACTTGGGAAATCATGTTAATTGTTAAATGATGACAGCTGTAATATTAACATTTTTAACAAGGGGCCAGATTATTGCTTTACTATCCATGCATCATGCTAGAAATGCTTTTTAACATCAGAGACTCAATATTTATCAAGAGAATTTGATTTAGTAATAACCAGTATAACAGTACTCCACAGTTTCCATTAGTTTGATTGAATGTTATATCTGTCTAAGCAAACCAAGCATTAGGCGCTTCACTGAAAGTCACTTGTCACAGAGAAAAATATAATGCATGAATATTTCATTAGTAGATGAATACCCATAAAAACTTTACTTGAAATGCTTGAAAGCACCTACTGAATGCTTGCCAGTTATCTCATAAAACAGAGATGGTAGTAATGCTGCTGTTGAAACAGGAAAAAATCTATTAGATCATTTAACGTACTAAAACAATTATGGTATAATTATAAGGAACATAATTATATGTTCTTGATGTCTTTAACAGTGCAAGCCTCACTAATTAACATTAGAAATTCAATCAAAACAAATTATGCTTTAAAATTTAAGGATGAACTTAAAGAGAAAGATCACATTTACCAAGTCAAACAAATATAACTTTAAATTCCACCTATAGTAGGCAAACTCTTCATATGTATGTTTGCAGTCTCTCTCTCTTTTCATCTTCTAAATGTTACTTAGTGTATTTGGAGATATATTGAGAGAGAGAGAGAGAGAGAGATGTATACATACATTCAAATTACTTACTATTATAGAGAGCTATAGTGTCAGTTTTGCCTGAGACAAAGTCCAATTGGGATTCTTGTGGCCTTTAGTTTAAACTTTAAAGGAAGAGATTCATTCTGTTTCTGGTGTATTTGGGTGTTCTCTGCATATACCTGCATTGTGTATAAACTTATCATAAAATTTCAATCTCTGATTCTCCTTGGTTTCTATTTTACTGCTCTCTGTTGCTTTTCACCTCTCAGGACTATGGGACTTTTTATAGAACAAAAAACCCACCAGTTTTTGGGGAAAACATTCCATTCTTTTAAAAGGTTTAGATATGTCATGTCATTAGAACAGCAGAGAAGATCTGTCCAGACCTTTCCCTGTATGAACTATTCTCTTTGAAAACATCTGTTTTGCAGAACTGGAATTAGCCTAATTGCTTCAATCCTGTTGTCATTCTAGTTTTCCACTGGAAGGGATTTCTCTGAGGCTCAGACTGGTTCCAGTCAAAATATACAGGTTCTTTTTTTGTTTCTTCGTAAACAAACATTGTGTTTCACATCAAATAGGCATCTATGGCTCTGTCTCAGTTACCACTGTGCTCCACAGGAAGGATGGGCACTTGCTTGTAGCCAGCCCCTGCATCCCTTCAGAGAGGGAGGGGACTTCCAACCAGATGGGATGCATTTCTCTGGAGATGTCCAGTGAAGCCCAGCTCTGTGAGCAGCACAGCCAGTCAAGGTATACAGAGCAAGAACACTTGAAAACTTTGGAAATATATAGAGTAATATTTAATCCAAAAGAAACAACCGCCATTTTTTGTTCAGTATTAGAGTGTTAGATACAAAAACAAATTTCAAAACATCTGAATTGCTTATGGAGTGGAAATTCCCCATTTTTGGCTAGCGTTTTTCCTAGACTGCTACTGATAGTCTGATAATTCTCAAAAAAATCTTGGTGTGAGGACTATGAGATTTCAAGTCCTTATTGACCATTAGAAAAGCTGGTACTTTAGACCCAAGTCTATTCCCAGAAACACTGGACTTTATCAGAGCACATCAGCCGCAGCAGTGATCAGTGCCAGTGAAAATGTGCAAATTTTTCACAGAATAATTGCATTGGAGTATTTGAATTCTAAGAAGAAAATTCAGACAACTCCTTGCATAATTTGATTAATCAACACCTCCTCAGTGAATAAAGAGTCTCTCATGCTATTAGAGGTTGAATGGATTCAAGAGCTTTGCTGGAGAATGACAGCAAAAATTGACTGAATAACACAGAAACAAACTTGTCAAGTCCTCCACATATAAGACTGCTTTCTATTTCAGGTTCTATTCCATTCTTCCACAGAACCAAAGATGATGGGATGTCTTGATCCTCCATATAAGCCCTTTAAATATAGCAGTGTAATGCTTTTGTTTTTATGTGACAAAATATCCCTGTTATGGTTGGGCTGCCTGCTCTGCTTTCACCCCTTCACCACACAATATTTCTCAGTGCAGCTGGAGTATGGAGAAACTCTCTACAGTTTTTCCCTGAGAATTTCTAAACTACATTACATTCCTTCTGTGAACTGGAGTTTTCAAAACAATTTTATTCACATTTTCACCATATTCATATGGTCAGCTGTGCAATACAGTAGGCTTCTGTTATTTGGTTTAGTTTGCAAATGTTTTTAGTAAGGCTTACAATAAAATATTTTCCAATGCCTACCATCATCTTTCCTCTTCTGAAGAACCACCAAAATACCTCTGGGGCCCTGGCATGCATTTCGCTGGTATTTGGAATGGCAGCACACAATGACAAATAAATAAATGGTAATAAAGAAAAAAATGTTACATCAATTTCACTTTGAAACAAATGATTGCAAAGCAGCTGATTACAACTGGAGAGAAGATGTAGAAAGGTGAAATGCTGGTAGTATCAACTGGAGTGAATTAACTGGGGTACTCAGGCACAGTCTCAACAAGAGGATTGACTGTCAGAAGGAGAATTTAGTGGTGTGAAAACTTGCATTGCATTTCTTCAGCACACAGAAGAGCAATCTACCTGGTTTTCCCAAACATTACAAAATCAATCAGGCATTTTCCCTGTCTGTTGTCTGCTGAGAGGGACGGAGAACCCTAGAATGAACAGGAATGAAAAAAGACCAGAAAATCTTTATAGTACACCAGTACATTTTGAAGAAATACACTTATTTCTGATAATTTTTTTCTTAAAAAGGAATTTTTAAAAACACTTTTGGAAGAAAATATAGCACTTATTGTCAATTTGAGTATTTGGCAAATAAAGGGAGAAGTAGTAGAAAAACATTTTGGATGCTGCAGGACACTCAGACTGAGTTTCTCATGGAGTTTCACTCAGACTGAGTTTCTCATGGAGTTTCACTCAGACTGAGTTTCTCATGGAGTTTTCTTTTCCAAATTTTATCTAGCTATTACAGTCATTTAAAAGGTAATTTTTAACAGAAATTCCAACACAGTAACTAATAATTATTTTTTTTCTCTTCTGCTTACAGCCTGTTGTGGCATTAGTTACAGTTGCTTCAATAACTTCCTTAAACATCTTCAGCCTATATATCACCAAGTTAAATATGTCTTCACCAGGTCCAGGAAGGATTTCTTGGGAATGTGAGGGAGATTTCCAAATCTACTTGTCTGAAAGAACCCGACTTTTATTTTCAGATTTGAAAATGTTAAACTATTTTTTCCCAGTTACCTGAGATGCACATGTACTGCACATTTCTTCAGTATTTTAAATCTGTAGTTAAATGGGTTTAGCAAACAGAAAATCAGTCTATAAGGTGAATATCCTGGCCTTGAAACCAAATACTCTGAGCCCATGTTAATTTTTATTTCACTGCTGCAAATATAGCTATACTTTTGTCTTAGATGCAAGGATTTCAACATCTTGTCAAAGTATTACACCACAGCAGAATTAATATTTTTGAACATATTTTATCTGGTGATCAGGATAAGAAAAAGTAAAGTCCCTTCAAAATAAGCTTACTGCATTCTTAAATTGTGTCTTGCTAAATAGATTTTAATCAATGTTATCCATTCACAAAAATTAGCAATGTGATGCATAACAAGAGCATAATTTGCTGTACTGGGACAGTGACAAAGCAGAGTACTTACTTACCCTGTAATGGCCATTCAGATCAGAAAAGAAAAGGGGAGGCACACTAAACTGATAAAGACACATTCTGACCTAATGACCAGGATCTTGGAAAAGTGGTTCTTCAATATTCTCAGCTGTTAATTCTCACAGTTTCACTGTAAGATAGCACAAATGAAATGGGGGCAAAGTCTATATTGGTGTGCTTAAGTTAATGGCATGGAGACAATGCAGCTATAATATTTTCATGTGTCCACTTATGAACTGTAACTTGTGGTGTATCATTAGACTCTGCAAAGAGGTGCAATAGTAATAAAAGGAGAAAGCAACATCTGTCCTCAGAAATTACTTTCCCAAGGGACAAGCATGAGAGCAGAAGGAATAGCAGAGGGGTGGGTCAAGGAGCATTTTGCCATCTGAAAGAGAGTAAAAAGAGTGAGCTACAGGTAAGATGAGAAGAGATGAGATGCCATATCTGTCATCCTTCAAGGAGTGCTCAGAGAGGATGGGCTCAGTAGGGAAGTGCCAGCCTCCATAAGGGTAAGTTTCCACCCTCAGCAGTTAAAGCAGGGAGCTGCGCTCAGTGTTGTGCATTGACATTCAAGCAGGAAATCTGACATCACTCTTTTGTCACACTGATGTAACAGGCTGTGATTCATGTCTCTTTAGAGACACTTTCCCAGCATGGAATATGGAACTGTGGCCCTTGAGGGAGAATAACAGCATGAAATATATGGGTATGTGCTCCTGATGAAATCAGCATTTTCTTCAAACCTTCCTCTGAAGTCCAGAATTTCCAGGACTTCACATGCGTGTTCAGCATTTATTTTCATAGCTACTTAAGCAACAAAAAGATTTCAAGGTAAGAATTGCAGCTAAGTCATTTCTGACTCGCCCATCTGGAGGACATCCCAGCTCGCTTCAGTAATGCAAGTCTTACCTATTTTATTAACTATTGTATTGCTATTTCATTAACTATTGTATTGCTATTTTATTAACCAAACCAAAAGGTACCACAATGGCAGTGCCCCATTTGCCTTGCTGTCCAGGTTTCAGATGGGATAGAGTTAATTTTTTCCCAGTAGCTAGTAGTACAGTGCTGTGTTTTTTGGATTTAGTATGAAAATAATATTGATAACACACTGTTTTGGCTGTTGCTAAGCAGTGCTTATGCTCACTCAAGGACTTCTCAGCTTCTCACACCTCCCCAGCAGTGAGTCAGCTGGGGGGACACAAGAAACTGAGAGAAGACACAGCCAGGACAGAAGACCCAAAATGACCAAAGAGATATTCCATATCATAGGGCATCACAAACCAAGGGGAAAGGTGGCCTGGGGCCACTGCTCAGAAGCTGGCAGCAGTCCTAGGAATCCTAGGAAATGCTGACTTTCTGAATTCATTGCTTCCTGACTGGAGGTGTTTAAGCTGGTCCATTTTACTGTGCATTGCAACATGCAGATATTCAGTTACCAATCCCCAGCAAATGAAGCAGTAACCAGCAACATCATTGAATGTCTTAACAGAATTTTCTGAATTTGTCCTGCAAATGTCAATGTACTGGTTTAATCAGCTGATGGCAGCATCCTGATAAAAATTATATTTATTCATTAGTTCTATATCAAGTTAAAGTAAAGCAATTAAAATTCCTTTACACGTCCATAGAAAAAGTAGATTTAAAAAAATTCACTGTGTTGATTAGAAATTTAACAAAGAATAAGTATTGTTGATTCTAGAAGTCTTTCTTTTACCCTTCAAAGAACAAGCCTTAACGTACTAGAGGTCACATTTTAGATCTAAAATATGGACATAATGAGACTCATTTCTTTTTTACGGTGCTTTAAAATCTCCTGATGAAAAGTGCTATATAAGACCTTGATATTATTATGATTAATGCTCATAATCACCATCTTGTCAGTACTTTTTCCCCTTCTGACCTTCTAGTTTCCATGTAGTAAAAGGCACTTACCTCACTGCTTGATCAAGCTCTTAAGACAGCTCAGGCAGCAGGTTTATGCCTCCTTTCCAGGAGGTGGATTCAAGAATCTACCTAGGTGGCTTGATAAAAGGAATGGGATGCTCTGGAAAAAAAATATAGAAAAAAATTCTAAAAAATCATTGATTCTTATTTATCCAAGGAAGTTTTTCTTCTCCTCAACTCTCAGGCTTTTTTCTCCCTGGGTCACTGTCCCTTTAGGTAGGACATCCATGGAAATCATTCTGAGTGATTTTATTTGAGATGGGATGCATTAAGGATGGTGTTTCAGCAGTGAATGTTTCAGCAGTTAATGTTTCAGCAGCACTCATTCCACTGCAACCACTTCAGGCTTGTGGGCAAAAATTGGGGTTATCTCCCTGTTTTATTTTGGCTATTGGGCATAAACTGCTGAGATGCAGCCTCATCAGAGACAGAATTTGGAGAAATACTGTGAAGAGAAGTTAGGGTTTGAGGAATTGTGTAAATTACACTTTGGTGCATTTCTGGTTGTTCTGGCATTGGTGTTTCTCACGGGCTGCAAAACAGCAGCCTGCAGACCTTTACAGGAGCTGCATCCTTATGTGAGTTATCAACTCCACAGCCCCACCCTAAAGCAAAATGCAAACTCACTCAATAAAATCCTGGTCTCAGCAGCATTAATGACAAAACCTCCTCTAGCACTGGACAAATGTCATCTATCCTCTGGCTGTGCAAAATATTCTGGAAAGCTTTGTTCACAGGTAGAAGGACATTGTCTAGGTTTTTTTTTAATGCACACATTTCAAAATAATGGTCTGAACAAGTTTTTTAATAGATGTCTTTGAAAGTTTAACCACTGGAACTCTTTCCCCAAGAGAAGAAGTCCCATTACCAGCCAGGGCTTATTGAGTGTAAATCCATTTATAATGAGCTTCACTCATACTTTTCTGTAAAAATAAAAAGGATGGTTTTTGTAAAATACTGAAGATGCTTGAATATGAGATAAGAGCAAATACAAAACTTCTCCTAATTTACTCACATATCTGTAATTGAGCTGTTCCTAAAGAAGAGCATTAATGTGCTCCTTTGAGTGAAGGGTGACAAATTTCTTTCCTACTTAATACTATTCCACTGTGATGGAATATTGAACTTAAATGAATTATAGCTACTTTAAAATATTTTAATTAAACATATCAATATATTAATCAATATCAATTATCAATGTTTATATTAAATGCATCAATATAAATGTGGTGGTGCTGGACAAACTGCTTATATAAAGAGATATGATTTCATATAATATTCCACTGCCATATAGCTATATTAATATATCTCTACACCACTGGAGATATCCAAACTTACAGGAAACTTTGGGAAATGGATATCCTGAAACAAAGAGATCAAGTAGGGACTTCTCTGTTATTGCAGATTAACCAAATATTATTTTAGGAACTTGCTTCTTTTCTGTTGCAATGTTTGTTTCTGTGTTTCCAGGTAGCATTTCGCCTTATGAAATAGATCAGAATGCATTAAGAAAACACTTAATGATATTGTAAATAGAATAGCTGAGCAAGATTATCAAGTAAAGCTACTTGATAAAATCAAGTAAAGTTCATTTATTTTACCTTTCTGTTAGTTCATGTCTCGCTACTGTAAGTAGAAGATATTTGCATTCTAGGTAATGTGACTGACCTGGGAATGCCAGTTCCCTAAGTTCTGGCAAGGAGAAATTTGTTACATATTTAAAATGAGCAGAGGTCAGCATTTTCAGGCTATGATCTGGCACTGCTAGAGCAGGCTCCCCACCCATGAAACCAATGTAGTGCTTGTGGTGGTATATCCATAACTCTGAGGCAAAACTTTAGTTGATATATTTCCCTCTGGAAAATTAGAATTCATTTCCTAAGTTAATGAAACTACATAATGGTTTTGGCATTAACAAACCTATGACCTACATTTTTCACAAAACAATTGACAACTACAAGCATTTTTTAAAAATACAAATATCTCTGGAAAAACTCACTGAAGTAAAATCAGTCAAATTCTATTTTAAGGAGGAAAACTCCCTAGATTTAACTGAAACTTAAACCAGGAAACTTGTATTTGGAATAACCATGTAAGTATTTATGTTTCTTGCCACTAAAGTTCAAGACAAATTTCCAGAACTACACACATTCAGATGTTTAATGAGGTCTAAAATAATAGTGGTTACACATATTTATAGCTGTTTTGACAAGCTGGTAAGATAATTAGAAGCACATAAACTGAATAGGGAGTAGGCTTTTTGTGCATCAGATTTTCTCTTTTCATGACAATTTTCCAGTGCCAAGTTCCCTAAAACAGTCAGAACATCTAAACATTATAAAGAATTAGTAAAATCCACTTTGATATTTTTCCTCTGAAATTGCCTATATACAGGCTGATTTCCAACAGGTTAAATATTCAACTGTGGGACAAACCTGCAGATCACTTGGTTTTGTCTTACTTTGCAAGTAGGGGCAGCAGGTGGTATGGGTCTCATATATTTGCTATTTTCTTTGCAGCCATCCTTAATGTTGTTTTAGCTTGGGTGGTACTGGAAAAGAGGTGGGTAAAGGGTATAAGGCAGTTTGATATAAATATCAAATAATATAAATTATTTGAGTATAAAGTATAAATTTTATTTCTTAAGGTTAACTATCCAGATTAAAAGGCAGGGAGGAAAGGCCTCTAATTAGCAGGAGTTGCTTAACTGTTACTCAGGAAAGAGGCAAGGAGTTAATGAAAATAATATCTGAATAAATATATTCTCGTTCTTCAAAATGCCCCCTCACAGTAAATGTTTAAGCATATGTGTAGGCCATTGTAGAGGAACTGTCACTAGGGCCATCAGAGCTTGGTCTTTGGAAAATTTTGTTATCCAACAAATTTAATAAGTCCCAAATTCACCTTAAAATCTTCCACTTTTCTTGATAGTCACAGGCAGGTGATCAACCCTTTTCCATGCCAGATCAGTCACTCTCCACTCAAACTCAGATGTCTCTCTGAAATAACCTTGGTTTATATTATTTTTACATTTCTCTGTACATTTTTCTCATTGCTTTGCTGAATTAGTTGTGTTTATTTTTACCTCCCTCTGCCAGCTGCACAGATACCACTAGCTGTGAGACAAAAACCTTCACAGCTGGAAACAGCCTAAAATAAGCACTGGGATGATGCCACAGATACACAGCATCAATTAGCAGTGGGAGCAGCTGTTGCAGCAAGCAAAGACCTTCCTGTGTTTGGTTTGCACCCTTGTCATTTAGCATCAGATGACAGCACTCCTCATCAGGATGCAGTCATTGCACGCGTGCTGCGCAGCAGTCATCCCAGCCCAGGGGGCCAGAATAAGGCTTTGGAGCCACTTCTATGCAGCATAACCTCTATTTTGAGACTGTAAGTAGTGCACAGGGAGTTTTTGCTGGCCCTAACACATCTAACCATCCCTTATGGGGAGCAAAGCACAGTGAGAGCTTAGTCACTGAGGAGCTGCCCTTTTTTTAGGTGGCCCAGATTGATGAGAGTTCTGTCATCTCAGTGACACTGTTCCAAGGACAATGCATGGCACAGAGGCCTCAAAAGTCACTGATGGTGGTGCAGAGCTGAGGGAGTGTTATTTACATGAAGTCATCTTTCAAACTGTAGCAAAGATGGTGGCTCAGGCTTCTGCTACTTGTCCATGATTTCACAGGGAGACAGACAGAAAGAGGGCAGGACGATGAGATGAGAAGGAGAAAAATATGGTGCAAGAGAGAGGAGAGAGAAAGGGACACATTAAACTCAGGTTGTAAATTATGGGCCAGATAATGAGCCTGCTTCAATAAATTAGTGTTGTTAAACCAAACACAATTATCCTCCCAGTACTCTCTGTGTACGCAGGTTGACATCCTAAATGTTGTTGTTTCACCAGGAATCCAAGACACCATCACACATCAATCTGTTATAACCCTGCTGTGGATCATGAGCAGAATCACTTGAAATGACTTGCCAGCAAGAGTTTCTAAATGATAAAACAAATTTAGGTACTGTGTACAAAGCATTTGGAGGGAACCATAGAATGAAATGCATTGAAATAAGCTTGTCTAAGACAAATTGCAGCTTGGAAACACACAGAAATTTCAGTGCCCTCTAGGAAGAATGCTTTATAGGAGCAATTTTGGTGGACAGGTGACTCACATTAATTCCCTCAAACGCTTCTTCTTGCAATTCTCAATATATGCAAAATTAAACATAAAGATTGTTACGAGATTAAACATAAAGATTATTAAAAGATTCCAGTAGGTCTTTAAGAAGTACAAGCAGAGCATAGAAGAAAATAGGAAAATATTCAGCCATATTTTTGTATATACATTGAAATAACATCATCACAAAATACAACACTGTTGTAAAATAAGTTCTTTATCATTGAATTGTTGTATTTAATTCTAAACATAGTCATTTGTACTGAATCCAACCTCAAATTCATTGAGGTTTAATAGTTTTAAATTATTCTTTAAGGGAAATTAGTAATGAAGAGTCAAATCCCTCACAGTTGAATCACCAGGAAAATATGAAGTGAGGCATTTAATCTCAGTTCACAATGGGACAGTTCATCAAGAGAGTTAGTAATCTTTATATTACTCACACAAATAGTAGGAGGTTTAGGGGTTTTTTTCCTTAGAAAGTATTCCTCTGAGCTCCAGTAAATGCCAATGCCAGACCAGAAGTGCATTTTCCATGCCTAAGTGTTTCATTCCTCCTGTATTTTAAAGCCTCGGTGAAAATATTAATTACCTCACCATGACTGTTTCACAGACCATAATTCATGTAACTTCAAAAATTCTCAACAAGAAGACAAAATAAAGTCAAAAAGGCCACAATTTCTTCCCTTAACTTGCTAAAAGCAGTCCACAAAACTCAGCCATAATTTGCATCATACACATTGAAAAATGCTTAAACCTTCAAGATATCTATAAAAAGTTGTTGTAGATACTCAGAGCTGTGCTAATTTTTATACCTAGAGGTACCATGTCTTTGCTAAACCACCTTTATACTGATTTTCTTGCCTAAGGCTGTCCAAAATGCTTGAGCCTCTTTTTCTGCTGAGCCCAGGGTGTTGGGTCTGCTTGGTCCCCCACACCCTCCCTCACCTTATGGTGGTGGTGATGTCTTTTTCCCTCATCCCTTGACATCACTGCCACCATTGGGCTGCTCTCTGTACACAGCCCTCCTCCTCTCATCTGGGAGGAAATGGGTGATGTGAGCTCCTCAGATCAGGCTGGCTCCACTGGGACAGTCTGTCCAGCTAATGCAAGAGGGCGTGTGTGCCAAACACAAATCCTCAGTGTATGTGGAGTCCAATAATCCTGACAGGGCTCCTTGTCTTTAACATCTTTGCTGTCTGGAGTTATAGACTTTGAATACACTGCATACAGCTTCTGATTTTAATACAAATTTATCCTTACACTTTGTGTTGCTCTTGGCGATGCCTACATAAGCATTTCTATTCTAATTCTATTATGTAAGGACATTTCCTCCACTGTTTTAGTCATCACATTTCAGCTGAGCTAAAGAGCTGGATTAAATGAAAAATTTTTTGCTCACTGGAGATTACTGATGCAAATCCAAATGGTTTAAAAGAAAAGACTACCTGGTAGAAGTTATTGTACACCTTGTGTACAGGAAGGTTATGTGCAGGCATCCACACCACAAAACCACTCCCCAGTTAGAATCTGGCCACAGTCCTGTGGCAGTCTCAGATGGCATTCAAATAACAGAAGAGCATCAGAGACAGCATCAGTCTTTAATCCACCACAGGTAATCATGTTTGGGCCATGAAGAACATGTGTGAGTACAGAAGGGCAGGAGTGCTGCTACCAGCCCTGTCTGCACTGTGAACAAACTTAGGGCCTCTGTTCTTGGGCTGTCAGTGCAAGGCCTTTCACAAACACTAAATTCACGTAAAAGTGCTGTTAAGTTTTATTAGGGAAAAAACACCCTTTAAACAGTTGGTTCAGTTCTCTGCTGAAGGAAACCTTTCTCCTTGAACAGTCAAAAGTGCTCAGACCAAGACAAAAGTACATTGGGAAAGTACATTTAGCAGAAACTGGCACCAAGCTAAACAGTAATTTTCACATGCCAAGTGTCACTAGCGCCTAACTTTGGTTATAAATCAGGTGTGCCCGTGCATTTTCTACACTGAAAACAACAGTCACTGAGTTTTGCCTGAGTTTGTGCTTCACTCTTCCACAGTCCAGACTAAGCCAAGGCATACAGCACCATGTATTAAGTGAAACTGCTATCAAGAGCTTGTCAAATTAAACTAAACAATGTTACATTGCTCGGTGGGGTTCTCTTCTCTTTTTTTTTCCAAAGAAATAGTATATGATTTTAACTATTACAGCTGAAAACAAAATGAGAATGCCATCACTTTCTCTTTTATTTTTCACATTCCTGTTACCACATGGCAGGTAATGCAGCAGTAAAATGACATTAAAAATGTACAAAGATGCATAAGTTGGAACTTTGGAACTTCAGCCCATTGGGCTTTTGTGGCTAATTTCATATATATTCAGTGTCTGAAAATGTATTAGGGTAGATAGGTAGATAGATAGATAGATAGATAGATAGATAGATAGATAGATAGATAGATAGATAGATAGATAGATGTACTGAAGAGCCTAAGAGTCTAATTCTGATTCATTTATGCTGAAAATCTGTACATGTCCTGCACAAATAGTATCAAAATAAAGTGAATTACCCATACACCTTTTTTGCAAAAGTAAAGTGCTTCCATGTGCTTTTACACAGTATGTATATTTTTAAAGTTGCCTCCAGATTCAAGAGGAGTATGCAGGATATTGATACCACTTTAAGAACCCAAATCAAAAATACAACATTCAAATCATCAAAACTTCTGCAAGTTTCCACAAGAGAAACCTCCTAGGAGACTGAGTTTCTGCACAAAGAATGAGCAGAAGTGCTCAGGTCCTGAAAGTACTCAGCAGTTTGATGTCAATCTCACATCTAAATGCACTGACATTCCCAGAACAGGGAATGTTCCATCTACCTCACCCTCAAGAGCTGACATGTCGGATATATCCTGAGGATGTCTAACCTCAGAAGAAATGTGGCCATTCCCTCATTCCCACCCTTCTTATCCTAGCCAGTTGTAGTAGTAGTAGTAGTAGTAGTATCAGAAGTGTTTCCTTGGGATCAGGAAGGATCAAATCCCCCTTAGACTTCTGTATTTCTGTATTCCCTGTAAGCATCTTAACCACCAAACTGCATCAAGCTGCCTGTTCGGCAGAAGCACATCAGAGACGCGCCTCACCCTTCACTCGTAATGATGGATTTACAAGGTTATAGAGACACTTGCTCCTCTTCTCCAAGATGACTTTGGACAGGAGGCAGAGAGACAATTCAGGAACTGGCAAGGCACGGTTCTCTTTTGCTAGTCATGTCCCTAATGCTCCTTGGTATTTCTTCCCAAGGATAATTATAGTTGCTCTTCACCCTGCTCCCTAAATTTTTCATCCAGAGAATGTGGGATTGTTGATGTATATTCAGTGTGTGGCAAGACGCTTGGAAGTTGGATGCTGCCTTGCAAATCCTCCTTGGTAAGTCTCAGCTCAGTTGTTTAAGGAACCAAAACTCTAGGTTTATTTATTTCATTTTCAGTTAACTCACTTAATTTGGTTTATGACTTTCAATAAATAGAACTCACATGTCCATGTACCTTTAGAAGCTGAGTCCTCGGCTGATTTTGAAGCTGTGGATTAGGGTTCTAAATTATTACAAATCCATAGGAAATTTTATCAAATATTACTTCCTTCAGTATTTGCAAGACTAAAATAGCTAGAGATAAAAAACCTCAGACCTCATTAAATATTGTAAGGTCTCACTCTTGCCTCTACCCTAAAAACTGCAAAATAGATTATGTAATGTAAAAGCAAGCTATAATTGGATGAAGTGGGACTAAAAAATTGCAGGTTTATGTTCCCCCCTAATATTAATTCTCTGCCAAAGCACTTCATTAAATCTCAGTTACAGGTCATAGTAGCACCATTAAATAGTAGGATATGTTAAATAATTACGTACCAAGCATGGGTCTCTATTGCCTCACTTCACTTTGTGAAAAAGGTAAATGTGATTTTGTGAGGCAAAATTTCCGTATCCACCAGACATTTATAGATCAGGAGAAGGAAATAGATTTGGCTGCAGGATCCCCTGGTGTTCTTCCTCCATAAAGTATTTTCTCAGGTTACCTATGAAATCAGTGAAGCAATGGTACAGCTGTTCCTAAAACATGCAGCTAGAAAAGATTAAAACTAAGGGAAACATATGCCTTTGTTCTTCTTAGATGAAAAAACATCTGATAATTCTTTTGCATTTTCAGTAATTTGACTGAAAAAAGTCAGCTGAGCAGTGTGAGGTAATAAGGAAGCAGGGAATACCTGGGTCTGTAAGGGCAAGCCTGATGCTTGACTCTTCCCTAATGCAAGGAAGAGCCTGTACCAAGGAAGGGCAGCCATACCATGCAATAGCCTCCTTCAGCTTGCAGATCTAAGGCATTCAACCTGGATCTGTGCTCTTGACAGAACAAAGGATCCCAGATCAATGACAGTTTTGGTTTCCACTCTGGCCAGCTGGTGTTGGCTAATGCAGGGCATGTTCTACCACAGCAACTTAGAGAAGGAACTCATTATTTTTTAAGTGAATAGTCTGGTTGTTTTGGTGGTTTTTTCAATAAACAGTTTAGAAGTTCAAACTACACTATCATCTAGAGTTTATGATTCTTTTCCTCTGATCTACTTTATTAAAATAAAATTGATTGCATTATGTAGAGATGGTTTTATTCAGCTTTTCTGCTGCTGAACACTCAGACTGGATAATTGGCTACCTTATACATACATAGTCTGTATAAAATGTGGTCCTTTACACTCAGGATAATTTGGAGGGAAAAGCATCCTAGACAGATGTCTACTCCATGGTTTATAAGAGTATGTGATACCATCCTCACTTCTCACAGCTAAACCCTTGAAAACTGGGAGATTGACAAAGGGACACAAACGTGAAGAGCATTCATTAAAAGATGTAAATAGCCAAGATCCGTGCTGTTTTGTTTCAATCTTCTTTATCCTGTTGAAAACAGGAAAGCCTCCTGTCATGCAGGCTCAGGGATTTTCAGGGCCCGATAAAGGTTAGTGACATTTTCAATTCATGTTTGTTTTCATTCTTTAATCATGAACCCTGTGTCAGCCTGAGAAACCAGCTGAGCTTAATCCATAACCTTTTACAAGTGAAACATTAACGCACAGCATGTTCTGTTGTCTTTTTAAAGCAATACAAAAGCAAAGGGAGGGGGAAAAAGAGCCAAACATACATGATAAAACATAGCAGCAACCAAATGTGAAGGTTACTTGAAAGCATTTACAGTTGTGGACAATAGCATATATTTAGGTCATTAAATTCATCATGTTCAGATGTCATAACTGCTGGTGTTTTTCACAAGAGCATTCAGGACAGAAGAATAGAGGCAATAAATGGGAAGAGCAAAGTAAAGATTATCTAGAATTTTATCCTATATTTTGATAAATAGTCTAACACATTTCAATACCATTATTTTTGACTGGTATTAACTATGGAGAAAATATCCAACTAGTTTCTCCTCTTTCCTTCTGCAGATTAATTCATTCCACTAGTTGGCCCTGCAAGTTTCACCAGGTGAGTGGACAATGCTTTAGGGTTTTGTGGCAATACAGTGCAGCAGAGTGAATTTTGTGCAAGGTCAGACTACCGGCCACATATGGCAATCTTCCTGCCCCACGAAGCATGTGGAATGGCACACACTGAGCAAACCTGGAGAGAAAAACAGCTCTGACTACAAAGCACACAGGGTCAAGAAAGGATAATTATTTCTCCAGCTTGTAAAAGCCATCATGGAGAAAACCTGACCTCCTGTGTCTCTGTTGGATAACAAACACAATACACGTGTATTAAAAAGGTTCTTGAGTTACAAACTTTTATTACTCAGAACAAGAAACCATGTTAATTCATAGAGAAAAATAAAGAAACGGCAGTCAGAAGCTGTCTGAAAACAGAACAATAAGACATAAGTAAAAAGGTATCTGATTTAAAAAACCAAACAACCTAAGATGAAAAGGGAGCCCTCAGGAAAAGTGACTATTAAGTTTGAATTAGTGCATGTGCCACAGATAGTTCCTGTGAAAAAGAAACCTAAACACTAGCTTTGTAAAGTATTGCTGATGTATCTGAGATTATAAAGAGATGCAAAATAAGGGAGATTTCATAGGATTTATTTTTCTTACCTGAATATCTGTGTTCTAAACATCTTCGGATTCTCTATATCTGTGTGATTGGATTTGAAGAATAGGCTGAAAAATTATAGAGGAGAGGGAAAAAGAGAAAGGGAGAAAGGAAATAACTAAAATGTAGGCAGAGTGATGTGTACACACACACATACACAGTAAAATCCTAGAAGGGCCATTTCCTTAGCAAACCAGTTTAAAACATTGAGACATAATTAGAGAAAGTTGACATGTGAAGACAAAAAGTAGAAGGATGTTACTCCACTGATGATGCACCAGATGTGAGCCTGTTGCCCAGCCCAGGCTGCCTGACCATGACATTTTGCCAGTACCTATGTGTCTGCTGGCCACCACAGCATTGAGACTTCCTTATTTAGCTCAAGGCTAAGAAAATAAAAAATGTTGAAGCTGAGGCTCACAGAAACAGCGAAGTATTACACTACCCTCAACATGTTACTCTCTTGTGCAGCAAGAAGTTAGGCATGGAGAGCAGGACCTGCATGCAAATCAGCAGGGAAATCATTCACTGTATCTGCCAAGTGCCTTTCCCTCTGGTTTTTCAGACAAAGTTACTGGTTAGACTGGAGGCACAGAGCCACAGTCCAACCCTGACTTCAGGAGCAGAGTGCGGAGGGAGACCAGAGTTCCAAGTTCTGCTTAATTACCTGACCTGCTCCTGAGGCAACATAACTAATTATTGAGGACATAGTGTAGCATTACCATCAAATCCTGAAGAAGTAAAAAGAGGCTTGGGAGGATTAAAAAGGCTTTTATGGCTGGGGAAGTATGTATGAAAGAAAGTCTATTAACAGCTGAGGGCGATAAAATTAATTGCAATCCAAAAAACAGGTAAGATAATAGTCTTGCTAAATGAAAAATAGAAAAAATAATCAACTGAAAGGTCCACCAACACAGCCATTGGTAGTCACATGTATGACTCTACAATTTACTTATACATTTTAAACTTGTTAAATTTAAATTTATAATTTAAATTTACAATTTAATTATTTATACCATTTAAATATTTCATTCATCCTTATGTATTATGAGAATTAGCTAAGAAATTTATTCACTCACTGATTATTATAACTTCAGAAAGTATATCTGCATATTCAAGCATGACCTGTGATGATGTTGTAGCAGTTTCCAGAGGATTCTCTAGTTTGACTCATATCTTTGTGATCTCACTAATCCATCCATCATCTATCTTTGTGTTGACTAGCCTTCTCTATTTTATAACTCCCTTAGTGTTTCCCTAATTTCTTTTCTGAATGTTTTGCAATTCATAGTTTAAGGCTCTCAGCTAGTTTTTAAGAGTCCCTTTTCTTTGGCTGTATTTCTACTACTAATGAGCATTTATCTTTAGGACTTATGACAGTGTATGTGCTTGTCTTTTCCAACATATTCAGGATGATTCATGTCCCTGGTTAATTTCCCATTCTCATCTCCAGAACTGACTGTATTGCATCTGTCACTGCAGTACAGAGTATCATGCTGTTAATGTATCAGTTAAGACAGCCACATCACTGGAAACTCCTGGTCCTTCCATCTTTCAAAATTCTTTCACAGGAGGTTCAAAATAAACTTTATATTCATGTTGAAATGACATTTTTTAGTGCCCAGTCCAATGGAATCATTCCTTCCCATTTGTTCTTCCCACTGGGGTTTGATACTGATGACAGAGGCCTGTGGTGAGTTCAGTGGCATGCTGTTGAATCTGCCATCCCCCTAAACCTTTGAGATAAGAGGCGTCAGGCACTTTCTAAATAATAAATAAAACAAGCAGTTAGTGGGTGATGGTGTTTTTTCAGTTCTGTGGTTTCAGCACTGTGGTTTAGGTGTTTTCCCTCCTCTGACACAAGCTTTCTGTACCATGGCAATATCCTCAGCATTTGCTTCCCATGATAATACAATACAAGGAGATGATTTTTTTTGAAAGGGATATCAGTAAGATTGCTCAGCTGTAACACTGTTACATCCACATTCTTTGTAATGGATTAAAAAATTCCCTTCATCCAGTCACAAATGGCCAATTTAAACGTCCATACAAAGCTGCAGATATTCACAAGATCAGCACAAAAGCCGTTAGCCAGATTTTGCAGTTTTGCTGGGGCACTGTCTCTCTGCAATGCTTTCCTGAGCTGCATTTTCAGATCAGCACACATCACAAGTTGTAGTAGTAGTACCTTAGTAGTACCTATGAGCTGCGTGGCCCTGACTTTTTTCTGTGTTTCTGTTGTCTTAGACTGTGAGTAGCTGTACAGGTTGGCAAAGTGAACACTGCATAAGTGCAAACCATTACCTGTGGCAAGTCTGGCCACAGAGACCTTTTTATCATTACTTCTTCTCCCTGCTTCTGAAGTTGAATGCAATTTGCTGTCTCTTGTTTTACCAGCCTTAGAGTTTATCTGCCCCTTTGCTTCTATGGTTCCTTTATCTGCTGTCTATGTGTGAGCTTATTTTACCATGTCCCACCAGCTCAAACTCTTGCATGGCAGCAGGGTCCAAAAAGGCCTTAGAGCAGAAACTGGGCTTTACAGACAGTATTTCACTGCATCACAAAATTTTCACTTGTGAATCATTCACAATGCTCACAATGTTCACACTTGGTCTAGACATCAAGTTCTTTCACTTTTTAAACTTCAAAATGTCACTGTCTATTGAACATTCAATTTCTGGCCCTGGTTGGGTTTTTTAATTTTATCAGATTATGCTTCTAGGGTGTTAACTGAGGAGAGATCGGGACTGCTCAGGTTACCAGGACCATTATATGAAATTAAATGCCTTTCTGCATTATTACATAAACCCAGATCAATGTTCTCTATTAGTTTTGAGAATTCCTATTGTTAATAATCCCAACTCCTGTTACAGGAGTGACTGATGGATTTACTTGACTTTTAATGGGCTTCTCTTGGTCCCAAGAATTAGATCACAGAATCACTAAAACTGGGAATGAGGAGGTGAAACAGCAAAACAGAGCAAAGCAGAAATTTCAGAGTCTGGAAGCCCAGAAGTGGGTAATGTTAGGCTTCTATTTCCTTTTGAACTCCTAATATCAGGGCTGAAAGACTGATGATCCCAGTCAGCCTCAATGAGAGCTACTGTATTCTCAGCATCTCTCTGAAAACCTAACCCTCATCATTCAGTCCCCATGTGGTTTAGTTATTTTTGAACAACTTTGGAACAGGTTTGGAAGCCATGCCTAAGAGCAAGTGGAAAGAACAGGACTAAGCAAGGGGAGAGAAAGCAGTGTTTGAGCACTATGAGATTGTTACTGATCACACAATACAGATCTTCAGTTGCAGTTTTTTCCAAAGGAAAAAACAAAAGGTCCAACACCTGGTGTGCCCAGGCCAGCACTTCTCACCCAACACATCACCTGCTCTCACCCACAGCTGCGCTGAAGTAAGCAATACTCTTTAATGTCATATCACTGCTATTTGTTCACTGCCTCAACCTCCCAGAGGGCTTCCCCCATTTTCCAGATGCAAATTGCAATAATTAAAACAAAGTCCCCACGGCCGGTGCCCTGAGTACAGAACCACATGTTTCAGGCTGTGCATTAGGCAGAACTTGAGGCAAACTGAGCCCAAAGTCATGAGGCTCTCTCCATAGTTAGCAGGAGGTGGGGGTTGAAGCCAATGGGTATCCTTGATCTTTAGCATACCATTTATTTCATTACATCTAATTTGGTTGATATTATCAACATTATTACACTGATAGTTGTTTCAACTCAGACTAATTTAATTGATAGAATTCTGTGTCCTTGCTATTATATGAGACAATTAGCTCTCATTAGTTCACATTTCACTCATTTTCCACTGACTGATTGCACTACATACTGATACTTGCTATCAATATGTAATGCAATCAGTCAGAGGAAATGTTGGTATAGTATCTCTAAAAACTATCACACTTAACATTCTGATTGTCTTCAAAGTACCAATATTTTACTATAACTTAATGGTTTCATAATGCAATGTTTTGTATTAATAACAATCTTTTTAAGGTCACACAGTTAATCACATACTGATTAAACAGTAGTTAACTAATGAGGGTGACAACTTATTAATAAATTGCAGATTATACATTTCCGTTATTCATTGTAACCTTTAAAGAGCAGAGCTAAGACTGAGGGTTGACTTAAAGACTTTTTGCCTCTTTTCATATATATTCCTAAGGTTTCTTTCCCTGAATTCTAGGCATTATTGTGTGCTATTGCCACAGTCCTGCTGTAACCATATGGACACCTTTAGCAAAGCAAGAACATACAGCTGATTCTTAGATACAAAGGTGAAGGGGTTACTTGAATTGTACTACTGTTAATTTATCCTTTAAGCACCTACAGCAGGGAGTCTGTAGTGGTAAGAACTGAAAAACAAAGGTCTATCAGATTATTATATCAGAAATGCTAAAGATTCGAAGGAAAGAAAAGGGTAAAAGTGCAACCAGCTTAACGTAATCCACTGAGCTTTCACCGAAGCTCACCTCAAAATGCAGCAATAATTTACTCCAAAAATTGTATACCTATTGCGTACCTATTTCTCTTCTTAAAAATTTGTATTCCACTACTCACTGGTGTGAATTTGTAGCCATGTTTTATAAATAAAAAACTTCCAGTCCTTACATTTCTATGAAGTATAAAATCCCTCAAAATGTCATAAAGCACAGATCATTCTGTGAAAAATAACAGTCCAGCATTCTTCAATATGTAATTTGTAAATCTCATCTATTCAACAGCAAACACGTTTAATCAGCTCTACAGTGAATCTGAAATGGACTGTTAGTCTTGAAAAGTTAACAACATAAAAAAGCATAAAATAAATGGTTTGCACTTGGGGACTTTAAAAATTCCCTACAAACATATTTTAAAGAGTAAATCCAAATTAGTCTTGCAATGCTAAATTTGATGCTAAATAACGACAGAGGACATTTAAATACCATACTTACTATAATAATCTGTGTTTGAATCATGGCTTCCATGAACTGGGCTAAGCCTTTAGACAGAAACTAATTGCTACAAACATTAATTTTCAAGTCCCTTTTGTTTCCTACTGCAGGCACCTCTGGATGCAAAAGGTACCCAATTAGCAGAATTCATGGTTCTGATTGTGCATTGTGGGACTAGTATAAACACTGCTGATTACTATTCCACTGTAATGGTTGATTTTTTTTTTTTTTTCTGATTGCTTAATAAGGCCATCTATTCTGCATCAGACACTGGCAGGGCTGCTGGTAAAATCAGTTAGGTCACTTTTTCTGGTCATAGTAGCAGGAGGAGCCTTGTGATGGTAAGAGATGACTAAAGGCATAATTACAGGCTATTTAACCACATCTGTTTCCCCACTTAACATTGTCTGCTCAAGTTAGTTGTAGATAAATATATAAAAAGGAAAATAATGGTGAAGACACTAAAAATTACTGTTACATGGGTAAATCTCTAGGGTTTGTTATAATTACAGAAAACAGAGTTTACCATGGTTTTTAAAAGGCACTAATTTATATTAGAGAGTTTCTATACACATACACTCTGGCTGGTTGCTGCTGCTTTTATAGCCTATGTTATTTAAACATCTTTTTGTACAGAAGAATTAGTTGGAACTAGAAAAAAAATTAAGATTACTATCCTTACTTGAATTTTGCTGTACAGTCTTCATTCAGTATAGTTACATGACAAGACTCTTTGTGATTTTGTGTTTAAGAACAAATACACAGAACACTACCAGTTCCTGTCAAGGACAATGGGAAGAGGAGAGAGCTCTGGGTACCTCCATATGTTTCTCCAATCATACAGGAATACTGTTTTCATCCTTTTATTTATAAAGGTAAATCACTTGTTGTCATTTCTGAATATATTGCTGCTTCATGATGAAAAATAACACATAAATAAATAAGTACTGTCAAAATCCAGCTTGCACATGCACATGTAGCCTGACCATCTAGAGCAGCAACATGTCTAGCTAACATCAGGACACATGTTCTCTTAGTTACCTGCACTCTTTTGTTCTGTGTAGATAAATGACATCATGTAATCAAAATATCCACTGTAACACTGTAGCCTTGACAGAACAAGGAAGATAGCTTGGTTGATTGTTGTAAAACTAAGATATTGAAATATCAGAGCAAATAGTGAGCTTCTTCACATCAGTTGCTACCAACGGGCAGATTTTTAGCTACCACCATTGCAAAATCCACTGAAAACAGTGAAGTTTTGTCAAAATAAGGCAGGTGTCCTTTCTTGCTCTGACTAGGAGTCCTAGCACAAGATTATTTCATGCTTTGAAATACACATAAGGCAATAGAATGACAGTCTATGTCAGGTAGGATTATGGCCCTATTTCTTTTATTTGGGTGGGTTTTGGGGGTTTTTGTTTGGTTGGTTGGTTGGTTTGGTTTTCAGGCTTGGTTTGGTTTGGTGTTCATGTTTTTTTGACAGGCCGTTGGAAATAAAGGTATAGAAGGAAAAGTTAGTTGTTTTCTTCAGCTTTCCAAATGCTCAGTTGATCTGGGACCTGTTTTTGCTGGATACAGTGGAGGGGAATGATGAAGCTCTGCATCCTCAGTTATGCACTAGCACTATATTTGTAACCATGAGACCAAAAAGAGTTAGGAATCAAATACTTTAAAAGCAAAAATGCAGTAGTAGGAAAGAGGGAGTAAATAAATAGTACAATCCTAACCTCCCAAGTGCATCAGAAAAGAACATCCTTTCAGAGCTGAACATCCCAGGATCAGATGCAAGAGAGGGTATAAGCAGCAAGGCACTGGGGTGCTCTGCTGCCAAGGAGCTGTCGCTGCACCTCATGTGCAGTGCAGGCAGAACCTGCTGATTCTATTAAATCTGTAGAGGCTTCTGTTAACACAGGGTGCAAAATGATCTTTGCTTGGAGATATTTGCTTGGAAACAAGTAGTTATGACAATGCACCTCCCTACTGTGCATGCACTTTTGTACACACGCACTCACCTATGCATATACATGACATAAGATCAGAAATGTGATTGTGCAGGATTGAGAGATTCACTATTCTGCACCCTGCAGAAGCATCTGTATTTCAATTACATTGCCTGTTCCTAGGATTAGACTTCTCATTTTCATCAGATTCTCACTCGTGGTAATAGATTTAACTCTGACCTTATTCTTCATCTATTTCCACCATAAAGGATAAAGAAAATGAGAGCATTGTTCCTGTTATCATTATTGCCCTGTTCCATTATTCTGTTTTCTTCTAATACTGAACTACCCTTCTAGCATGTCTTACTCTTGGCTCCCTCCTTTACATGTTGTCCAACTGCAAGCAGCTAAGACAACATTTCTCTGTACCTTTCACTCACTCCCTTTGGATTTTTCAATCCCAAGTCTTGCTCTTCAATTGAAGGCCACATAACTTCACTCCTTCAGCTGCACTAGCCAGTCAGGCCTCTTAAAACAATTCTTGCAAAAGATTAGATTCATTCTTTAACCATTTTTAATGAGCTGCAACTAAACAGGTTTCCATAGCACTATTTACCCTCAGTAATTTTGGATGTTGAAGTTCCCAGTGTCGCAACATCCATTCTGAGGAGGAAAAAAAAAAAAGCATTAAGAAAAAGAGATATGAATATGATACAAAAACCTATAAGCTACCTGTACTATCAACTGAATTTCTTAACAACTTTAAGGACAGCCTGAAGTGCCTTGTGTGGTGCCCTGTGTGAACAGCCAATGCACTCAAACCCTGCCCATCACACATCATTATTGTTAAGAAATGGCCAGTCCATTTGCTCCAGTTTCTATATTTCAGGTACCTATCATTATCATTTACCTCTGGCCTTCTTTTTTAGCTGATCCTTGCTGGCCTTCATCTCATGAATCAGTTTAGGGGACAGTGCATCTTCTCCATCTGGAGCACAGCAGCTCTACAGCATTCTCCTAAGCATGGGCATTGCAGAGACAGGCAGCATCACACACACACAGATGGTGGACCAAGGGGTGAGCATTCTCTGTCAGAAGAGAGAAAGAGGGCTACAGACATGAAATGGTCATATATTCTGTGTATATGTTCAAATTTCATGACAAAGTCACCATCGAATGGTTCTGCAGCTCATGTCTCCCGTTATCAGCAGGTTCAGGATGAATCCACTGTTCATGTAGTGGTAATGTGCTGTAATTTAATCAGTCATAAACACAGTAGGTAATCTGTGGCATTCCCCATTATAGTGCTTTTTTTCCTACCCATTGACTTGACTGACAAAGGTTTAGCTTTTTCATAAAAGTAAATTTTTTTAGTAGTATCTAAAGACATTCTGGTTTTGGATGGGGGAGGGAGGGAAGGTCCTCAAAAGCTATGGCATGTTTTTCCATGCATCAGTAGCTTATGTCAGCTTATAACCTTCAAAGAATGCTCTTACAGAAAAATATTAAAATGGCCACGCAATATCAGTACAGGCTTAATGTTCTCTCTTACAGCCCTGTTGGACATTTGCCATTTTCTTGTGAAGATTTAAGGATTTTACAGTTGCTAAAAAAGGTTTCTTTCACACCCATGTGATGAGAAGCAGGAATCTAGGGTGCTGCCTTTGCTGCTGTTTAATATTGTTTTGTTCAGCTTGCTTTGTGCTGATTCACTCTAGGATGGGAGTCACTCTTGCTGTTATACTCAGTCCTCAAGCTGAAGTCTCCATTTCTCTTCCAGATAGGCTGCTCTCTCTCATAAGCCTTTCCTGAAAGAACCACTTCCAGAAACACAGCCTAATACAGCACCTGTACTCAGAGATGCTCACATACCCAGTAACTAGAACTCAACCACAATGTACAAGCACTAAAGATGATTATATAGAATTAACAAAGGCACAGAAATATCTCATGTGATTCCCACTGATCATAAATCCTTTTATTAAGCATTTTTAAGACTGAACACTCAGAAAAAGTTTAGATACATAACAAGAAAATATTTTAAAATCGATACATTTTTTGGCTTCATACATTGGCTAAATAAACTTTAAGAAACATATGTAAAAATTATTAAATGACAGACAAAGAGTGA